>NC_034596.1:103190650-103283581 GCF_900095145.1 Mus pahari | reverse complement strand
CCCAATGGAGAAGCTAGAGAAAGTACCCAAGGAGCTGAAGGGGGCTGCAACCCTATAGGTGGAACTACAATGTGAACTAACCAGTACCCCCAGAGCTCATGTCTCTAGCTGCATATGTAGCAGAAGATGGCCTAGTTGGCCTTCATTAGGAGGAGAGGCCCCTTGGTCTTGCAAACTTTATATGCCCCAGTGCAGAGGAACACCAGGCCAAGAAGTGGGAGTGGGTAGGGTAGGGGAGTAGGGTCGGGGAAGCATATAGGAGACTTTCGGGATAGCATTTGAAATGTAAATGAAGAAAATACCTAATAAAAAATTGGAAAAAAATACAAAATAAAAATTAACAAAAAGAAGTCTGGTATAACTTTGATATGTCTGCCCTTACACATTACTTGACCTTCTTCCCTTACAGCTTTCAATATTCTTTCTTTGTTCTGTGCATTTGGTGTTTTGATTATTATGTGTTGGGAGGAATTTCTTTTCTGGACCAATCTATTTGGCATTCTGTAAGCTTCTTGTATGTTTATGAGCATCTCTTCTTTTAGGTTAGTGAAGTTTACNTCTATAATTTTGTTGAAGATGTTTATTGCCCTTTGAGTTGGAAATCTTTGCTCTCTTCTTTTTTTATGTCTATAGTTAAGTATTTTCTTTTTTTATTAGATATTTTCTTTTGGGGGGGTTATGGATAGATTTATTCACATTCGTAGCATACCAGTAGAAGCACCATGTGGTAATTTGGTGAGTAAAATATTTAATGTCCCTGTAATCTCTATGAGGTCCACAGTAAACTCATCCAAATGAAGAACCCATAAAAATGCTAATCAGAAAAAGTATGTTTGCATTGCTTAATTGCTTAAGATGTTCAGTTTAATTGCTGAAAGAAAAAAGTATACTAATAAACTAACTTGTCAGAATTCTTCTCTTAAAAAACAACTATATTTGACTATTCTGCAATCCAATTAAAAATCCAAAGTTTGTATAAATAAATAATTATTATTTGTTTCTATTTTTGGTGATTCCGTTGTTAATCTAGAAGCAGGTGAAAGACAAGTCACCTAGCTGTTATACCCAGCCCAACTGTTACATGCTAAAATTTGCATAGATATTCTGGAACATTCAGAGAGAGACCATGTCTATTATTTATCCTGAGCATCTTTAGCAGAGATAAAAACCCAACATTGTCTTCAGATAAAGCTAAAGTATTTGAAGAATGATTTTTAAAAAGCAATTTTTAATTTTAGGCAGTTTCATTTATATAGATAATGAATTTTAGTTCTTATCTTCCCCTGTTATTCTTTTTTATTATTATTATTTTCTTTATTTGCATTTCAAATGCTATCCCGAAAGTTCTCTATACCCTCCCCCCGCCCCTACTCCTCTACCCACTCACTCCCACTTCGTGGCCCTGGTATTCCCCTGTGCTGGGTCATATAAAGTTTACAAGACCAAGGGGCCTCTCTTCCCAATGATGGCCGATTAGGCCATCTTCTGCTACATATGCAGCTAGAGACATGAGCTCTGGGGGTGCTGGTTAGTTCATATTGTTGTTCCACCTACAGGGTTGCAGACCCCTTCAGCTCCTTGGATACTTTCTCTAGCTCCTCCATTGGGGGCCCTGTGTTCCATCCAATAGCTGACTGTGCTTTGCTCTCTTCTATACCTATTTTTCTTACTTTGGTCTTCTCATTGTGTCCTGAATTTCCTGTATGTTTTGGCTTTGGAGCTTTTTGCATTTTGCATTTTCTTTGACTGTTGTGTCAATGTTTTCTATGGTATCTTCTACACCTGAGATTCTCTCTTCTGTCTCTTGTATTCTGTTAGTGATGCTTGCACCTATGACTCCTGATTTCATTCCTAGGTTTTCTATCTCCTGGGTTGTCTCCCTTTGTGATTTCTTTATTGTTTCTATTTCCATGTTTAGATCCTGGATGGTTTTGTTCAATTGCTCCACCTGTTTGGTTGTATTTTCCTGTAATTCTTTAAGGGATTTTTGTGTTTCCTCTTTAAGGCTTCTACCTGTTTACCTGTGTTCTCCTGTATTTCTTTAAGAGAGTTACTTATGCCCTTCTTCACGTCCTCTATCATCATCATGAGAAGTGACTTTAAATCCAAATCTTGGTTTTCAGGCGTGTTGGGGTATCCAGGGCTTGCTCTGATGGAGAACTAGGTTCTGATCATGCCAAGGAGCACTGTTTTTTGTTGCTTATGTGCTTGTGCTTGCTTCTTGCCATCTGGTTATCTCTTCTGTTATCTTGCCTTGCTGTCTCTGATTGGAGCTTGTTCCTATCTGTGTGCCTGTGAGCCTTGGTGTGTCACCATTCCTGAGAGTCAAGCTTTCTCTGGGTGGGATTGGGGTGTGGAGGGCTGTAGGACATTGTTAGCTCCTGGGCACAGATGGAAACCAGAAGCGTTCTGTCCCCGACTGCACAGCAGTTTCTGTGTCCACCTGGCCCCAGGTGGGTCCCACTCAGGCCATGTAATGGTAGTGGCACAATTATTTCTGTAGGCTCTTTACCAGTGATGGATTAATTCTATGAGCTATCGCTTTAGCAGCAGCATCATTGAATAAACTACCTCTCCCTGTTCTTTTTTTTTTTTTTTAGTATGTTCTCAGAATGCTAATGATTTATACCTGACTTATAACTGTTGGGAACAAGTTTCTATTCTTCCTGGAAGTTTCTACTTTTACTTTTCCCTCCAAGGGGAGATTTAGATTTCTATGTTGAATTTTTTTTTTTTTTTGAGCCACAGAGTTATCTGACCTTTCATGCCCTGTATCTTTTCCTTATATGTTCCTGTAAGTTTTTAATACCATCTCTTAAACCATCTCCTAAATTCCTGAAATGTAGTTATCTCTTCTCTAAAAGAGTTAACTAAGCAAGAGTTTTTAACCTTGCTTACCTTGGCATGCTTACAGAGCTAGCTGTGCAACTCTTATGGGTCTCACATCTGTGCTGATCTTCTCTTCCCTGAGAGAGGCACAGCTGAGAGCTCCTGGTGTTCCTGCTGGTCCCTCCTGCTGACTTATGCAGAGGCTAAGGCCTGGCTGTCTCTGCTAGGTTGTGCCACCACTGCTGATTCGTGTTTGCTATCCCAACTTTACCAAACTGCACTGTTGATGCATCTACGAAGTGTCTGTGAGTTAATCAAGCCTTTGCTGCTGACCTGTGAACCGAACTGCCGATTTCCAGACAACACAGAAGGGAGTTGCTCCAAAGAACCTTTCTAAACAGGTCCACTTTCTCCACATCCTTTCTTTTCTTCTGCCTCTGGAGGGTAGTGGGCTACAAGGGAGATTAAAGCATTTAAGAGCCATAATTTAAAATGAGGTTTGAAAAAAAATGAAGTCATATCACTCAAGCATAATGCTGACATACCTTATGTCAGCAACTACTTGGCATGAGTTGCTTTAATTGATGGTCAAATTAATGATTTGCAAAAAAAGAAAAACAAAATCTCAAAAGCGACCTTTGAAAGGCCATCATGGTTAAGATGATTTTCCCTTTCCTTGATCCTCTATTATCTATCATAATTCTCTTATGCTTCCTTATATTAATTCCACTAGCCATAGAGGAGATGCATTAAACAGCAGCCTCTATTACAGTTACTATGCTTTCTTAAAAACTTAGAAATGAGGAGATGGATAGGGCACTGAGGTCTTTGTGCTCACAAATAAGCACTAGGGAACACAAGCATGTTAAACAGTCACCCTTGTATCATCGGCAGAAGGGATCTCTATACTCGTTTTCCACCCCAAAGGCTGGGAGTGGATGGTAACCTTTGCTATCTGTAGGCCAGGCCCAGAATGTTTATCCAGACCCTTCCTCCCTAGACCACAGATACACACTAGGGAACCCAGGAATGTTAAACACGCAGCCTTATCTCTTCAACAGATGGGATGTCTCTACTCATTGCGCATCCAGAAGGCTGGGAGTGGATGGTAACCTTTGCTATCTATAGGGCCAGGCCTTACCAGAATCCCCCCAGGACTTTTATCCATACCTTTCCTCCTTAGAAATTTATTTTTATCTTTGTTTCTCAGTCCATAGAACCCATCCTTAGGGAAGCTGTCACATATACTTGGTAGCTTGGTGGCCTCTATGATATCTGTATGACCAAGATCATACATTATCCTCTCTGAGGCTGTTAAGCTATAGAACTCATCTTTATGGAAGAGGTCACCAGTACATCACAAAAGAGTTTCTATGTATTCACTCTTAAAGCTTCATTGTACCACATGGGTTTGAGACAAATGTTTCCAAGAACCTTTTTTTTTTTCCTTCCAAAAATTCTACTTTAGTTAAATGCCTAAAAACTAAACTTCCTTGGGATCAGACTCTAAAAGTTTGAACCAATACCTGTTACTAAGTTACACCGAACCAGATTTTCTCCTTGCCTCACACAGATCATTACTCTGTCAGCAGTGGCATTTTGAAGCACTCCTACTAAGATACTAAGTAAGAATTTCCAGAACAGGACTTCATTTGCACGGGAACTAAGGCTAACAATTGACTAGTAGGACCTCATAAAACCAAAATGTTTCTGTGAAGCTAAGGATACAATCAATGAGTGACTGAAATAAGCCACAGTGTGGGAGAGAATCTTTGCCAACTATATGTCTGATAGAGGATTAACAGCCAGAATATATAAACAATTCAAAAGACAAAGAGTCAAGAAAACAAAGAATACACTTAAAAATGTACTATGAATCTGAACATAGAGTTCTCAAATAAAATGGCTGAGTATTACTTCAAAAGGTGTCATCTTTAGCAATCAGAGTAATGTAATCAAAACAATTTTGGGATTTCATCTTACCACAGTCAGGACAACCAAGGTCAGCAAAACAGTGATGATGAATGACAGGGAGGAGAAAGGGGTGATTCATTTACTGTTAATGGGATTGAAAACTAAGCAGCCACACTAGAAATCAGTATGGAGAATTCTCAAAATGCTATAAACCTATCTATATGGCCCGGCTATGCTGCTCTTTGGCATATGCTCAAAGTGCACAGCAATCTACTCCACAGATACCTGTTCATCAGTGCTCATTGGTGCTCTGTTGATAATAGCGAGGAAATAGAAACAAACTAAATGTTCTTTAACAGAAGAATGCATAGTGAAGATGTGGTGCGTATACGCTGTGGAATACTACACAGCTGTAAAGAAGCATGAAAGTGTGAGATATGTATGCAAATGGATGGAGCTAGATATTGACTGAGGTGACCCAAACACGGAAAGACAACAACCCACATGCTCTCTCTCATCTGTGGATCCTAGCTCCAAATCTTCAGATATGAGCCTGTAAGTAACCTGTAGCAACCACAGAAATTAAGAAAGTGAAAACGGACCGTGGGGATGTCCTACAGATGGGACTAGCAGTACACAAGGGATATGAAGGGAGGAATGGGGACATGGGGACATGGGGATGGCCTCTAGTTGAGGAGCAAGGAGGGAAGTCAGCACAGGAGAGGGAAAGAGAAGGGATAAATAACAATAAGGATTTTGAAAATGCCTTAAGGAATCATTATTTCATATTTACCTAAAATTATATATTATACATATAAGTGTATGTGTATACATACATATGTAGCTTAAATAAAGTTTTGGCCCCTGGATGACAATATTTACCCCATGAGCAAATGGCCATGTAATAAAAGCCCCAGCACTAGGCATGAGAGACATCCCTGGTGGTTGTTGGTCATGGGAGTTCAACAGACTTCCTTCCTCCAAAATATTGGCTGTTCTTGTTGTCATTGGTTGATTCTCAGAGATTGAAAGTAAGTCTGTTTTGACTGAAGGCACCACACACTTGAGACAGAGAATTCAGAGCTGGATCTAAAGTGAAAGATTCCTCTTTGTGATGCCTGTGACTCGCACTGATGATCTGCAGGGTAAAATTTTCCTAAAGATGCAATGGTGGCACTCATGTCTTGGTTGTAGCCAACAGCTCTCTAATTGGACTTAAGGACTACTTAACAGGCGGAAAATCATGTCTAATGTTGGAAATCTAGCCAACTCCCCAGGGCTGGTGAGATCGTAGATCTTTAAGGAGAACCACCATGATTTTCATACACCAGCATAATTCTTAACTGCATTCTAAGCACTTTTCCTTATACCCACAGGTAAGTGTAGCTCTTACCCCTGTCAAAGAAGTTTCTCTTTGCAGCAGACAAACCATTTCAGAAAACCACAACTATTCAAACTGCAGAGATCAACTGACTCCTGGGTGCCAGCCCCAGTGGGCAGACCTACAACGCAACTCCTGCATTTGGGGCTTAGTGTTCATCATGGATGATGGGGTGGAAATATAAGAGACAGAGGACCAATAAGTGTCCTGTGAGAATGGGTGTCCTAAACATTACAGGTGAGCCTCACCCATGGCACTGTAACAAAAATATAATGGCTGACTGAAGAAGGCACAGACAACTACACCATTAGACATACTAGTGTGGAAAGGAACATTTCACAGGGACCCACCCATAGACAAAGAGCTACAGGAAAGTAGTGCCTGCTGAGAGAGGGAGAATCAGTCCTCCCAGGGATGAGCCCCTACTTGCTTATCCAATACCAAGTGGTTAGCCCTGAAATCATACGCATACAAGAAACACTAAATGGATTCAGCTAGTTGTGTTTATGTATTTATGTATATACATATGTGTACTGAAATGGAAACTTAAGGGTTCTTTGGAAAGTCAGTTGTGTTTTGCTGGGGCAAACAAGTGAAGAAGTGTTTTCCTGAAGTGGGCACAGGTGTGAAAAGCTAAGGCCAGCTCATGAAGGAACATTTTGCTGAGGCAGGCACAGGTGAAAGGATGTTCTGCTAAAGCAAGCAGGTGAAAAGACTTGTGATGAAAGATTCTTCACTAACATCATGCATGTATTGGTCTGTCTTACACTGCATAGTTGAGCTGCATTTGTTAGGACTCCATAGAGAGAAATACGCCAAAACACTTCTGGTGGCGTGCTGCAGTTTTTTTTGCCACTTTCGAGGACTTGGACTGATTGGCAGAGTGATGTCATCTGAGACAAACTCATGAGCTAACTCAAGACAGGTGCTGAGGCAAGACCGTGGAAGACATGTGATGTTTGGAGGGACTATAAATAGGACTTGACAGAGTGACAGAGACAGGGCTTGGCTTCTGGTATAGCTAGCTGTGCAATGCTTAAGGGTCTCAAGTCTTTGCCAATCTTTGCTTCCCTGAGAGAGGCACCACAAGAGAAGTTCTCCTGGGTCCCTCCTGCTGACTTGAGCTGAGGTTGAGGCCTAGGTTGTGTCACCACTATTGCTATCCCGACTCTACCAAACTGGACTGCTGGTGTATCCGTGAAGTGTTTGCTAGTGGATGGAGCTGCTGCTGCTGCTAACCTGTGAACTGAACTGCCGATTTCCAGACTGCTGATTTCACATTCAGAGTTGCTACAAAGAACCTTTCTAAACAGGCCCACTTCCCTTGTATCCTTTCTTCCCTAATACCTCTGATGGGTGGTGGGCTAACATCAAGGTTAAAACATTTAAGAACCTTCCTTTAAAATAAGGTTTGAAAAAATTAAAGTTACAATGTGCCAATGATAATAAAAATAAAGAAGCTATGAGTTGAGAGGGAGTTAGGGGAGCATGGGAGAAGTTGGACAGAGGGGGCATGGAAGAGTTTGGATGGAGGAAAGAGGAATAGAAGATGAAATTATTTTTAGTTTTTAAAAATGTAAGGAAACTTAAAGAAGAAATGACAAAGAAATTAAAAATTTGGAAATCAGATGAAAATGAAAACTCAGCTTTGCACTACCCTTGGAATAAAACCAAGGCAGCTCTAGATAAGAGGGGCTACATTAGAAAAGTCAGAAATATCTCAAATAAATAACCCAGTGTTGCACCTGAAGTTTAAAAATCCAAACCAAGATGAGTCCAAAATTCGTAGATGGAGTAAAGCCAGGAACAGAAATCAATGAAATGGAGACTGATACGAAGAACCAATGAAACTGGAGTGAAACGGAGACTGAGACAAAGAACCAATGAAACCGGAGTGAAATGGAGACTGACACG
This sequence comes from Mus pahari, assembly GCF_900095145.1. Classification (NCBI taxonomy): domain Eukaryota; kingdom Metazoa; phylum Chordata; class Mammalia; order Rodentia; family Muridae; genus Mus; species Mus pahari. Next base: position 103,275,543 of record NC_034596.1, on the reverse strand, counting down.
AAGAACCAATGAAACCGGAAGCTTGTTCTTTAAAGGATAATTTAAATGGACAAATCCTTAGCCAAGCTATCAAAAGAAAAAATAATAATAAAATTAGAGGTTAAAAGTGCTATTATGGTAAATATAACCATAAACCAGACAACTATTACAAAATATTTTAAAACATATAGCCTCCCAAATTGCAAAGTTCAGGAGAAATGGATACATTTTATAATACATATATTTTTAAATTGAACAAAGAGGATATGTTCAACATAAGCAGATTAAGAAAAGAAAACAATGAAATTGAAGTAATAAATAAAGTATCTCCCTGCTTGGACAGTCATGAGGACAGGCTTTAAAAATTGATTTTCTACTAAATCAGAAAATCTTATAGAAATAGATAAATCTCTAGATTCGTGCAACCTACCTAGGCTGAACCACAATGCGGTAAGGAAGTTAAACCTATCCTTGACGACCAATGAGATAGAACTGTAATTGGGAAATCCCCTAACTAATAAAAGTCCAGGACCAAGTGGAATCACTGCAAAATTCCACCGTGAGACCTTCAAAGAAGAGCTAGCCCTACTACTATGCAAATTTCTCTGCAAAACAGAAAAAATAAAAGTAGCTTTTAATCTCTTCTTTACAAAATCAGGATTACAACAACATTAATAAATCAGGATAAAGACACATTAACAACAATCCCACCCCAGAAAATTATATATCAGTCTCCCTGATAAACATGAAATACTTTCAAACAGAATTCAAGAACGCACCCAGAAGATCATTCACCACGATGAAGTTGACATCACTCCAGGGACACCAGGGAGTTCAGCATAAGTGAATCCAGTAAATCCAAATCACTACATAAAGGGCCTCATGGTCAGAAATCATCAGATCACTTCAGTTGATAAAGAAAAGCCTTTGACAAAAATCCAACATCTCTTTGTGAATAAAAACCCAGAAGAGGGGACTGAAAGGCTACAAAAGCCAGGAGTTGAGTATCTTCCAGACCTGACAGGACAGAAACACTCACAAACTCAGAACATGTGCGCTCCAACTGCACGTGTTCAAGCAAGTCAACAATCCAGCAAGGAGAGGGAAGGGGCTCAGGCTCACCCACCCTGATCTATGACAGTTGACCTCTTCTTCAGGAATAAAGATCAGCTTTCTTTAAGGGTGTGGCCCTGGTAGATGGACCACAGTTCAGTGAATGGCCCACACTGATGAGTATATGATTCGTTAAAATAGGACATGGTGGGTTATAAAGAATAAGGGGACATGAATTTGGGAGGGAATGAAGGAATGGATCATGGATCTTAGAGGAATTAAGGAGAGGAACTGAGTGGATAAGATCAAGATACACTGCATACTTACATGAAACTGTCAAAGAATGTTTTTAAATTCCAAACTTCTTCACCCATGCCACTACATTTACCTCCTGACTTCATATACTCTTGTCAAGCCCACTGTGTCCATTAAGGACTACCAGAAGGTACATAGGACCATCCACTGGAATGTGAGCAGCTTTTAAGGGGTTGCATCTAAAACAAACAAACAAACAAACAAGCAAAAAACAAACCAATTTTCCCTTCCATAGCAGTGATCAATTGCCAAAATCTCTTCATCTAGGTTAGGACTTTGTAAGCCCCTATCCATCCATGAGGTAACGTTGACTGTCTTGGTCTTGGGCAGGTCCTGTGCATGCAGTCACAGCTACTGCACATCTGTGCAACAACCCTGTCATGTCAGAAAACATTATTTTACAGTCGCTGTCTGCTTCTGGTTCTTACAATATTTCTGCCTCCTCTGATGATCCTGAATTTTTCAGAGAGACTGTGTTTAGGATATCCCATTTAGGGCTGAGCACTTCACAGTCTTTTATTTTCTGCATGTTGAACAGTTGTCAGTCTCTGTGTTGTTTTCCATTGCAGAAGGAAGCCTCCCTGGTGAGGGTTGGGCTGTTTGATGCTATGTCCATTCAGCAGAATAACAGTATAGGTTCTCCCCTAGGGCCTGACTTAACACAGACGCTGGCTCTGGATCCACTTAGCAGTACAGACATAAATTCTGTCTTGTGAAATGAGTCTTAGATCCAAAGATACCGTGGATGTTTACTCCAGTAGCGTTTGTGCCACTATCGAACCAATGACCATGTCTTTCCAGGCTGTTTTTTATTGTAGCTTGTTGCTTGCGATCCCGACCAAGATTCTTGGGGGCGGGAGTAAGAAGGTGCAGAGTCAATGACCCAGACTGAGAGTTGGGCAAGTGACGACGTTTGTTGCAGGAACTGGGCAAACCTTTTTCTCCCCCTGCCTGCATTTCATTGGATCTCAAGTAGCCATGTGTGACACTGTCTTTTTCTTGATGGCTCCCTTCACCAAGATCCATCACCTGATCCAGCATCAGAGGTCAGCCCTGTGAACAGATTCTGGGTTGGCTCAGAAGTATGTGTAGTGCATGCGCCAACTTTGTGGGTGGGTCCGCTTGGCTAAGTTCCTCCTACAGTAGCTCACAGTTCACACCAGGTTAGCGATGTTTTTTTTTCTTCTCTCAGTATCCTAGAATCTTCTACCACTCTGAGTGTTAGCCAGTAGTGATGAAGCTTCCAGGTTAGTACTAGCTTGATTTATCGGTGTCCTATGTCCCAATTGTGCAGTATCTTTGGCAGTAGGATCTTACCATCAAGTTCTAGAGGTTAACCAAATGAAATGGCAACATCCTGTAATGTTATAAGGGCCTATGGGACCCAACTGAATAACAGCTCCAGAAGCAACACACAGCTGGCGCTGATCTTTTGTTTGATAACCTATGATATCTGGAAGAGACATTATCTGCCCCCCCCCGAGGAAAACTCCATTTAATCTCTTTCTGTATCTGTATAGGTGTGTGTGTGAATGTGTAATATATATATATATATATATATATATATATATATATATATATATATATATAAAATATGTGTATATATAATATATGTAATATATATAATAGGATATATGTGTATATATATGCATATATATATATGGAAGCTTCTGAAATAATAGCTTTCCATATGACTTTTTAAAAAGGTCTTAGTTAGCCCTCCCTATATCGCCTTCTTCTCTGCCCTCCTATCCTCACCCCCTTTACCCTTTTTGCCCTATACTCCCCCCTCCTCTCTTCAAATCACCTCTGTTCTACTCTCCTCTCTCCCTTGAAATCTCTTCTTTGCTCTTTCTGGTTTCTGTGACTTCTTTACACATTCCATTTAAACACACATATCTAAAGATCCAAAGGTAGGGTCCGTACATGAGAAGAAAAGCAGTGTTGTTTTTCTGGGTCCGAGTCACCTTACTCAGAATGTGTATTTTCATCGGTTTACCTGAAATTTTCATAACTTCAGTTTTCTTTGCAACTGAATAAAATTCCACTGTGTGTTAGCACCGCATCTTCATTCTTCACTCACTGTAACCATCCAGGCTGTTTCCCCTTCCTAGCTACTGTCCATAGAGCAGCAATATACACAGATGAGCTAGCATCTCTACAGTAGGACATGGTGTCCTTTGGGTATCTGTCACAAAGCGGAATAGCTAACAATAATGAAGGTATAATTCTAGCGATTTGAGGAACTTCCACACTGACTTCCAAAAGCACCAGTTTTCACTCCCACAAAATTTAGTTAGGGGACACTAAATGAACGTTCCCTTCCCAGACACGCCTTCCCCTACCCCCAGCACTTGACATTTCCTGGTCTTTGTCAGTTTGGTTTTGATGAGAAGCACTCTTAAAGCAGTTTAATTTGCATTTCCATGATGGCCCAAGATGGTGGACATTTAAAAGTTATTTGTATCTCTTTTGAAAACCTTCTGTTCAGTTCATTTTAAACGAGCTGTTGGTTTTCTTGGTGTTTAGCTTTTAGCTCTTTGTATATTCTGACACTGACCTTCTGTCACACGTATAACTGACAAGTGCTTTCCCATTTTCTAAGCTACCTCTTCACTTGATTAATGGTGTCCTTTGCAGTAATCTTGATTTCATAAGGTCCCATTTGTCAGTTATTGGTCCTAATCCTGTGCTACCAGATCTGATGCAGATAGTTCTTTCCTATGCCTGTAAGTTGAAGGATACGCCTCAGTTTCTCCTCTAACAGATTTGGGCATCCTGCTTAATCCTTGATGCATTTGGACTAGATAGAGCTTTGTTTGCAGTGAGAGATAAGGGTTGGTTTCATTCTTCCATATGTAGCTCCCCAGGTTGATCAGCACCATTTGTTAAGAATGCTAATATCTCACATATAAATGAATATATACATTGTCCATAGTTCTGGGTCTGGGTTACCCCACTTGGAATTATTTCCTCCTAGTTCCATCCATTTGCCTGCAAATTTCATGATGTCACTTTATTTTTTAACAGCTGAGTAATACTCTATTGTGAAATCAAATGTACATACTTTCTTTATCTATTCATCTGTTGAGAGATATCTAAGTTGCTTCCAGTTTCTGGCTATTATGAATAAAGCAGCAACAAACATGACTGAGCATGTGTCTCTGGGGTAGGACAAAGCATTCTTTGGATAAATATCTAAGAATGGTATAGTTGGATTTGAGGTAAATCTATTCCCAGTATCGCCTTGTAGATTCTTCCTGAGGAACCACCACACTAATCTTCATAGTGGCTGTACAAGTTTACACCCCCATTGTTTTAGTCAGGGTTCTATTGCTGTAAAGAGACACCATGACCATGCCAACTCTTATAAAGGAAAACATTTCATTGGGGCTGGCTTATAGTTTCAGAGTATTAGTCCATTATCATCATGGCTGGAAGGAGCATGAATAGGAACAGGAGGATCATGGGGTAGGGGAAAAGAAGATAGAGTTGGGAGAGGGAATATAGGGAGAAACAGCTAGAATTGATGCTCATCTGAGGGGTGGTATAGAAACCTAGTGCAGTAAAAACTTCTTAAAATATATAAAAGCAATCCTAAAAAGTCTCCAAGTAATGGGGAAGACAGAGTCCCAACTGGCCATGTCTTGTCACCAAACCAAACTTCCAGTTCTGGGACTGGGTTGTTTGGACAAAGAGGTCTCATGGAAATCCCCTAACAGCCCAGGCTGTTGTTAAGACAATAGGTTGCTCTCCACAAACTGACAGTAAGAGCCTATTGCTGAAGACAACACCCAGTGGACTCATTGAACACAGAGAGGTTTAGCTGGAACCTACATAGAACCTTCACCCCTATGCTCTAGTGTCTTTCGTATGGGAAATTACTCTACAGGTTAAAAGTGGGAAATATAAACACCAACCCAGCCACAAATTATTTGGTTTTCATTGCTGTCCTGCTGCAAAATATGCTAGGGCAATGGTGGCACAAAATTTGTGGGAGTAACCAACTAACTTCTGATTTGACTTAAGAAACACTCCACAAGGTGGAACCCATATGTAACACCATTTGGGTAACTGAAAACTGGAGACTAGATAGTCCAGAGACCTAGGGTAAAATCAAATACTGCTGGTCTTTTGTTGTTATTGTTTGTTTGTTGTTTGTTGAGACAGGGTTTCTCTGTGGAACCATGGTTGTTCTGGAACTCACTCTGTAGACAAGGATAGCTTTAAGATTCAACTACCTCTGCTTCCCACATGTTGGGATTAAAGTCATGTGCCACCACACCCTGGTTACTACTGATCTTTAATTAAAAACAATAATAATAACAAAATGACCCCCAATGACATTCTTCTATATTCATAGATCAGTGCTTTATTCAGCCAGCATCAGAAAAGCTTCCTCCTAAAGCAGATGGGAACAAATTCAGATACCCATGGCCAGATATGAGAGAGAGAGAGAGAGAGAGAGAGAGAGAGAGAGAGAGAGAGAGAGAGAGCTAGCTCTAAATGGGCTGTATCCATCAAATTCATGTCCTCAGAACTCAGGGAACTCTGTGAAGAGGAGAGCATGTAAGACCCGGAGGGGATGGTGGACAAGTCCCTATAAGCTAACTAAGCAAAGGTCACATAAGCTCATAGAAATGGAAGCAGCAAACACAGGGACAACATAGGTCTGCACTAGGTCCTCTATGTATAGATTATAGGTTTCAGTTTAGTGTTTTTATGGGACCTATATGCGTGTGTGAAAGAGTGGTATCTTAGTCATGGTTTTATTGCTGTGATGAAACACCATAACCAAAAATCAAGTTGGGGGAGGAAAGGGTTTATTTGGCTTACGTTTGCATATCATAGTCCATCATTGAAAAAGGTCAGGACAGGAAATCAAGAAGGGTTACAACTTGGAGGCAGGAGCTGATCAGAGGCCATGGTGGGATGTTGCTTCCAGGCTTGTTCCTCATGGCTTGCCTGGTCTGCTTTTTTATAGAACCCAGGATCACCAGCATGGTACCACCCACCATGGACTGGGTCCTCCCCCATTGATCACTAATTGAGTAAATGCCCTACAGTTGGATCTCATGGAGGCATTTTCTCAACTGAGGTTCTCCCCTCTCTGATTACTCTTAACTTGTGTCAAGTTGACATACAGCCAGTACAAGTGGGTCCTGGATTCTTGTGTCTTCTCTTGGGCTCTTTTCCTTCTGTTGGCTTGACTTATCCAACTTTACTGTAATGGGTTTTGTTTTACTTTATTATATTTTATTTTGTTTAAAAAGGGAAGAAGAAAATGGTGTACAGATTTCTCCTACACACACACACACACACACACACACACACACACTTCATGTCCTTTGGCTGCAGAACCAGAGACAGGATTACTGGACTTTCAGGTAGTTTGTCTTAGTCATTGATCTATTGGTGTGAAGTGACACCATAACCATGGAAACTCACAAAAGAAAGCATTTAATTGGGACTTGCTTACAGTTTCAGAGCTTTAGTGCATTATCAGCATGGCAGGGAGCATGGCAACACATAGATAGTTATGGTGCTGAAGAAGTCACTTGGAGATCCACATTCAGCTCCACAGGCAGCAGCAAGAGGGCCTGGTGTGGGCTTTTGAAACCTCAAAGCCCAACTCCAGTTACAGACTTCCTCCAACAAGGCCACACCTCCGAATCCATAAGCATTCAAATCTATAGGTCTATGGAGGCCACTCTCATGTAAACAACCACACTGTCCTTTAACTGGGTCAAGAAAACCCTATACTGTTTCTATAATGAGTGTGTTAATTTACACTCCCATCAATGGTGAAGACAGAATATCTTCTCTGTAGAACCACATCAGTACATTTTTATCATAAGTAATTTTGGTAGGATCTGGGCTTAATGAGCTGAATTGACACCTCAGAAATTTGATTTGTAAAGCCTCAGGAATTAGTGAAGGGGGCACTTTTTAAAAATAAATTTGTAAAGCATCTTATTTCCTCTTTAGAAAAGAAATGTTTGTTTTGGATCTATCCTCTATCTTAATCCTAATATTTTTCATTAATATAGAGTTTTGGAGTCCTCTATATAGCTAACATAGAACCAGCTTTTCCAATATATACATTACAAATAATTTCTCACATTGGCTAGGTTGTTTCTTCGGTCTGCTAATTGTCCCCGTTGTTGCACGTAAGACTTTAAATTATTGTAAACTTATTTTTCTATTTTTTCCTTTTGCTTCCTGTACTTTTAGAAATTGGTACAAAATTATCCTTTCCCAGTCCAGTGAATTTCCATTATAAGGAGTAATTTCTGTTAGTGAGATTCTATTGAAAATATATTCCACAGAAATAGGTTTTAGATTTTGAACCCTTTGATTTGGTTTTATAGCTAGGATGTAATGAAATCAAGCTTTGGCCATCTGCGTATGGCTATCTGAGTGCAAAAGTAATTTGCAGAAATGAATCTCTTATGGATGTGTGTCATTAGAGCACATTTGAAAAGCGGACTCTACATGCTGGGAATTGACTTTTAGGTTTTCTTCTCTGCTCTGTTTGATTGCATTTATGTCCTTAGCCTACACCATGCATTTTGGATTATTATAACACTATTGTATACTCTAAGATCAAGTATAATAATAATATTAAACCTTCTGCTTTGTTCATGAGAGGCCAAACCTACTCTATCTTGGGATTGGCCTCCATTTTAAAGAAAAAGAGCCTGGGGACTTGACCTGCAGCTGAACCCAAGCTGACCCAAGTTCTAGGAAGAACCATATTGTTTGTCGCTGACCCATACCCCATAGTTACTCCCTAGCCACACCCTAGCAATAGCTAATCAAGATGAGTCTGATAGTTCCAGATGTACCTTCAGACCGTTTGTGATTGTTCAGGGTTCAGAGCATCCACCTCTCAGCTTATAATAGTCCTTCAATTAGATGCTTGCCAGGCTGGACACACCCTTGCTTGCTCACCATTTTCTATAAAACCTTCTGCTGAGGGCTCAGGGCTTTACCCTTCTGGGTAGGTGGCCAACCCAATCAGGAGCTTGAATTTAAAAAGACCCTAATGCAATTGTATCGGAATTGGCTCCGTGGTGGTCTTTTGGGGTTTCGCAAAATGGGCACAGCATTCTTAGGATTGACTTGAGGTTTTATGGTTCTAAATACATTTAGAAAATGTTTATTTTTTTATATTCCTGTGAAAATTGGCATTGATCTTTTGATGGAGATTGGATTCCAATATCACCTTCAAGGGAATGCTTTCAATTACCTGAATTCATTTTTAATCAAGACTATTTCAATAAACTTCCAGCAGGACAAATACAACACAATTTCTATTATATGTAGAAACATCTTGTGTGTGTGTGTGTGTGTGTGTGAGAGAGAGAGAGAGAGAGAGAGAGAGAGAGAGAGAAAGAGAGAGAGACAGAGACAGAGACAGAGAGACAGAGACAGAGACAGAGAAAAAGAGAGAGAAGGCAGGGAGAGAGAGAGGACACTTAAGAGGATCAATCACATAATAGGTTTAGATTATTAGGAAGAGATGTTAACGTAGTGGACTTGTAGCATAAAAAAGAGACTATATATTACACTAAATCAGAAAGAAGGTACAACTTGAGAGGAAGAAATGAACCAGCAGATGTATGTTGGGAAGGGTTGGGAGGGGCAATGATTGAGAGTATCATTTAATGACACATAAATATGAAAAAAAACATAATTAAATTCCTCATGTTGTTTTTCCACTTTAGAAATAAGAATATCAAAGCCTTTGAGATAGATTTTCAGGAAGTTAGGGAAAGATAATTAGTAAATAGATAACTGAAATGAAGACATTGCATTATTACAAAGTAAAGGTGGATTGTGTTTGGGAAGGATGGAGTGCCAACCTTAATCAGTTCCTATAAATCTGGATGAAATGATAATACAGTGATTTTATGCTTAAGGTACCAGTAGGGAAGTCTCTTTAAGTACGTGATAAAGAATTGGAATTAACATGGAAAAAGAAAGGGGTGCTGACTTTTCTCCAATGTGTATACTTGGCTTCATTATCAAAAGTTGGATATGAATATGGACCTGGAATTATATCTGGGCCTGTAATTTCATCCTATCAATCAATGTGTCTGTTTCTTACTTTAGGACATGCTGTTTTTAATATAATACTGTGGCTCTGTAGTATAACTGAAAATCAGGAATGGTAATACATTCTGATTTATTGTTCAGGTTGTTTGGCTAACTTGAATAATTTGTGTTTCCATATGAATTTAAATTTCTTTCAATTTCTGTGAATTTTAATTTTGACATTCCATGGACTTTGTATACTGATTTTGGTAGGTTGGCCATCTTTACAATATTATTGCTTCCAAACAATGTGCACAGAAGGTCCTTCCTTCATCTCCTGGTGTCTTCATGATTTCTTCTTAATTAATTATTTTCTTTATTTATACCTTAAATATTGCACCCCCATCCTGGTCACCTGTCCCAGAGATCTTCCCCCATTCCCTTCCCCTTCACCTCTGAGACGGTGCCCCAAGGTATCCCCTCACCCTGGGGCATCAAGTCTCTATCAGATTAGGCACTACATACGTGCCAGGGACCTTGGACCAGTCCATGGATGCTCTTTGGTTGATGGCTCAGTGTCTGGAAATTTCCAGGTTAGTTGACACCTTTGATCTTCCTATAACAGTGGCTGCCATTCCCTTCAGTTCCTTCAACCCTCCCCCTAACTCTTTCATAGGGGTCCTAGATCTCTGTCCAATGCTTGGCTGTGAATAGCTGCATCTCTCTCAGTCAGATGCAGGTAGAGCCTCTCAGAGGACAGCCATGTTAGGCTCCTGACTGCAAACACAACATAGAATTGGTAATAGAGTCAGGGATTGGTAACCACCAATGGGATGGATCCTAAGTTGGGCCTGTCACTAATCAGCGAACCCCTCAGTCTCTGCTCCACTTTTGTCCCTGTATTTCTTTTAGGTAGAAACAATTTTGGGGTGGAAAGGTTTGTAGATAGGTTGGTAGTCCCATCTCATCCCTCCACTGGCAGGACCTGGAGATGATCTCTGCAGGTTCCATATCTCCACTGTTGGGTGTTTAGTCGAAGGTTGCCCACATTATGTTCAGGGAGCCTTCCCCATCCCAGGTTTCAGGGACTTTTGAAAGATTGCCCCATCCCCCAACCCTGACAGCTACATATTTCCATTCATTCTCCTGGCCTTCTGGACTTCTCTCTTGTCTCCATTCTGATACTGCCTCCCATTTCCCCTCCCTTTCCCATCTCCCACTCTGGTCCCTCTCTCCCTCTTCCTTCCATGATTATTTTTCCTCCTTCAAAGTGGGATTTAGCCATCCTCAGTTGGGACTTCCTTCTTGTTTAATGTCTTAGGGTCTATGGAGTGTCACAGGTATTCTGTACACTTTGCCTAATATCCATGTATCAAAGAGGATATACCATGCATGTCCTTTTGGGACTGGGTTACCTCACTCAGGATGATATTTTCTAATTCCATCTATTTGCCTGCAAAATTCATGATGTCTTTGTTTTTTCNTTGTGTAAATGAACNNCACTNTCTATATCCATTCTTTGGTTGAGCAACATCTGGGTTGCTTCTAGTTCCTGGCTATTATGAATAAGGCTGCTACAAACATAGTGGAGCATGTATCCTTGGATCATCATTCAGTATATATCTAGGAGCAGTATAGCTGGGTCTTCAGGTACAACTATTTCCAGTTTTCTGAGGAACTGCCAGATTGATTTCCAGAGTCATTGCATAAGTTTGCAATCTCCCCAGCGGTGGAGGAGTGTTCCCTTTTCTCCACATCCTCTCCAGCATGTGCTATCACTTGAGGTTTTGTTGTCTTTGCCATTTTCATTAGTATAAGGTGGAATCTCAGGGTCTTTTTTATTTGTGTTTCCCTGATGACTAAGGATGTTGAACATTTCTTTAAGTGCTTCTTGGCCATTTGAAATTCCTCTGTTGAGAATTCTCTTTACCTCTGTAGTTCATTTTTTTAATTGGATTATTTGGTTTTCTGAGGTCTACCTTCTTGAGTCCTTTTAATTTGGATATTAGCCCTCTATCAAATGTAGGGTTAGTGATTATCTTTTTCCAATCTGTGGGTTGCCATGTTGTCCTATTGACAGTGGCCTTTGCCTTACAGAAGCTTTTCAGTATTATGAGGTCCCATTTATCAGTTGTTGATCTTAGTGTCCAAGCTATTGGTGTTCTGTTCAGGATATGTTCTCCTATTTCAGTGCATTCAATAGTTCCCACTTTCCCTTCTATTAGATTCAGTGTATCTGGTTTTATGTTGAGGTCCTTGATCCACTTGGACTTGAGTTTGTGCAGGATGATAAATATGAATTAATTTGCACTTTTCTACTAGCAAACAGACCACCAGTTAAACCAAAATCATTTGTTGAAAATCTTTCTTTTTTTCACTGTGTGGTTTTGGATTCTTTGTCAAAAATCAAGTGTCCTTAGGTGTGTGGGTTTATTTCTAGAACTTGATTCTATTCAATTGATTAATCTGTCTCTGTACAAATACCATGAGCTTTTTGTTGTTGTTGTTGTTGTTCCTAATCACTATTGCTCTATAGTACAATTTGAAGTCAGAGATGATGATTCCTCCAGAAGTTCTTTTATTGTTCAGAACTGTTTGGGCTATCTTGGGTTTTTTTTTTTAATTTTTCCATGTGTAGTTCAGGATTGCTCTTTCGATGTCTATAAAAAAATATTGTGTTGGAATTTTGATGGGAATTGCATTGAATCTGCAGATTGCTTTTGGCAAGATGGCCATTTTCACTATGCTCATCCTTGATTTCTTTCTTCAGTGCTTTAGGTTTCATTGTATGGGGTTTTCACTTCTGCTCTGGTTAAGTTTTTTGTCAACACAGCTAGAATGTCCTAGGAGAAAGGACCCTCAGCCGAGGAATTGCCTCCACCAGTTGCCCTTTAGACATTTCTATGGGGTGTTTTCTTGATTGTTGGTTGATGTGGGAGTGGAGGAGATTCCCCTCACCATGGGTAGTGCCATGCCTTGTAGTCCTGTGGATATATGAAAGGTAGATAGACATGATGGAGACAAGCAGGAGTTAGCAGCTTCCCTCCATGGTTCCTGTCTCTGTTCAAGCTTGAGCTCCTGCCCTGACTTTCCTCATGATCAGGTGTGGTGAGCATAAGGGAAGCCAATAAACCATTTCCTCCACAGGGTGGTTCTGGTTGTGTTTTATCCTAGCAACGGAAACCTTTTAACAGGAGCCTGAATAGAACAGTTTCCTTGGTTATGTTCATTGCCAGGATTTTGCTTCTTTTGTCTCTCCAATTTTTGTTTTGTTTCTTTTTTTATTAGTTCTGTTTTGTTTTACTGTGAATAGAGTTGTTTCCCTGATTTCTTTTTCAATATGTCTTTGGTGTATAGGAAGGCTAATGATGTGTGTGTGTGTGTGTGTGTGTGTGTGTGTGTGTGTTAATTTTTATCCTGCTATCCTTGTGAAAGTATTTATCAGCTGTTGAAGTTTTTTGGTATGGTCTTAGGAGATTTTAATGTATGGAATTTTACCATCTACCAATAAGATGTTTTAACCGTTCCCTTTCCAGTCTGTATTCTCCTTTATCTCCTCTTGTCTTACTGCTCTAGCTAAAGATCCAAGTCTATATTGAACAGATCTGGGGAGAGTGATCCTCCCTGTCTTGTTCATCTAATAGAATTGCTTATCATTTCTCTCCATTTATCATGATGTTGCCTTCAGGTTGTATGTTACCCTTCTTATGTTGAAATGTGTCTCATGTATCCCTATTCTCCTCTGGACATTTGTCCTGCAGGCAATTTGTATTTTGGCAAAGGCATTTTCTGTATTTAATGAGATGACCATGTGGTTTTTACCCTTGAGTCTACTTGTGTAGTTGATTGCATTTGTTGATTTATATGTTGAACTACTGTGTCATCTCCAAGATAAAACTGACTTGATCATGATGGCCGATTTTTATGTGTTCATGAATTCATACTCTAAATACTTTATAACAAACTTTTGTAACTTGGTCCATATGTGAATTGATCTGTAACTTTCTGTTGTTTCTTTATCTGGTTTTAGTTTAAATGTAATAAAATGACTTAAAGCATCCTTTCCTTTTTAGTTTGTGAAATAGTTTAAGAATGAATTTACTGGGCTTGTATGTTTTTTCTGTGCTGGTCTCCCTTGGGCACGAACTCAGGATCCAGTCCCACAGCCCCAACAAAAGTCTCTACTCCGATGTGCTCTAGCACACCTGGGATCTTAGGATCAAGCGTGAGGAGAACACAACCTCTGTTCAAATACCACTGGGAGTAACTGGGACCAGCAGGATCCAGGAACCCAGGAACCCTGCCCAACCAGTGGCTTGAGTTCCTTCTGGTAGGTGCTGGGCTACCTTGGGCACCAACTTGGTGGCCAGTCCCACAGGCCACAGAGGAGGCTCCACTCCTAGTCTTTCTAGCATGCCCAGGATCTTAGAATCCCAGGATCTCAGGAGCTTGGTCACAGTAAGATCTCAGGGTCTCAGAGGCAGCTTGACTCCCAGGAACTCTGACACACCCAGAATCTCAGGATCACAGTATCCTGGAATCACAGGATCACAAAGACAGCTGAACTCTGAAGAGTTCTGACTCAACCAGGATTAAAGGAAGGCCAGGCTCCAGTCAGATATAGCAAAGACAGGGAGCACTAGAGATAATCAATGGCAGGAGGCAAGTGTAAGAATGGAAGCAACAGAAACCAAGGGTACTTGGCATCATCAGAACCCAATTCTACCACCGTAGCAAGTTCTGGACACACCATCACAGCAGAAAAACCAAGATTCATATCAAAAGTCACTTCTCAAGACTTTAAGAAAGACATAAATAACTCTCTTAAAGAAATAGAGGTCGGGCGATGGTGGGGCATGCCTTCAATCCCAGCACTTGGGAGGCAGAGGCAGGCAGATTTCTGAGTTCGAGGCCAGCCTGGTCTACAAAGTGAGTTCCAGGACAGCCAGCACTACACAGGGAAATCCTGTCTCAAAAAACCAAGAAAATTTTAAAAAATTTAAAAAAAAAGAAATACAGGAGAATACAGGTAAACAGGTAGAAGCTCTTAAAGAGGAAACACAAAAATCCCTTAAAGAATTACAGAAAAGCACAATCAAACAGGTGAAGGAAATGAACAAAGCCATCCAAGATCTAAAAATGGAAATAGAAACAATAAAGAAGTCACAAAGGGAGACAACCCTGGAGTTAGGAAACCTGTAAAAGAAATTAAGAGTAATATATGCAAATATCACCAACATAATACAAGAGATAGAAGAGAGAATCTCAGGGGCAAAAGATACCTTAGAAAACATTGACACAACAGTCAAAGTAGATGCAAAATGCAAAAAGCTGCTAAACCAAAACATCCAAGAAATCCAGGACACAATGAGAAGGATAATAGGTATAGAAGAGAATGAAGATTCCCAACTTAAAGGGCCAGTAATTATCTTCAACAAAATTATAGAAGGAAACTTCCCTAACCTAAAGAAAGAGATGCCCATGAACACACAAGAAGGCTACAGAACTCCAAATAGCCTGGACCAGAAAAGAAATCCCTCCCATCACATCATGATCAAAACACCAAATGCATTAAATAAAAAATATTAAAAGTAGTAAGGGAAAAATGTCAAAGAACATATGAAGGCAGACTTCTCAGAATTACACCAGACTTCTCACCAGAGACTATGAAAACCAGAAGGTCCTGGGCAGATATCATACAGACCATAAGAGAACATAAATGCCAGCCCAGACTACTATACCCAGCAAAACTCTCAATTACTATATATGGAGAAAACAAGATATTCCATGACAAAACCAAATTTACACAATATCTTTCCTCAAGTCCAGCCCTACAAAGGATAATAGATGTAAAACACCAACACAAGGAGGGAAACTACATCCTAGAAAGAGCAAGAAAGTAGTCTTTCAACAAACCCAAAAGAAGAGAGCCACACAAACATAATTCCACCTCTAACGACAAAAATAACAGGAAGTAACAGTCCCTTTTCCTTAATATATCTTAACATCAATGGACTCAATTCCCTAATTTTAAAAAAAAGACATAGACAAATAGACTGGATATGTAAACAAGACCCAGCATTTTGCTGCATACAGGAAATGCACCTCAGTGACAAAGACATACAGTACCTCAGAATAAAAGGTTAGAAAACAATTTTTGAAGCAAATGAAGTAGCTATTCTAATATCAAATAAAATCGACTTTCAATCAAAAGTTATCAAAAAGGATGCGGAAGGACATTGCATACTGGTCAAAGGAAAAATCTACCAAGATGAACTCTCAGTTGTGAACATCTATGCTCCAAATGAAAGGGCACAAAGACACAGTGAAACTAACAGAAGTTATGAACCAAATGGATCTAATAGATATTTATAGAACATTTCATCCTAAAGCAAAAAAATATACTTTCTTCTCAGCACCTCATGGTACCTTGTCCAAAATTGACCATATAATTGGCCACCAACAGGCCTCAACAAATACCAGAAGATTGAAATAATCCCATGCACCCTATCAGATCACCACAGAACAAAGCTGGTCATAAATACCAACAAAAACAATGGAAAACACACATACACATGGAGACCGAATAATGCTCTACCCAATAATAATTTGGTTAAGGAAGAAATAAAGAAAGAAATTAAAGGCTTTTTAGAATTTAATGAAAATGAAGATACATCATACCAAAACTTATGGGACACAATGAAAGCAATGCTAACAGGAAAACTCATAGCTCTAAGTGCCTCCAAAGAGAAACTGGAGAGAGCTTACAGTAGCAGCTTGACAGCACACCTGAAAGCTCTAGAACAAAAAGAAGCAAATACAGCCAAGAGGAGTAGATGGCAGGAAGTAATCAAACTCAGGGCTGAAATCAACCAAATAGAAACAAAATGAACTATAAAAAGAATCAACAAAACCAGGACCTGGTTCTTTGAGAAAATCATCAGGATAGATTGTGTCCTGAACAGAACACCAATGGGTTGTTCTGTAAGATCAAGAATCAACAAACGGGACCTCATAAAATTGCAAAGCTTACCTTAATCAGGCTAATCAGAGGACACAGAGACATTATGCACATTAATAAAATCAGGAATGAAAAGGGAGACATAATAATGGAAACCACGAAAATTCAAAAAATCTTCAGATACTTCTACAAAAGTTTATACTCAACTAAATTGGAAAATCTAGATGAAATGGACAATTTTTTAGACCCAAGTAGCCAAAGTTTATTCAGGATCAGAAAAACCATCTAAACAGTCCTATAACCCCTAAAGAAATAGGAGCAGTCATTGATAGTCTCCCTACTGAAAAAAAGCCCAGAAGCAGAAGGGTTTAGTGGAGAATTCTATCAGACCTTTAAAGAAGACCTAATACCAATGCTCTTCAAACTATTCTGCAAAATAGAAACAGAAGGCACACTACCCAATTCATTCTGTGAAGCCACAATTACGCTTATACCTAAACCACACAAAGACCAAACAAAATAAGAACATCAGACCAATCTCCCTTATGAATATGGATGCCAAAATACTCAATAAAATTCTTGCCAATCAAATCCAAGAACACATCAAAACGATCATTCATGACGATCAAGTAGGCTTCATCCCAGGGATTCAGGGATGGTTCAATATCTAGAAATCCATCAATGTAATCCACTACATAAACAAACTCAAAGAAAAAAAAATTAAATGCTGGAAAAGCATTTGACAAAATTCAGCATCCCTTCATGTTGAAAGTCTTGTAAAGATCGGGAATTCAAGGCCCATACCTAAAAATAGTAAAAGCAATATACACCAAACCAGTAACCAACATCAAGGTAAATAGAGAAACTTGAAGCAATCCCTCTAAAATCAGGGACTAGACAAGGCTGCCCACTCTCTCCCTGTCTATTCAACATAGTACTTGAAGTTCTAGCTAGGGCAATTAGACAACAAATGGAGGTCAAGGGAATACAGTTTGGAAAGGAAGAAGTCAAAATATCACTATTTGCAGATAATATGATCGTATACTTAAGTAACCCCAAAAATTCTACCAGAGAACTACTAAAGCTGATAAACAACTTCAGCAATGTGGCTGGATATAAAATTAACTCTAACAAATCTGTCTCCTTCCTCTACTGAAAGAATAATCTGGCTGAGAAAGATATTAGGGAAATAACACCCTTCATCATAGCCACTAACAATATTACATACCTTTGTATGACTCTAACCAAGCAAGTGAAAGATCTATATGACAAGAACTTCAAGTCTCTGAAGAAAGAAATCGAAGAAGATTTCAGAAAATAGAAAGATCTCCCATGTTCATGGATTGACAGGAATAATATAGTAGAAATGGCCATCTTGCTGAAAGCAATCTACAGATCCAATGCAATCCCATCAAAGTTCCAACTCTATTCTTCATAGAGTTAGATCAATTCGCAAATTTATTTGGAATTATAAAAAACCCAGGATAGCTAAAAATATTCTCAACAATAAAATAACTTCTGGGGGGAATCAACATTCAAGCTGTATTACAGAGCAATAGTGAAAAAACTGCATGGTATTAGTACAGAGACAGGAAGATCAATGGAATAGAATTGAAGATCCAAAAATGAACCAACACACATATATGGTCATTTGATCTTTGACAAAGGAGCTAAAACCATCCAGTGGGAAAAAGACAGCATTTTTAAACAAATGGTGCTGGTTCAACTGGAGTCAGCATGTAGAAAAATGCAAATTGACCCATTCTTATCTCCTTGTACAATGCTCAAGTCCAAGTGGATCAAGGAACTCCACATAAAACCAGATACACTGAAACTTATAGAGGAAAAAGTGGGGAAGAACCTCAAACATATGGGCACATGGGAAAACTTCCTGAACAGAACACCAATGGCTTGTGCTGTAAGACCAAGAATCAACAAAGGGGACCTCATAAAATTGCAAAGCTTCTCTAAAGCAAAGGACACTGTCAATAAGACAAAAAGGCAACCAACAGAAGAGATCTTTACCAGTCCTATATCTGATCAAGGGCTAATATACTATATATACAAAGAACTCAAGAAGTTAGATTCCAGAGAACCAAATAACCCTATTAAAAATGGGGTACAGAACTAAACAAAGAATTCTCAACTGAGGAATATCAAATGGCTGAGAAGCACTTAAAGAAATGTTCAACATCTTTAATCATCAGGGAAATGGAAATCAAAACAACCATGAGATTCTACCTCACACCAGTCAGAAAGGCTAAAATAAAAAACTCAGGTGATAGCAGATGCTGGCCAGGATGTGGAGAAAGAGGAATGCTCCTCTATTGCTGGCGGGAATGTAAGCTGGTATACCCACTCTGGAAATCAGTTTGGTGGTTTCTCAGAAAATTGGACATAGTATTACCTGAGGACCCAGGTGTACCACTCCTGGGAATATATCCAAAAGATGCTTCAACATGTAATAAGGACACAGGCTCCCCTATGTTCATAGCATCCCTATTTTTAATGGCCAAGAGCTGGAAAGAACCCAGATGTCCTTCGACAGAGGAATGGGTACAGAAAATGTGGTACATTTACACAATGGCTATATAAAATGATGAATTTGTGAAATTCTAAGACAAATGGATAGAACTAGAAAATATCATCCTGAATGAGGTAACCTAGTCGCAAAAGAACACACATGGTATGCACTCACTGATATGTGGATACTAGCCCAAAAGCTCCAAATATGCAGGATACAATTCACAGACCACATGAAGCTCAGTAACAAGGAAGACCAAAGTGTGGGTGCTTCGGTCCTTCTTAGAAGGAGAACAAAATACTCACAGGAGCAAATATGGAGATAAAGTATAGAGCAGAGACTAAAGGAAAGGTCATCCAGAGACTGTTCCATCTGGGAATTCATCTCATATACAGTTACCAAACCCAGACACTATTGTGGATGCCAAGAAATGCATCTAATACTTTTATCATTCTTTGTTTAATTTTGGCATGTCATATTCATTAAGAATTCACTCATTTCTTTTATGTGTTCTAATTTGGTAGACTACAATTTTCACATTTGGTTTTTATAATCATCTGTATTTTGTTAGTGTCTATTATGTCTCATTTTTTTGTCTCTAACTTTATTAATTTGGCTCTTTTCTTTTCCTTTTTTCTCTTTTTTTGGTTTATTTCGCTAAAGGTTTAGCAATCTTGTTAATCATTTCAAGGAACTAGCTCTTCATTTTAGTGATTCTTTGCATTATTTTTGTTGTTCCTATTCCATTATTTTCTGTTCTTATATTCATTTTTTCTAGACTTTAAGGTACATCATTAAGTTGTTTGTTTGGATTATCCCTACTTTACCAAAAAGATACATTTCTAATGCCATGGAGGAAATGGCATCATACAAAGGAATGGTTATTTTGTTTCAGGAGGTCAGCAGAAAATTTATTGTGGCTGCTGCTCCTGGGTCATCTTCCTCCTCCATGACCCCTCCCCCTAACCTTGGCCCATAGCCCCCACAGTGTCCCTTCCTACCACTCCCACCCTCTGCTTTGCTCCCAGAGGGGATTTTCTGTTTCTGCTTTTTCTTCTTCCTGTATTCTGTCTCAAAAAAGATTGGGAGAATGACTGAGCAATTGGAAAATTGTGGATGGAAATGGCAGGATCTGAGATGTGACTGGAGAGGTTATGGGTACACATGGGAAGGCTTGGGAAGAGAACAGCACTGAAAAGAGGGAACAAATGGGTTTGAATTGTGTGATGAGAACAGGAGCTTCCCACAGGATGAGAAAGAGAAGCAGACTAGAAGACATATTGTGTCCAGGGCCTTGAGCCACTCCCAGTTTCAAGTCTCTGTATCCCAAGGTGGGATGAGGAGGCTGTGTACAGCCAGGAAGAGGGGAGGCTGTGTGAGATGACAGGGTGAAAGAACAAAACGGTCCATTTCCGGAGAAAGGATTAATTAATTAATTAATGAGCAAACAGTGCCACAAGAGGTGGGGTCTGGGTTACAAGAGTAACACCCTTGGCTTTCCTAGTAGTCACACAAGTTCTCCAATAGTAAAATGTCTAGTGCTTTAATTGCAGTGAATCTGGCCATTTACAAAGAAAATGCGAGACTGAAAAACTCAGAGTTCAAAATGCTTGATGTGTTAACTCTAAGAAATATGGTACTTTCTGCTGGAAAAGCAAATAAGCATTTCTGGTAGCAATGGGTTTCCCCTAAAGGAAGCCCAAAGCCTGCTTCCTGGGGTTGCAGACTTTGTGGTGAGGGGCATCATTGGACAATTGAGTGCAGGTCCAGGAGGGACACAGAAGGCAGTCTCTTGCTGGCAGGAAACAGCTTTGAGGCCCTAGCTTGAGGGATTAACCATTTCAAACAAGAGCACCCAAGAATTACTAAGTTATTAAAACAACAAAAAATGAATGATAAAAAACACTGATCTGAAAGTGTTGGGTACATTGATAATCTGCTCTTAGACTAAGAGAGCAACAAGTCTCAAATATTTAACATTGGCATGGATTATTGTATATTGATGGAAATTTAAGATTCTTTTGCTCAATTCTTGATTAATGTTTTATGTATATGTAACTCATTTTAAAATGTAATATAAACTTCTAGCCTTTGAAAAGCTACTATTGCAAACTGTTTGGATAATTAAGATATGCACCTTAAAAAAGATATGCGCCTTAATAGTCGCCCATAAATAATTTACTTGTAGTCTTGTTAGGCACTACCTTAGTTAATTACACAAATAAACTTTATTTAATCTCTTGTATATATTTTCAAAGTTAAGCAGATAATAAATACCTAGAAATATTTGTCTATTCAGATATACTATTGATAGAAAGATAGTCTTCAAATACTTCAGAGATCTAAAGGATGAATATAGCATTTAAGATGTTTTAATAATGAGATACTTTTCTGACAGAGAGACACATCAGCTCCTGGCAGCACCCCAATCTACTTCAAAGAAGATGATAGGCATCGAAGAACCTGCACATGCAGCTACTGGGCAAAACCCTGCCCTTACCCCTACTGCTGACAGCAAGCTGTCCAAACTGTGGACAAGCAGGACACTGGAAAGTCGACTGTCCAATTTGCAGAGATGAGCTTGCTAGTCCATCATATTTTCTGCTTCACAGAAAAGTCTGTCAGATTTTATGGGCCTGTTGGCCAAAGATTGGATGCCCCAGTGATACAGAAGTACCTCGGGTGACTGTCCAGGCAGCCAACAGTCTGTCATTTCTACAGTTTTAGAAGCTGCTTGCTCTGCACTTCCTGTTTACTCTGGTCCTCAGGTCTCTGATGAGGTTGAAGACTAGATAGTTATAGTCTTACAGGTTTCCTTACTAAAGATTAAAGACATAGAAGCTTAAGTTGTTTAGGATCTAAGAAAATGTTTTAGGGTCTAAAAAGATTTTTTAGGTTGATAAATGCAGGTTATGATATGAAAGTGATTTATGTACAAAACTTTGGGTAGGATAGATAGTGGAGCACTCTGCCCGAAGTTGTCACACACATACGGACTGAATATTATAAATACAACTTGTACTTGGTTGTTCTCATAATTGTTCTTATTATATAAAGCTTATTGTTGTTAGAGAAAACTACTGGATTAAAAGGGGAAAGGTAGTGAGAATTTTGGTTTCTGTAAAAACCCAGTTATGCTGTGTGAATATGTTTTTGTTTTAATCCCAGGTGTGATATAAGAAACTACTTCAAAGCAGGTGATTGTGATTTGCCTCGTGTGTTAGCCAGGGTGTGATTTTGCCAGCTGAGGATAGTTTAATTCTGAGGACCCTGGAGAGGGTATAAATGGAAGAGTCCCAAGAAGGCCTGTGGAGGGTGCTGCTGTCCCCGCTGCTATTCCCACTGCTGTCCTGTCCCCGCTGCTATCCTTGCTGCTGCTTCTGCTTGATCTTATTGCACTTGTCAAGTGGTCATGTGCAAAGAGATGAGAAGAAGAAACTGGATAGAAGAAAAAAAACTGGACTTGTACCAAGGAATCCAACACCCCTAACCAGCAGGAAGTAGTCTAAAAAGATCTATACCTCCTTTCTTTTTCTCCTACCTAGTGTTAGGGAGTTGGAAGAAATTGGGTAAGGATAAGGGTTGGAAGGGTAGTAGATATAAGAACACAATAAAATAGCTAAAAAAAAGGGGGGGAGACCAACATGTATTAGTCAACATTTTAGGGGCTGCTGAGAAGAACATGTACTCTCTAGTGTTTAGATGGAGTGTTCGTAGGTATCTGTTAGGTCCATTTGATCTATGATGTTGTTTAGGTCTACTATTTCTGTTAAATTTTTAAAATTAAAAATACATTTTTTCATATACTTTATCACATTGTCTGTTCCTTACCTATTTCCAGATTCTTTCCATTCCTCTCCCCACCTAATTCCGTTCTCTCTCTCTCTCTCTCTCTCTCTCTCTCTCTCTCTCTCTCTCTCTCTCTCTCTCCCCTCAAACAAGCAGGCCAAGTAAAAAAATAAAACAAAGCAAACAGATATACAGAAAAAAGAAAGAAAAAAACCAAAACAGAAAACATACAAGAAATACATAAACACACATCCAAAAAAAAAAAACCCCACAAAATCAGAAACCATAATAGATAAACAAAAGACAACTAAGGGGGGAGAAAAAACTCCAAACAAAGCATTATGAGGCAAAACATCTCCAACAATACTTTGTTTGTAGTTTGTTATACCCAGTAAGATTCCACTGGATAAAACTTTTACGTCGCAAGTGGTTGACATTTGGAGATAGCTTCTGGGACAGAGATGGGGGCTAGTGTCTATTCCCCTATCAGCACCGGGGGACCCCATCTGGCTTAGATCTGTGCAGGCCCTGGGTGTGCTCCCTGAGTCTCAGCAAGCTCATGTGAGCATCTGTTCTTTTGTGTCTGGAAGGCATGCATTCCTTGGCGTTTCCATCCCCCACTGGATTTTACAATCTTTCCACTCCTCTTCTGCAGAATTCCTTGAGCCTAGAGGGGAGGGATTGGTGAAGACATCCAACTTAGGACTGAGTATGCCAGGGTCTCTTATTCTCTGCACATCTTCCATTTGTGGGTCTCTGCACTTGCCATTATCTCCTGCAAGAAGAAGTTTCTCTGATGCTGATGGAGACAACACTGATCTATGGTACAGCAGAATGTTGTTAAAAGTCATTTTATTGCTACATTCTTTTAGCAGAACAGTAGTATTTTGTTTTCCACTGCGTCCGTGGCCTCCTATCTAGCCTCATGTTCTTGGCCACACAAACAGTATCATGCATTGATTTCATCTCAAGGAGTGAACAAACCTCAATTCCAATCAGAGAGCAGCTGGTTCCTCCTACAACCTTTGTGACAGAGTTGGACGAGCATATTAAGCAGGCAGTTCAACATTGTAGACTGAAGGATTTGTGGTTGCGTGGGTGGTTACCTTTCTCCTCAGGTAGTGTGCAGGGTATCTTCCAGTACCATGGACTCAAGTCATTATTGGTGAAAGCTCTACTTGTACATCAGCTCAAATACTTCATGGTCAGTGAGATATCTAGGTGTTGTCCTCAGCAATAGGGCCTAACCATCAGTTTGCAGAGAGCAAGCAACAGCCTTGACAATAGCCTGAGTTGTCTAAGGAGTTTCCGTGTGACTCCATTAGCCAACAGCTCAACTACACGTAATCCATTTCTAGCACTGAAGGTTTCACCTAGTTGGGGCTTTGTTTCCCTGTTATTGGTGATTCCATTTATGTTTCCTTCATATGTGTGTGTGTGTGTGTGTGTGTGTGTGTGTGCGCGCACACACACATACATGACCACATTTTTCATATCCATTCTTCTGTTAAGGGACATCTGAGTTGTTTCCAACTTCTGGCTATTATAAACAAGGCTGTGATGAACATAGATGAGCATGTGTCCTTATTATATGTTGGAGCATCTTTTGATATATGTCCAGGACTAGTATAGCTTCAGGAAGAACTATTTCTGATTTTCTCAAGAACCTCCAGATTGTTTTCCAAAGTCTTTTACCAGCTTGCAGTTCCACCAGCCATGGAGGAGTGCTCTTGTTTCTCCTCATCCTCCCCAGCATATGATGTCACCTGTGTTTTTTATCTTAGTCATTCTGACTGTTGTGAAGTGGAATCTCAGGGTTGTTTTGATTTACATTTCCCTGATGCCTAAAGATGTTGAACATTTCTTTAGGTGTTTTGAGCCATTCAGTATTCCTCAGCTGAGAATTCTTTGTTTGCCTCTGTACCCTGTTTTTTAATAGGATTATTTGGTTCTCTGGAGTCTAACTTCTTGAGTTCCTTGTATACATTGGATATTAGCCCTCTCTCTGATGGGTGGGTAAAGATCTTTTCTCAATCTGTGGGTTGCCCTTTGTCCTATTGACAGTGTCCTTTGCCTTACAGAAATTTTGAAATTTTATGAGGTCCCATTTGTAGATTCTTGATCTTAGAGCATAAGCCATTGGTGTTCTGTTCGGAAAATTTTACCCTGTGCCCATGTGTTCAAGGTTCTTCCCCACTTTCTCCTCTATTATTTTTAGTGTATCTGGTTTTATGTGGAGGTCCTTGATCCACTTAGACTTGAGCTTCATACACGAGATAAGAATGGATCAATTTGTATTCTTATACATGCTAACCTCCAGTTGAACCAGCACCATTTGTTGAAAAGGCTGTCTTTTTTCCACCAGATGATTTTAGCTCCTTTGTCAAAGATGAAGTGACCATAGGTGTGAGGGTTCATTTCTGGGTCTTCAATTCTATCCATTGATCTAGCTGCCTGTCTTTGTACCATTTCAATGCTGTTTTATCACTATTGTTCTATAGTACAGCTTAAAGTCAGGGATGGTGATTTCCCCAGAAGTTCTTTTATTGTTGAGAATATTTTTCACTATCTTAGGTTTTTTTGTTATTCCAAATGAATTTGAGAATTGCTATGAAGAATAGAGTTGGAATTTCGATGGGGACTGCATTGAATCTGTAGAAGCAATCCTGCCAATCCACGAGCATGGGAGATCTTTCCACATTCTGAGGACTTCTTCGATTTCTTTCTTCAAGGGCTTGAAGCTCTTGTCTTTCACTTGCTTGGTTAGAGTCACATCAAGATATTTTATATCATTTGTGACTACTGAGAAGGGTGATATTTCTCTAATTTCTTTTTCAGTCCATTTATCCTTTTAGTAGACGAAGACTACTGATTTATTAGAGCTAATTTTATATCCAGCCACTTTGCTGAAGTTGTTTATCACCTGTAGGAGCTCTCTGGTGGAATTTTTTGGGTTGCTCATATATACTATCATATCATCTGCAAATTGTGATATCTTCACTTCCTCCCTCCCAACTTGTATCCCTTTGATCTCCTTTTGTAGAATAATTACTCTGCCTAGAATTTTGAGTACTATATTAAATAGGTAGGGAAAGAGTGGGCAGCCTTTTCTTGTCCCTGATTTTAATGCGATTGTTTTGAGTTTCTCTCATTTTAGTTTGCTGTTGACTACTGGTTTGCTGTGCGTTGCTTTTATTATGTTAATGTATGGATCTTGAATTGCTGATCTTTCCAATACTTTTAACATGAAAAAGTGTTGTGTTTTGTCAAAGACTTTTTAAGCATCTAATGAGATAATTATTTTTTTCTTTGAATTTGTTTAAATAGTGGACTACATTGATCGATTTCCATATATTGAACCATTTCTGCATCCTTGGGATGAATCCTACTTGGTCATGGTGAATGATCATTTTGATCTGTTCCTGGATTTGGTTGAGTATTTTTGCATCGATATTCATAAGGAAAATTTGTCTGCAGTTCTCTTTCTTTGTTGGGTCTTTGTATGGTTTAGGTATCAGCATAACTGTTGCTTCATAAAATGAATTAGGTAGTGTTCCTTCTTTGGGGTCCATTGAAGTCGAGAGATATTAAGGACCAGTGATTGTTACTTCCTGCTTTTTTCATTGTTATAGTTGTAATTATGTTTGTGTTCCTATCTTCTTTTGGGTTTTTTTGAAAAAAGATTAATTTTTTTGCTTTTTCTGGGTGTAGTTTCCCTCCTGTGTTGGATTTTTCCTTCTATTAACCTCTGCAGGGTTGGATTAATGGAAAGATATTGTTTAAATTTGGATTTGTCTTGGAATACCTTGGCTTCCCACCTATGGTCATTGAGAGTATTGCTTGGTATAGTAGTGGCCTGGGCTGTTATTTTTGTTCTTCTAGGGTCTGTTTGACATCTTCCTATGATCATCTGGCTTTTAGAATCGCTGTTGAGAAATCTGGTGTAATTCTGATAAGTTTGCCTTTATATGTTACTTGACCTTTTTTTTTGTTTTCTTTTTTGATTATAGAACATGATTTTAATATGTTCAACTGTTAATATTCACAAATGGAATAATTGTTTTTTTTCAGATATATTTGTTGTTATGTCTCCTTTTCATTTCTGAATTTATTAATTTGGATACTGTCTCTGTGTCCTCTGGTTAGTCTGGCTAAGGAATAATCTCTCTTGTTGATTTTCTCAAAGAATCAGCTCCTGGTTTTGTTAATTCTTTGTGTAGTTCCTTTTCTTTCTATTTGGTTCATTTCAGCCCTGAGTTTCAATATTTCCTGTCCTTTACTCCTCTTTGGTGTATTTGCTTCTTTTTGTTCTAGAACTTTCAGGTGTGCTGTCAAGCTGTTAATGTAAGCTCTCTCCAGCTTCTTTTTGGAGGCACTTAAAGCTATGAGTTTTCCTCTTAGCACAGCTTTCACTGTGTCTCATAGGTTTGGGTATGATGTGTGTTCATTTTCATTACATTCTAATAAGCCTTTAATTTTTTTCTTTATTTCTTCCTTGACCAAGTTATCACTGAGTAAAGCATTGTTCAGCTTCCATATGTATGTGTGCTTTCCGTTGTTTTTGTTGATATTTAAGCCCAGCTATTGTCCATGGTGATCTGGTAAGGTGCATGGGATTATTTNAATCTTCTTGTATCTGTTGAAGCCTGTTTTGTGACCAGTTATATGGTCAATTTTAGAGAAGGTGCCATGAGGTGCTGAGAAGGTAAATTCTTTTGCTTTAGGATGAAATTTTATATAAATATCTGTTAGATCCACTTGCTCCATAAATTCTGTTTCTTTCACTGTGTCTCTGTTTAGTTTCTGTTTCCATGATCTGTACATTGATGAGAGTGGGGTGTTGAAGTCTCCCACTACTATTGTATGGGGTGCAATTGTGCTTTGAGCTTTAGTAAAGTCTCTTTTATGAATGTGAGTGCCCTTGCATTTGGAGCATAGATGTTCAGAGTTGAGAATTCATTCTTGGTAGTTTTCCTTTGACTAGTATAAAGTGTCCTTCCTTTTTTTTTTTTTTTTTTTTTTGATAACTTTTGGTTGAAAGCCGATTTTATTGGGTATTGAAGTGGCTACTCCAGATTTTTTTCTTGGGACCACTTGCTTAGAAAATTGTTTTCCAACCTTTTACTCTGAGGTAGTGTCTGTCTTTTTTCACTGAGGTGCGTTTCCTGTATGTCGCAAAATGTCAGGTCCTGTTTACGAATCCAGTCTGTCAGTCTATATCTTTTTATTGGGGAATTAAGTCCATTGATGTTAAGAAATCTTAAGGTAAAGTGATTGTTACTTCTTTTTTGTTGTTAGAGGTAGAATTATGTTTGTGTGGCTATCTTCTTTTGGGTTTATTAAAAGATTACTTTCTTGCTTTTTCTAATGTGTAGTTTCCCTCCTTGCACTGGTGTTTTCCATGTATTGTTGTTTGTAGGGCTGGATTTGTAGAGAGATATTGTGTACATTTGGTTTTGTCATAGAATATCTTGGTCTCTCCATCTATGGTAATTGAGAGTTTTGCTGGGTATAGTAGCCTAGGCTGCCATTTTGTATTCTCTTACGGTCTGTATGAGATCTGCTCAGGACCTTTTGGCTTTCGTATTATCTGGTGAGAAGTCTGGTGTAATTCTGAGAGTTCTGCCTTTATTTGTTACTTGACACTTTTCCCTTACTACTTTTAATATTTTTTCTTTGTTTAGTGCATTTGGTGTTTTGATTATTATGTGATGGGAGGAATTTCTTTTCTGGTGCAGTCTACTTGGGAGTTCTGTAGGCTTCTTGTATGTTCATGGGCATCTCTTTTTTAGGTTAGGGAAGTTTTTTTCTATAATTTCGTTGAAGATATTTACTGGCCCTTTAACTTGGAAATCTTCCCCTCTTCTATACCTAGTATCTTTAGGTTTGGTCTTCTCGCTGTGTCCTGGATTCCTGGATATTTTGGATCAGGAGCTTTTTGCTTTTTTCATTTTCTTTGACTGTTGTGCCAATGTTTCCTATGGTATCTTTTACACCTGAGAGTCTCTCTTCTATCTCTTGTGTTCTGTTGGTAATGCTTGCATATCTTACTCTTAATTTCTTTCCTAGATTTTCTAATTCCAGGGTTGTCTCCCTTTGTGATTTCTTTATTGTTTATATTTCCAGTTTTAGATCTTGGATGGTTTTGTTTATTTCCTTCTCCTGTTTGATTGTGTTTTCCTGTACGTCTTTAAGGGATTTTTGTGTTTCCTCTTTAAGGGCTTCTACCTGCTTACTTGTGTTCTCCCATATTTTCTTAAGGGAGTTATTTATTTCCTTCTTAAAGTCCCCTATCATCATCATGAGAAGTGTTTTTAGATTCAAATCTTGCTTCTTCAGTGTTATGGTGTATCCAGGACTTACTATGGTGGGAGAATTGGGTTCTGATGATATCAGGTAACCTTGGTTTCTGTTGCTTCTGTTCTTATGCTTGCCTCCCACCATCTGATTATCTCTAGTGCTATCTGCCCTTGCTGTATCTGACTGGAGCCTGCACTTCCTGTGATCCTGATTGAGTTAGAATTCCTCAGAGTTCAGCTGCCTCTGGGATCCTGGGGTCCTGAAATTTGGGTGTGTCAGAGTTCCTGGGAGTCAAGCTGCCTCTGAGACCCTGAGATCCTGGTGTGACCAAGCTCCTGGGATCCTGAGATCCAGGGATCCTGGGTGTGTTGTAGCAACTGGGAGTGGAGCTTCTTCTGGGTATTTTGGGACTGGCTGCAGAGTTCACACCCAAGGTCTGGTCAGGACACCAACCTCAACCCCTTTTCCCTCATTGCTTTCAATATTCTTTCTTTTTTCTGTGCATTTGGTATTTCAATTATTATGTGACAAGAGGAATCTCTTTTCTGGTCCCATTTGTTTGGTGTTCTTTAGGTTTCTTGTATTTTTATGGGCATCTCTTTGTTTAGGTTAGGGAAGCTTTCTTCTATAATTTTGATGAAGATACTTGCTGGCCCTTTGAGCTGGGAATCTTCACTCTCATCTATAACAATCTCTATACTTATTATTCTTAGATTTGGTCTTTTCCTGTGTCCCGTATTCTTGAATATTTTGGGTTAGGAGGTTTTTGCTTTTTGTATGTTCGTTGACTGTTGAGTCAATGTCTTCTGTGGTATCTTCTATGTCTCGCATACTGTTGTTGATGCTTGCATTTATGACTCCTGCTCTGTTTCCTAGGTTTTCCATCTCCAGGATTGTCTCCCTTTGTTATTTCTTAAATGTTTCTGTTTCCATTTTTAGGTCCTGAATGGTTTTGTTTAATTCCTTCACCCGTTTTATTATATTTTTCTGTATTTCTTTAAGAGATGTATGTTTCCTCCTTAAAGGGCTTCTGTTTGTTTACCTGTGTTCTCCTGTATTTATTTAAGGGAATTATTTTTGTCCTTCTTAAAGTTCTCTTTCATCTTCATAAGATGATAATTTAAATCTGAATCTTGCTTTTCGGGTGTGTTGGGCTATCCAGGGCTTACTGTGGTGAGAGAACTGGGTTCTAATGTTGGAAACTAGTATCGGTTTCTATTGCTTATGTTCTTGCATTTGCCTCTCGACATCTGGTTATCTCTGGTGTTAATTGATCTTGCTGTCTCTGGCTGTAGCTTGTCCCTCCTGCAAGCCTGTGATCCTGGATGTATCAGAACTCCTTCATGGTTGAGCTGCAACTGGGGTGTGGGCTGAGTGAGTGGGGATCCAGAGCAGAGGCTCAGCTCTGTGAACAGGCACAAACCAAAAGGAGTGCTGGTCTCTGGCTGGGCAGGATACTTGTGTCCATGGGTCCTGTGGGTCCCAGTTACACCAGCTATTTGGGTGGGGTTTGGTGGGTCTCACCTGTGATCCTGGATGTGTCAGAACACCTGGGGTGTTGTGCTGCAATTGAGATGTGGATGGGGATCTAGAGCACGTGCTCTGCTCCAGGAACAGGTGCAAACCAGAAAGATCATGGGTCTCAGGTTCATGATTCTACTTTTTAACTTCTAAGTAATATTTCATTGTATAAATGTTCTGCATTTTTGTTTTTCATTTACCTATGATGAACATCAAAGCTATTTGCAATTTCCAATTATGAGGAGAACAGCAATGACCACAGATGAGCGAGTGTCTCTGTAGTAGGTATATTCTTTGGGTATATTCCCAAGAGTGGTAGAGCTAGGTTTTGAGGTAGATCTTCTCCTAACTTCCTGAGGAACTGCCCATAATAGCTGGACAAGTTTGCGTGCCCATTAGCAACGGATGAGCATTTCACTACTCCACTTCATTGCCAGCATCAGCTGTCACTTGCTTCATCAATCTTGGCCATTTTTACTAGTGTAAGATGAAATCGCAAAGTACTTTTTACTTGTGTTTCCCTGGTGACTAAAGATGCACAATATTTTAAAAGTGTTTCTCAATCATTCCTGTTTCATCTTTTGAAAACTCTACTTAGATCTGTACCCCATTTCTTATTTGAGTTGTTTGTTTTCTTGATGTCCAGTTTGTTTTTTAGTTATTTGTATGTTTTAGATATTAGTCCTCTTTTTGGATAAGTAGTTGCTAAAGATCTTTTTTCCTTTCTGTAGCCTGCTGATTTGTCTGAATGAGTGTTTTTTGCCATACAGAAGTGACTAAGTTTCATAAGGTCTCATTTACAAATTGTTGTTATTAGTGCCTGTGCTATTGGTGTCCTGTTTAGAAGTCATTTCCTGTGCCAATGCATTCAAGACTAGTCCCATTTACTCTTTTACCAGATTAAGACTGTCTGGGTTTATGTTGAGGTCCTTGATCCATTTTGAGCTGAGTTTTATACAAAGTAATAAATATAGAAAATTTGCCTTTTTCTGCATGCAGCCATCCATTTTGACAAGCGCCATTTTTTGAAGATGCTCTCTATTTTTTATTGGATATTTTATTTATTTACATTTCAAATGTTATCCGCCTTCCCAGTTTCCCCTCAGGAAAACCCCTATCACATCCTCCCTCTCTCTGATTCTGTGAGGGTGCTCCACCACCCACCCACTGACCCAATCCCACCTCCCTACCCTGGCATTCCTCTACACTGGGGCATCGAGCCTTCCTAGGACCAATGGTCTCTCCTCCCACTGATTTCTGAAAAGACCTTCCTCTGCTACATATGTGGCTGATGTCATGGGTCCCTCCATGTATACTCTTTGGTTGGTGGTTTAGTCCCTGGGAGTTCTGGGGGATCTGGTTGGTTGATATTGTTGTTTTTCCTATGGAGTTGCAAACCCCTTCAGCTTCTTCAGTCCTTCCTCTAATTCCTCCGTTGGGGACCCTGTGCTCAGCCCAACTGTTGGTTGTGAGCATCCGCATCGGTATTTGTCAGGCTCTGGCAGAGACTTTCAGAAGACAGATATATCAGGCTACTGTAATCAAGCAATTCTTGGCATCTGCAATAATGTCTGGGTTTCGTGTCTATATATGGGATGGATTCCCCAGGTAGGGCAGTCTCTGGATGGCCTTCAGCCTCTGGTCCAAACTTTATCTCCATATTTCCTCCCTTGAGTATTTTGTTCCCCCTTCTAAGAAGGACTAAAGTATCCACACTTTTGACTTCCTTCTTCTTGAGCTTCATATGGTCTGTGAAATGTATCTTGGGTATTCCAAGCTTTTGGGCTAATATCTACTTATCAGTGAGTACATGCCACGTGTGTTCATTTGAGACTAGGTTACCTCACTCAGAATGATATTTTGTAGTTCCATCCATTTGCCTGTGAATTTCATGAAGTCATTACTTTTAAAAGCTGTGTAGTACTCCATTGTGTAAATGTAACACATTTTCTTTTTCCAATCTTCTGTTGGGGAACAGCTGGGTTGTTTCCAGCTTCTGACTATTATGAATAACGCTGCTTTAAACATAGTAGAACATGTGTCTTTGTTATATATTGGCGCTCAGGAGGGATATAGCTGGGTCCTCAGGTAGTACTATGTCCAATGTTTTTGAGGAACCACCAGACTGATTTCAAAAGTGGTTATAAAAGCTTGAATTCTCACCAACAATGGAGGAGTGTTCCTCTTTCTCTACATCCTGGCCAGCATCTGCTGTCACCTGGGTTTTTGATCTTATCCATTCTGATTGTTGTGAGGTGTTATCTCATGGTTGTTTTGATTTGCATTTCCCTGATGACTAAGGATGTTGAACATTTCTTTAGATGTTTCTCAGCCATTCAGTATTCCTCAGCTGAGAATTCTTTGTTTTCCTCTGTACCCTGGTTTTTAATAGGGTTATTTGGTTCTCTGGAGTCTAACTTCTTGAGTTCCTTGTATACATTGGATATTAGCCCTCTATCTGATGGGTGGGTAAAGATCTTTTCCCAATCTGTGGGTTACCATTTGTCCTATTGACAGTGTCCTTTGCTTTACAGAAGCTTTGCAATTTTATGAGGTCCCATTTGTAGATTCTTGATCTTAGAGCATAAGCCATTGGTGTTCTGTTCGGAAAATTTTACCCTGTGCCCATGTGTTCAAGGTTCTTCCCTATTTTCTCTTCTATTATTTTTAGTGTATCTGGTTTTATGTGGAGGTCCTTGATCCACTTAGACTTGAGCTTCATACATGGAGATAAGAATGGATCAATTTGTATTCTTATACATTCTAAACTCCATTTGAACCAGCACCATTTGTTGAAAATGCTGTCTTTTTTCCACCAGATGATTTTAGCTCCTTTGTCAAAAAAAGATCAAGTGACCATGGGTGTGTGGGTTCATTTCTGGGACTTCAATTCTGTTCCATTGATGTGCCTGCCTGTCTCTTTGCTATTACCATTCATTTTTTTTTATCACTATTGTTCTATGATACAGCTTGATATCAGGGATTCCCCCTGAAATAAAGTAATACCTATCACTATTATACGAGATGTCTCAACACAGACTATAAAACCCTGAAGATCCTGGGCAGAGGTCATATAGACCCTAAGAGATCACAAATGCCAGCCCAGGCTACTATACCCAGCAACACTCTCAATTACCTTAGATGGAGAAATCAAAATATTCCACAACAAAAACAAATTTACACAATATCTTTTGGCAAATCCATCCCTACAAAGGATAATAGATGGAAAACTACAACACAAGGAGGGAAACTACACCCTAGAAAAAGCAAGAAAGTAATCTTTCAACAAACCCAAAAGAAGATAGCCACACAAGCATAAGTCCATCTCTAACAACAAAAATAACGGGAAGCAAAAATCACTTTTCCTTAATAGTTCTTAACATCAATGGACTCAATTATCTTAAAAAATGACATTGACTAACAGACTGGGTATGTAAACAGAACCCGAATTTTGCTGCATACACAAGATGCACCTCCATGACTAAGACAGACACTACCTCAGAGTAATAGGATGAAAAATTTTTTTCTAAGAAAATGGTCTCAAATTCAAGCTGGAGTAGTCATTCAACTATCTAATAAAACAGACTTTCAACCAAAAGTTATCAAAAAAGAAAAAGAAGGACACTTCATACTCATCAAAGGAAAAATCTACCAAGAGGAACTCTCAATTTTAAATATCCATGTTCCAAATGTAAGAGGACCCACATTCATAAAAGAAACTTTATGAAAGCTCAAACACACATTGAACCTCACATAGTAATAGTGGGAGACTTCAACACCCCACTCTCATCAATGGACAGATCATGGAAACAGAAAGTAAACAGAGACATAGTGAAACTCACAGAAGTCATGAAGCAAATCGATTTAACATATATCTATAGAACATTTCACCCTAAAACAAAAGAATGTACCTTCTTCACAGCACCTCATGGTACCTTCTCCAAAACCATATAGTCGGTCACAAAACAGGCATCAACATGTACATTAAGATTGAAATAATCCCATGCATCGTATCAGGTCACTGTGTACTAAAGCTGATCTTCAAAAACAACAAAAGCAAAAGAAAGCCTCCATACACATGGAAGCTGAACAGTGCTCTACTCAATGACAACTTGGTCAAGGAAGAAATAAAGAAATTAAAGACTTTTAGAATTTGATAAAAATTAAGGGACAACATATCCAAACTTATGTGGTACAATGAAAGCAGTGCTAAGAGGAAAACTCATAGCTCTGAGTGCCTCCAAAAAGAAACTAGAGAGAGCATACACTAGCAGCTTGACAGNNCACCTGAGAGCTCTAGAACAAAAAGAAGCAAATATAGCCAAGAGGAGTAGGGGGCAGGAAATAATCAAACTCAGGACTGAAATCAACACAATAGAAACAAAACAAACTATACAAAGAATCAACAAAACCAGGTGCTGGTTCTTTGAGAAAATCAACATGCTAGCTAAACCCTTAGCCAGACTAACCAGAGGGCACAGAGACAGTATCCAAATTAACAAAATCAGAAATGAAAAGTGAGACATATCAACAGAAGCTGAAGAAATTGAAAAAAAAAATCAGATCCTACTATAAAAGCCTATACTCAACAAAACTTGAAAATCTAGATGAAATGTACCATTTTTTAAGACAGATGCCAAGTACCAAATTTAAATTAGGACCAGATAAACCAATTAAACTGTCCCATAACCCCTAAGGAACTAGAAGCAGTCATTAAAAGTCTCCCAACCAAAAAAGCCCAGGACCAGATGGGTTTAGTGCAGAATTCTATCAGACCTTCTAAGAAGACCTAATGCCAATGCTCTTCAAACTATTCCACAAAATAGAAAAAAGAAGGAACACTACCCAATTCGTTTTATGAAGTCACAATTATGTTCATACCTAAACCACACAAAGACCCAACAAGAAAGGGTACTTCAGACCAATTTCCCTTATGACTATCAATGCAAAAATACTCAAAAAAATTCTCTCCAACAGAATCCAAGAACACATCAAAACGATCGTCCATTATGATCAAGTAGGCTTCATCCCAGCAATTCAGGAATGGTTCAGTGTAAGACAATCCATCAACATAATCCACAAAATAGACAAACTCAAAGGAAAAAGACCCAGATCCTTTCATTAGATGCTGAGAAATCATTTGACAAAGTTCTTTATCCCTTCATGGTAAAAGTATTGGAAAGATCAGGAATTCAAGGCCCATACCTAAACACAGTAAAAGCAATATACAGCAAACCAGAAACCAATATCAAAGTAAATGGAGAAATTTGAAGAAATCCCACTAAAATCAGGGACTAGACAAGGCTGCTCACTCTCCCTACCTATTTAATAATAGTACTCGAAGTCCTAGCCAGAGCAATTGGTCAACAATATTAGGTCAAAGGTATACAAATTGGAAAGGAAGAAGTCAAAATATCACTATTTGCTGATGATATGATAGTAAACTTATGTGACCCCAAAAGTTTCACCAGAGAGCTCCTATACCTGATAAACAACTTCAGCAAAGTGGCTGGATATAAACTTAACTCTAACAAATCAGTGGCCTTCCTCTATACAAAGGATAAACAGGCTGAGAAAGAAATGATGGTAATGACACCATTTATAATAGTAACAAATAATATAAAATACCTTGGTGTGACTCTAACCAAGCAAGTGAAAGATCTATATGACAAGAACTTCAAGTCTCTGAAGAAAGAAATCGAAGAAGATCTCAGAAGATGGAAAGATCTCCCATGCTCACGGATTGGCAGGACCAATATAGTAAAAATGGCCATCTTTCTGAAAGCAATCTACAGATTCATTGCAATCCCCATCAAAATTCTAACTCAATTTTTCATAGAGTTAGAAAAAGCAATTTGCAAATTCATTTGGAATGCCAAAAACCCAGGATAGTGAAAACTATTCTGTAGTGAAATTTTTGGTTTCTTTAAAAATCCAGTTATGTTATATGGTTATGTTTTTGTTTTAATCCCAAGTATGAAATATGCTTTAGTTTGTTTATAGCCATTAACAATTATTTCTCTTATGCTCTACTAGGGGTATAATATTATCAGCTGCAGATAGTTTATGTTTGGAATTCTGGGGACTGTTGAGAGGGTATATAAATCTGAGAGCCAAGAAAGGGGCTGAGGTGGCTCCTGCCCCTGTTGCTGATCCCTGGTGCTGGTAGTTCCTGCTGTTGCATTTGCTGCTTTTACTATTGCTGGATTGCTGTGTCACTGGATTGCTGGATTACTGGATTGCTGGATTGCTTCTTGGTGGATTGTAGATTGCTGGTTACAAATACTCTAATGACTGCCTCCAAGGACCTTGACACCCCTAACCATCAGGAAGTAGACTAAAGCGATCTACACACACTTTTCCTCTAACCTTCTTTCTCTTCTGCCTAGGGTTGGAGACTTGGGAGGGGTTGGGGTTGAATAAGGCTTGGAAGAGTGGTAGATAATAGAACCCCATAAAGTATCCCAAAAGCATATGCCTATGAGTAGTGTGCAGATGTGAGGCTAGGCATAATGGGAAACTTGGTTTCTAATGCCATAGAGAAAGCAGCAAGGAAAGAAAGGATGGATATTCTGTTTCAGGTCATGAGCAAAAAGTTTATTGGGGCTGCTACCACTAGGTTTTCCCCAGCTAGACTCCCAATGGGGATTTTCTATGTTTTCCTCTCCTTCTCCTTCTCCTTCTCCCTCTCCTTCCCCTTCCCTTTCTCCTCCTCTTTCTCCTTCCTCCTCCTTTCCCCCTCCTTTCCCCCTCCTGCTCCCCCTCTCCTCCTCCTCTTCCTCCTTCTTCTGTATTCTGTTTCAAAAAAGTGAGAGAATGACTGAATGATTGAAAAGTTGCAAGTGATATGAAAGGCTCTACAAAGCAAAAAATGGATTAAACATGAAACCCAGAAGTGTCATTCTGTTCTCTCGTTGTTTTTCAAAGTGTTGCAGAATTAGCTGTGTACCTGGGGAGATTCCTGGTAGTGTTGGAAGCACTTGGGAAGTGAATAGTGCTGGAAAAGGGGAAACAAAAGGGTTCAGACATGGTGACTGAGAATGGGTGCTCTTCCCAGGATGAAAGAGAGAAGCAAACTGAGCCTGAAGGCAGATAGCAGGCTTACCCTGCATAACACACTTTCAGTTTCAAGTTCCTGAAGGCCTTTGGCAAGGCAGGAG
Source organism: Mus pahari (assembly GCF_900095145.1). NCBI lineage: Eukaryota > Metazoa > Chordata > Mammalia > Rodentia > Muridae > Mus > Mus pahari. The sequence goes on along the minus strand of NC_034596.1, from coordinate 103,237,901 downwards.
GAGCTGAATATGATGCTGGGTCACAGGGTTAAAGAAAAATAGCTCATTTGAAGAGAAAGGGTTAATCTTGAGCCAAGTGTGCCACCAGAAGGAGGGCCTGGAATTATAAATTCATCACTGGTTTTTACCAGTAATTGTGCAGCACATACCTGCTAATGGTGTTAATCATGATTTTGATGAGATAATATGGCATCTTATAGAAATGAGAGATCTGAGGCATTCTAGAGAGGTTATTATTTCCTATGGAATACATTCACCTTATGTTAAATGAATATTAAGTAATGGGCTAGCAAAAAATTGAGTTATTCCTCATGACTGGAAAGGTTTGGTAATAGCCATGCTTGAGGCTGGTCAGCAGTTACAGTGATTAATGTGGCAGAGTGTGGAAGCCATGAATATTGAACAACAACGTACAGAAAAGGGAATGAATGTTGTTAAAGATCAATTGCTTGGTGAAGGGTCGTATTATGACCTACAAGAACAAATTTGATTTGATGATGCCATTATATAGATTAATGTCACTTGGCAGCTTTAAGAGCTTGGGAAAAGCTTGTGAAAGCTGGGAATAGATGCACCTCATTCACTAAAATTGTAGAAGGATCTTGGAAACCTTCACAGATTTCCTGCAAAGATTAGTTTCAGCTGTAAACAAAGCCTTATCAGACACAAATGTGAGGCAGGTGTTGATAGAGACGTTGGCATTTGAGAATGTTAATGCCAAATATAAAAGAGCTATTAGACTGTTAAAGGCACATGCAACACCATTGGATGAATGGATAAGGGACATGACTGATGATGCCTCTCAGGTGCATCACACCCATATTATAGGACAAGCTATAGCTAGAAGTCTCAGATAACGAAGTAATTGCATTGCTTTAATTGCAGTGAAATCGGTCATTTACAAAGAAACTGTCAGCAAGCTGCTAAAAGTCTGTCTCAGAGCTCAAAATGACTGATGCATTAACTGTGAGGAAATACAGTACTTTCTGCCAGAGAAGGAAATTAACTGTTTTTGGTGACAATGGGTTCTGAATATATAAACCAAAAAGAATGCCTAAGCTTTCTAGGGTGTGTAGGAGCTGTGGCAAGGGATGCCTTAGGACTAATGAGTGCAAGTCCAGGAGAGATACGCAATCTCTTGCCATCAGGAAATGAAATGGAGGGGCTTGCCAGCTCAAGGCCTCACAGCAAAAAAAAATACAAGACTTTTCCTTCTGGTCAGTCATGAGATAACAAGTAGGCAGAAAAACACAACTATTACTTATCTTATTCATGCCACTGAAGGCAAAAATTCCACATTACAAAATAACCACTGGCATTTATGGTCCTTTGCCTTCAGAGACAGTGGGATGATCTTGGGGACAAGTGGATTAACTTCTCAAGGATTCATTGTGATCCAGGTATTATAGATAGGCATTTCAAAGAAGAAATTAAAATTATGGCTTATGTAAAAAATAAGGATACAAATTAATGCAGTGGGTAGAATTGCTCAAACTGACACTACTTCCCTACATTAAGGGCAAAGCTTCTCCAGCAGAAGAAAAGGGGGATTTGGGAAAATGTGTGTTCTGGCCAACAGTGCTTATCAATCAGAAACCAAAATTAAAGTTGCAAATGAATGATTTTGAAATAGGTTTGGTGGATACAGGAGCTGATGTGACAATCATTTCCCCCAAAATCCTGGAATGCAAAATGACCAGTTCAGAAGGTTCATACACAGTTTGTAGGAATTGGTAAATTTTCTCAAATAAAGCAAAGTGTACAAAGGGTTAAATGTGTGGGATCAGAAGAACAAAATAGAAGTTGAGACCTTTTTCAACTGATACCCATAAACTTATGGGGAAGGTATCTTTTACAACAATGGGGTACACAAATTAATATTGTAGAAACAATCCCAGAGAGAGCTCATGATGAAATTAGCCATTACCATTAGGAAGTGGTAGATACTTCTGGGGAAGGTATTGACATGTGTCATCAAAAACAATCGTGAGAGGCAGGCAGATTTCTGAGTTCGAGGCCAGCCTGGTCTACAAAGTGAGTTCCAGGACAGCCAGGGCTATACAGAGAAACCCTGTCTTGAAAAACCAAAACAAACAAACAAACAAACAAACAAACAACAACAACAAAAAATCATGGGCTGTGCTGATTGTCCAAACACAGGATATCATAGGAATTTAGTTTTCAAATTTATAAGAGGGGCCATTACTGAAATATCAATGAGTCTACCCTTAAAATGGCTGACTGACATGCCCATGTGGGTAGATCAGTGGCCGTTAACTAAGGAAAAATTGCAAGTGCTGGAGGCTCAACATACAGAACAGTTTAACAGCCCATAGAATTCTTCTGTGTTTGTTATAAAAAGAAATCAGGAAAATTGAGAGTATTAACAGATTTAAGAACCATGAAATAGAGTAATTCAACTAATGAGTCCTTTATAGCCTAGAATTCCTTTATCTTCTTTATTAACTAAGTCATGTCCTATGATAGGAATTGACTCAAAGGATTTCTTTTTCACAATCCCTTTGCATGAGCATGATAGGGAAAGGTTTGCTTTCTGAGTACAGACATAAAATAACACTGGTCCAGTAGAGATATCATTGAAAAGTTCTTTCTCAGGGAATGTTAAATAGATCAACTTTATGTCAATATTTTGTGCAAGAATAATGAGGTATAATTTGTAGGCAATTTCCCCAATCTCCTATTTATCATTACATGGATGATATTTTGCTGGCTGATTCTGACACAGATACTTTAGAGAAAATGTGTAAGGAAACATGAAGAATTCTGCCATGCTGGGGGATACAGATTGCTCCTTTTAAAAGTACAGAGAAGAGATTCAATTAATTATTTGGGTTATAAAATAAGTCTACAAAAAATCTGACCACAAGGTACAAATCCATAGAGATCAGTTTCAAACTCTTAATGATTTTCAAAAATTAATGGAGATATTAATTGGCTACAGGTAATAATTTGATTAACTACCCATGAGTTAAGTAATTTGTTTCAAAAAGTTACAAGGATATTTAAACTTAACCAGTCCAAGATGGTCAACAGCTAAAGCAGAGAGAGTTAACTCTGGTAGAACAGAGACTTCAAGATGCATATGTGGATAGAATTGATCCACAGATTGTATTTTGGTTATTTTGCCTTCAGCTCATTTTCCTACTGGGCTCATTCTGCAAAGAGAAGATGGTATTATGGAATATATTTTCTTAGCATGTAAACAAATACAAAGTTAAAGACTCATATAGAAACAGTGTCTGAATTAATCATAAAAGATGGAATAAGACTACAAATGTAAGGAACAGACCGTTGCAAAATTGTAGTGCCTTTTTGCTAATGCTCAGATTGTCACTGTGGGTAATCGGTTAAGATTGGCAAACAGTTTGTAGCAAGTATTTGGAAGAAATTAATAACAAATATTCTAAAAACAAGAATTTGTAGTTTATACAAAGAACTAATTGGATTCTCCCTCATATTGTGAAGAAAATGCTAACTTTTGAAGCACCTACATTCTATAGTGATAAAATTTGCTGGGGATGAGAATGGCAGGCTAAAAGTTAGACAAACTAAATTAATACAAAGCCAATATTCTTCAGTTCAAAAATCAAAGTTGTATACAATCCTTATGGTTTTTCCTGAATCTCTTAATATAATTGCTGACTCTCGATATGCACAAAGATCTAGTTTGTATATAGAAACTGCTGCATTTGTTCCTGATGGTTCAGAATTAACCTTGTTATTTATGCAATTGCAACAGACAATCAGAAATAGAAACTATCCATTACATGTTACTCATATTCTGTCTCATACAGGTTTGCTAGGTCCACTGGCACAAGAAAATCATGAAATTATTATTGGAAAATACGTTAGAAGACTCAAACATTCATGAAAAGCATTAACAGTAGAAATTTAAAGAAAAAAATTCTATCACTTGGCAACAAGCCAAGGAAATGATAAGAAAATACCCTACTTATTCTCTGTATAACCAAACTCCTAAAGACAACCATTTGATACTTATTCCCAACTAGCTTCCAAATAAATGAAACTCAGACTAAGGTTATTTTATTTGGCTTTGACAATTGCTGAGGAGTAACCAATAATCTACTTTTCTAACTGCTGATCTGGCTACCTCCACAGCAGTATACCCCAAATACTTGATGTTTCTCCTGGCCATGTGCTCATAGTCAATCCCCCCTCATGGCAGCTTTCCCTTCTCCTCTTGATTTCTTCCTTCTCTCCTTCATCTCTCTGCTCTCCTCTCTCTTCGCCACCCCCAACAAGGTAACTCAAAGCCAACCTACATCTAATCCCTCTAGTAATTGGTGGTTAAATAAAATTGCCAATTTTATTTAACCAATAGTTTTAAATTAAGGAACAAAGTTTGCACAACAAAAGCTTGTAAACTTGAGAATTCACGCATAGGCCTAGACCTTCTAGTACAGAATTTAGCATTTACAATACATAGCAACAGACCAAACCTCAACAAATTCCATTTGTCAGAATTAACTCTAGGGGTTCCAAAAGAAATAAAATCAGACAGGTGGATGTCTTTCATTTTGAGGAACTTGGGAAATTAAAGTATGTATATCATACCATTGAAACATATTTGGGGTTCCAAATTGCAACTGCTTCGAGTTCTGAATAAGCTAATTCTGTAATTACACATTTATTGGAAATAATGGCAATTATGTGGATACCTTCACAAATTAAGACTGAAAATGCCATGCATGTCTTCAGTAAGGTGAAACAATTCTCTGCATATGATAATGTAAAGCACACTGTGGTATACCACACAATACTACAGGAAAAGTAGTTGTGGAAAGATCTAATTGTACTTTAAAGGAAATTCTTATAAATAAAAAAGGAAGAGAAAAGACCCCCAGGCACAGACTAAATGATGCTCTGTTAACCTTAAATTATTTTTTTAGATTTATTTATTTATTATATGTAAGTACACTGTAGCTGTCTTCAGACACTCCAGAAGGGGGAGTCAGATCTTGTTACAGATGGTTGTAAGCCACCATGTGGTTGCTGGGATTTGAACTCAGGACCTTCGGAAGAGCAGTCGGGTGATTTTACCTGCTGAGCCATTTCACCAGCCCAACCTTAAATTTTCTTAATGTTAATGAAAAGGGAATAACAGCAGAAACACACTGAGTTATAGAAAAAAAACTGTGGCATTAAATCAGCCTGTGTACTATAAAGATATGCTAACATCAGAATGAAAGCCTACAATAGTTTTGCTTTGGGGACACAGTTTTGTTTGTTTGTACAGGGAATAAATAGATATGTTTGTGATTAAAATTTACAAAGATTAGATTTAACCAGGGAAGATCACCTGATAACTGAGACATGAATGAGCCAATGAATCTTTTTTACTTCCTGATCCTCATGATGCATTATTATATGCTTTCCTTTCATATAGCACAAATGGAGATTTATATTTGGTTTGGTTATGCAGTCCAAACAAACTTGTAAAGTTAACAGATATCTTTCACTGCTTCAAATAGAAAATCATCACTAACTAAATTGTGCACACTATACATTCCATATATATGTTAATGTAGAAAAGTATCTACAATATTACCTTTAAAAGTTAGTGTTTGCAGAGCAAAAGGACCAGACACCAATGAAGACAAACTAAGTAGCTCAGGTGACCCAGCCTCACAGATGGCCTCAGCTGCTGTTTCCTCAAAAATTCGCATCCAGGACAACTTTAAAGCAGCTAGCTCAAACGGTCCAGCCTCACAGACTGTTTCAGCCAGGGCCTCAGTTAAGCCCTGCACTTTCATATCCCACAGAGACTGGACAGCAAACGATACAGCTAGCTCTCCCAGGACTTGATCAAAATGATAATATTTTTTTAGAATCCCAAAAGAAGCTTTTGTCCCCAGACAGCAGGAAGCAATTTAAAGAACATGACACCCACATTCTCAAGAGGTGTAGTAGGTGGGTTTTGGTCATTTCATGGGTTATGGATGTTTGTTGTCATTTAGGGTGTTTGATTACAAGTTGTTAATGGTTATGGTCATGGAAGAAATGAAAAAAAAAGGAGGTTAGAAGCAGGGATCTCTTTCTCTCTTTCACTTTCTTCCCTCTATTCTTTCTCTCCTATCTGGTGTAAGGGGAAAGGAGGGGAAAGGGGATAAAAGGGAAAAGGAGAGAACTTAGGAATAAAAAGATAAAAAAATGGATTATAGTATCTCATTTTAGACTAAGAAAGCATCAAAAAGTCTCAAATAGCTTATATGGTTATGGATTATTGTATATTGATAGAAACTTAAGGTTACAATTACTACAAAATACTGAGTACATGTTTCAACTTTTGTTTAAAATACTGTACATATGCAACGCCTTTAAATTCTTGATATAAAATTCAAGTACTTGAAAGCTACTGTGTAAACAGTTTAGGATAAATAAGAAATACAAGTTAGAACACGTCCAGGATCATAGGATCGGGGGGGGGGGGACACAACATCTGCCCTAAAACCAGGAGTAATCAGGACCAGTGGGACCCAGGCACCCAGGAAGTCAGCACAACTAGTGGCATGATTTCCTTCCAGTCTGGCCTGGTGCTCTGAGCAGACCATGTGCATGAACTCCCCAGCCAGTCCCACAACACCCAGAGGAAGCTCCACTCTCAGGCTCTCTATAAAGCCCAAGATCATAGGATTATAGGATCCTAGAATCACAGGATCACAGAGATAGCTGAACTATGAGGAGTTCTGACACAACCAGGATTACAGGAAAGACCAGTTCCAGTCCTATATAACGAGGGCAGGTAGCACTAGAGATAATCAGATGGTGGGAGGCAAGCGTAAGAACATCAGCAACAGAAACCAAGGTTATTTCGCATCATCAGAACCCAAGTCTCCTACCATAGCAAGTCCTGGATACACCATTACCGAAAAGGAAAATTTGGATCTAAAAATCTCTTCTAATGATTATGATAGAGGACTTTAAGAAGGACATAAATAACACCCTTATAGAAATACAGGAGAACACAGGTAAACAGGTAGAAGTCCTTAAAGAGGAAACACAAAAATTCCTTAAAGAATTACAGGAAAAAGGAAAAAAACAAAACTATCCAAGATCTAAAAATGGAAATAGAAACAATAAAGAAATCACAAAGGGAGACAATCTTGGAGTTAGGAAACCTAGGAAAGAAATCAGGAGTCACCAACAAGCATCACCAACAGAATACAAGAGATAGAAGACAGACTCTCAGGTGCAGAAGATACCATAGGAAACATTGGCACAACAGTCAAAGAAAATGCAAAAAGCAAAAAGTTCCTAACCCAAAACATCCAGGAAATCCAGGACACAGTGAGAAGCTGAAACCTAAGGATAATAGGTATAGAAGAGAGAGACAATTCCCAACCTAAAGGGTCAGTAAATATCTTTATCAAAATTATAGAAGAAAACTTTCTTAGCCTAAAGGAAGCCCATGAACATACAAAAAGCCTACAGAACTCCAAATAGACAGCACCAGAAAATAAATTCTTCCCATCACATAATAATCAAAACAAAGGAAGAATATTAAAAGCAGTAAGGGAAAATGGTAAAGTAACATATAAAGGTAGACCTATCAGAATTACACCAGGCTTCTCCCCAGAGACTATGAAAGCTAGAAGATGCTGGACAGATGTCATACAGACCCTAAGAGAACACAAATGCCAGCCCAGGCTACTATATCCAGCAAAACTCTCAATTACTATAGATGGAGAAAACAAGCTATTCCATGACAAAACAAAACGTACACAATATCTCTCTACAAATTCAGCCCTACAAATGATAATACATGGAAAACACCAAAACAAGGAGGGAAAGTATACCCTAGAAAAAACAAGACAGTAATCTTTCAACAAACCCAAAAGAAGATAGACAAACAAACATAATTCCACCTCTAACAACAAAAATAACAGGAAGTAACAATTGCTTTTTCTCGATATCTTTTAACATCAATGGATTCAATTTCCCAATAAAAAGACATAGACTAACAGACTGGATATTATGTAAACAGGACCCAACATTTTGGTACATACAGGAAACACACCTCAGTGACAAAGACAGACACTACCTCAGAGTAAAAGGCTGGAAAACAATTCTCCAAGCAAATGGTTCAAAGAAACAAGCTGGAGTAGCCATTCTAATATCAAATAAAATCAACTTTCAACCAAAAATTATCAAAAAAAGTAATAAGGAAGGACACTTCATACTGGTCAAAGGAAAAAAATCTACCAAGATGAACTCTCAATTCTGAACATCTATGCTCCAAATGCAACAGCACCCACATTCATAAAAGAAACTTTACTAAAGTTCAAAAACATACATCGCACCTCACACTATAATAGTGAGAGACTTTAAAACCCCACTGTCATTGATAGACAGATTATGGAAACAGAAACTGAACAGAGACACAGTGAAACAAACAGAAGTTACGAACCAAATGGATCTAACAGATAGAACATTTCATCCTAAAGCAAAAGAATATACTTCCTTCTCAGCACCTCATGGCGCCTTCTCTAAAACTGACCATATAATTGGTCACAAAACAGGCCTCAACTGATACAAGAAGATTGAAATAATCCTGTGCACTCTATCATATCACCACGGACTAAGGCTGGTCTTAAATACCAACAAAAACAACGGAAACCACACGTATACATGGAAGCTGAACAATGCTCTACTCAGTGATAACTTGGTCAAGGAAGAAATAAAGAAAGAAAGAAGTTAAATGCTTTTTAGAATTTAATGAAAATGAAGACACATCATACCAAAACTTATGGGACACAGTGAAAGCAGGGATAAGAGGAAAACTCATAGCTGTAAGTGCCTCCAAAAAGAAACTGGAGAGAGCTTACACTAGCAGCTTGACAGCACACCTGAAAGCTCTAGAAGGAAAGGAAGCAGATGCACCCAAGAGGAGTAGACAGGAACTCGGGGCTGAAATCAACCAAATAGAGACAAAAAGAACAAAATCAGGAGCTGGTTCTTTGAGAAAATCAACAAGATAGATAAGCCCTTAGCCAGACTAGCCAGAGGGCACAGAGACAGCATCCAAATTAATAAAATCAGAAATGAAAACAGAATATATATTAAAATAATTATTCTGTTTGTTGAAGATTAACAGTTTAAAATATTAAACTGTTCTACATTTAATCATGTTCTACAAACATCATAGAAATATTATTGATAATTTTTCTCTCTGCTTAAAAAGAGTTTTGTTATTTTGAAAATTTAAAAATATACTTATTGTTAAAATAATTTCTCTCCTAGAAACACTGATAATCTTTTTTAAGTAAACTGATTGTTAGACAATGTACACAAATATATAACATGTTTTAAATACTCTCTCACTATATCAGATAGTATCATATAAGGGCTTTTTGTATGTTTTGAAACAATTTAGTATTCAACATTAGATATAGAATCCTCAGTTATGGATAGTATTAAATATTCATTAATGATATTTTTAGAGTATGAAAGGATATGAATTTTAAAATTGAACAAGGGAGCTGGAGAGATGGCTCAGCGGTTAAGAGCTCTGACTGCTCCTCTTAGCTAAGGTCCTGAGTTCAAATCCCAGCAACCACATGGTGGCTCACAACCATCCGTAACAAGATCTGACGCCCTCTTCTGGTGTGGCTGAAGTCAGCTACAGTATACTTACATGTAATAAATAAATAAATTTTAAAAAATTGAAAAAATGTTTTATGTATTATTTGATTCTCAAAATACTCAATATGTTTGATGTATAAATACATTTAAATAATAAAATGTATAAATACATTTAAATAATAAAAATTTATTATTTAAAGGAAAAAAGAGATACAAGTTAGTAGTTAACCACCTATAAATAATCAAAGTTGTAGTCTTGTTAGGTACTAGTTTATTTAATTACAGAAATAAGCTTTATTTAGTCTCTTGTATCTTTTCAAAATTTAGTAGAAAATAAATAGCTAGAGACAAGCAACATTTGTGTACTCAGATATACTTTGGGTAGATAGATGGTTGGAGATCTGCAGAATGTGGCATTTAATGTTTTAACAATAAAAGACTTTGCTGACAGAGAGACACATCAGCTCCTGGCAGCACTCCAACCTACTTCAAAAAAGATGATGGGCATTCATTGAAGAACCTCTGTAATGAGCTTGCTTCGCTTGTGGCAAAGATAGCCACTGGGCACAACAAAATAAAATAACTAGAAAACAAAAGACAAAACAGACAAACAAAAACCTGTCCCTGACTTTTACTGCTGACAGCAGGCCGTCCAAACCATGAATACATAGTACACTGGGAAGATGATGACCAACTTTGCCAAGACAAAGTAGGCTAGTCTTTCAAACTTCCTGCTTCATAGATAAGTCTGTCAGATTTTATGGGCCTGTTGGCCAAAGATTGGATGCCCCAATGATAGAGAGGAACCTCGGGTGACTGTCCAGGCAGCCAACAGTCTGTCATTTCTACAGTTTTGGAAGTTGCTTGCTCTGCACTTCTTGTTTACTCTGGTAATATTTGTCCTTCTCAGGTCTCTGATGAGGTTGAAGACTAGATAGTTAATAGCCTTATCATTTCCCTCATTAAAGATTAAAGACATAAAAGCTTAAGTTGTTTAGAATTTTAAAAAATGTTTTAGGGTCTAAAAAGATGTTCTTAGGTTGATAAATGCAAGTTAGATAGGAAAGTTATTTGGTTAGAGAACTTTGGACTCGCCAAGATGGGACAAGTAACAGAGTACTTCTCCAGGTTCCCAAATGCAAATGGACTGAATACTACAAATATAAGTCTTACCTTATAGTTTTCATAATCATTCTTATTGTATAGAGTTGATGGACATTAAGAGAAAAAGAAATTTGATGGACTAAAAGGGGGAAATGTTGTGAGAACTTTGGTTTCTGTAAAACCCAGTTGCATTATGTGATTTTTGTTTGTTTTAATCCCAGGCGTGGGATAGAGGGCTACTTCAGATTTTCCACAGCCACAACAATTATGATTTTTCTTGTGATCTACGATGGGTATGATTGTTGCTAGCTGCAGATATTTTTTTCTTTTTAATTTAATTCTTTAAATTCTATTTAATCTTTTTTTACAGCCCAGATTTTATTCCCCTTCCAGTCCACCCTCTTACTCTTCCCTCCGTCTCCATGAGGATGTCCCCACTGCCCCCATCCCCCACCCCACCAGAACTCCCCACTCTCTGGGGTTTCCACTCTCTTGAGGGTTAGGTGTATCTCTTCTGACTGAGTCCAGACCAGGCAGTCTTCTGCTGTATATATGTTGGGGGCCTCATATCAGCAGGTATATAATGCCTGGTTGATGATCCAGTGTCTGAGAGATCTCTGGGGTCCAGGTTAATTGAGACTGCTGGTCCTCCTACAGGATCTCTCTCCTCCTTAGCTTTTTCCAGCTTTTTCCTAATTCAACCACAGGGGACAGCAACTTCTGTCCATTGGTTGAGTGTAAATATCTGCACCTGACTCAGCTGCTTGTTGGGTCTTTCAGAGGGCAGTCATGATGATAGGCCCCTTTTTGTGAGCACACCATAGCCTCAGGAACAGTGGCAGGCCTTGGGGCCTCCCCTTGAGCTTTATCCGAATTTGGGCCTGTCTCTAGAACTCTGGAACAGGAGGGAGACATTTTCCTCAGGCTCTTCTCCATTTTGGTCCCTGAAGTTCTTTCAGACAAGAACAATTACGGGTCAGAGTTTTTGACTGTGGGATGATGCCAACTCCATCCCTCACTTGATGCCCAGTCTTTCTGCTGGAGGTGGGCTCTACAAGTTCTTTCTCCCCACTCTAGGGCATTTCATCTCCCTCCCTTTGAGTCCTGAGAGTCTCCCACCTCCCAGGTCTCTGGTACATTCTGGAGGGTCCCTCCACCTCCAACCTCTGGAGATTGCCTGTTTCTATTCTTTCTGCTGGCCCTCAGGGCTTCAGTCCTGTGTCCCTCCTCCCTCCTGTGATTGCCTTCTCCTCCCTCCCAAGTGGAACTGAGGCATCCTCACTTGGGCTCTCTGGATTGTTAATCTTTTTGAGTTCTGTGGATTTTATCCTAGGTGTTCTGTACTTTTTTTGGTCAATATCTACTTACTAGTGAGTACATACCATGCATGTCCTTTGGGGTCTGAGTTATCTCACTCGGGATGATAATTTTCTAGTTCCACTCATTTTCCTGTAAAATTCAGGATGTCCTCGTTCTTAACAGCTGAGTAGTATTCCATTGTGTAAATGGACTACATTTTCTGTATTCATTCTTCTCTTGTAGAACATCTAGGTTGTTTCCAGCTTCTGGCTATCACAAACAAGGCCACTATGAACACAGTGGAACATGTGCCCCTGTGGCATGGTGAGGCATCTTTTGGGTATATGCTCACCAGAGGTATACCTGGATCTTCAGGTAGATCTATTCCCAGTTTTCTGAGAAATCTCCAGATTGATTTCCAGAGTGGTTGTACCAGTTTGCAATCCCACCAGCAATGGAGGAGTGTTCCTCTTTCTCCATATCCTTGCCAACATGTGCTGTCACTTGAGGTTTTGATCTTACCCATTCTGATTGTTGTGAGGTGGAATCTCAGGGTCGTTTTCATTTGCATTTCCCTGATCACTAAGGACTTTGAAAATTTCTTTAAGTGCTTCTCAGCCATTCAAGATTCCTTAGTTGTGAATCCTCTGTTTAGTTCTATACCCCATTTTTTGATTGGGTTGTTTGGTTTCTTGGTGGTTAGCTTCTTGAGTTATTTATATATTTTGGTATTAGCCCTCTATCAGATGTGGGGTTAGTGAAGATTTTTTTCCCAAACTGTAGGTTGCCGATTTGTCCCATAGACTATGACCTTTGCCTTACAGAAATTTTCCAGTTTCATGAGGTCCCATTTATCAATTCTTGATCTTCTAGCATAAGCCATTGGAGTTCTGTTTAGGAAAATTTCTCCTGTGCCAATGAGTTCAAGGTTCTTTCCCACTTTCTCTTCTATTGGATTCAGTGTATCTGGTTTTATGTTGAGGTCCTTGATTTACTTGGATTTGAGCTTTGTACAAGGTGACAAATATGGATCTATTTTCATTTTTTTACATACAGACTGCTAGTTAGACCAGCACCATTTATTAAAGATGCTTTCTTTTTTTCCATTGTATATTTTTTTGCTTTTTTGTCAAAGATCAAGTATTCGAAAGTATGTGGTTTTATTTCTGGGTCTTCAATTCTATTCCATTGATCAATGTGTCTGTCTCTGTACCAATACCATGCAATTTTTATCACCATTGCTCTGTAGTACAGCTTGAGGTCAGGGATGGTGATTCCCCCAGAAATTCTTTTATTGTTAAGAATTGTTTTGCTATCCTGGGTTTTTTGCTTTTCCAGATGACTTTGAGAATTCCTTTTTCCATGTCTTTGAAGAATTGAGTTGGGATTTTGATGGGGACTGCATTGAATCTGAAGATTGCCTTTGGTTGGATGACCATTTTACTATGTTAATTCTGTCAATCCATGAACATGGGAGATCTCTCCATTTTCTGAGATCTTCTTAGATTTCTCTCTTGAGATCCTTACAAGTTATTGTCATACAGATCTTTTACTTGTCTGGTTAGAGTTACCCCAAAATATTTTATATTATTTGTGGCTATTGTGAAGGAAGTTGTTTCCCTAATTTCTTTCCAGCCTGTTTATTATTTGTATAAAGGAAGGCTACCAGAGAACTTCTACAACTTCAGCAAATAATTTTTTATTCCAGTGGCTGGATATAAAATTAACTCAAATAATTTAATATTTAATTATTCACTTTATATCCTGCTCATTGCTCCCCCCTCTGGGTTACCCCCTCCCAGAGTCCTTCCCCCTTCCCCTCCCTTCCTCCTCTGGGTGGGTAGGGACCCTCCAGGTATCCCTTCCACCCTGACAGTTCAAGTCTCTGCAACTCTCCCACTCAGGCCAGACAAAGCAGCCCAGCTAGTAGAACATCTCCCAGGTCCAGGCAACAGGTTTTGGGATAGCCCTGTTCCAGTTGTTCAAGATCCACATGAAGGTCAACTGCAGATCTGGTACCTATGAGCAGGGAAGCCTAGGTCCAGCCCATGCATGTTCTTTGGTTGGTGGTTCAGACTCTGAGAGCCCCAAGGGTCCAGGTTAGCTGACTCTGTTGGTCTTGCCATGGAATTCCTATCCCCTTGGGCCCACAGTCCTTCCTCCTACTCTTCTTTAAGAATCCCCAAGCTCCAGCCACTGTTTGGCTGTGGGTGTCTGTATCTGTCTGGGTCAGGGCTGGCTGTAGCATCTCAGAGGACAACCTGCTCCTGTCTGCAAGCATAACTAGAGTATCATTAACAGTGTTATGGATTAGTACTTGCCCATGGGATGGGTCTCAAGTTGGGCTGGTTATTGCTTGGCTCTTTCCTCACTTTCTACTACATCTTCTGTGCCTGCATTACTTGTAGACAGGATAAATTTTGGGTTGGAAGTTTTGAAGGTAGGTTGGTATCGCTATCACACCGCTGGGGTTTCTATCTAGATAAAGGAGGTGGCCTCTTTAGGTTCCATATCTCCAATGTAGTGAGTCACAGCTAAAGTCACCCACATTGAAGGCACCTCCTTTGTCCCAGGCCATGCCTTGTCTTGGAGATGCCACCACCTCCTTACTCCTGTCAGTTGCATATTTACATTAATTTTCATGGCCATCTAACCATCTCTCTTGTCCTTCCCTTTGCCTGATCCTGAATCCCCTATTCCCTCCCTATCTCCCTCCCTTCTAGTTCTCTCCTCTATCTGCCTCTTGTGACTATTTATTCCTGCTTCTAACTGAGATTCAAGCTTCCTCATGCAGATCTATTTTTTCTTGTTTAGCTTCTTTAGGTCTGTGGACTGTAGCATGGTGCCTGTCTTTTATGGCTAATATCCACTTTTAAGTGAAGACATATGATGCATGTCCTTTTGGGACTGAGTTACCTCACTCAGGATGATATTCTCAAGTTCCATCCATTTCCCTGCAAAATTCATGATGTCTTGGTTTTTAATAGCTGAATAGTATTCCATTGTGTAGATGTACCACATTTTCTTTATCCATACTTCATTTGAGGGACATCTAATTGTTTCCAATTTTGGGCTATTAAGAATAAAGCTACTATAGCAAGTATCTTTGTGAGACATTGGAGTATCTTTTCAGAAGGATTAACATAGTGAAAATGGCCATCTTACCAAAAGCAATCTACAGATTCAATGAAATCCCCATCAAAATTCCAACACAAATCTTTACAGCCCTTGAAAGATCTGCAATTCTCAACTTCATTTGGAAAACCAAAAGCACCAGGATACCCAAAACAATCCAGAACAGTAAGAGAACTTCAGGTGGAATCACCATCCCTGAACTTAAACTGTATTACAGAGCGATACTAATAAAAACTTCCTGGTATCAGTACAGAAACAGAAACATTGATCAGTGGAATCAAATCAAAGACTCAGAAATATACCCACATACCTTTGGACAATTGATTTTTTAATAACGATTCCAAAACCACACAATGGAAAAATGAAAGCATCTTTGAAAAATGGTGCTGGACTAACCAGATGTCTGCATGTAAAAGAATACAAATAGATCCATAGTTATCACCCTGTACAAAACTCAAGTCTAAGTGGATCAAGGACCTCCACATAAAACCAGATACACTAAATCTCATAGAAGAGAAAGTTGGATATGCCCCTGAATGACTTGGTACAGGAGACACATTCCTGAATAGAACACAATAGCTCAGGCTCCAATATCAACAATTGATGAATGGGAACTCATGAAACTAAGAAGCTCTGTAAGGCCAGGGACACTGCCAATAGGACAAAGTGGCACCCCACAGATTGGGAAAGGATCTTCACCAACGCTACATCTGACAGAGAGTTAATATCCAAAATTTACAAAGAACTCAAGAAGCTAGACACCAACAACCCAAATAATCCAATTAAAAATGGGGTACAGCGCTAAACAGAAAATTCTCAACAGCGAATCTTGAATGGTCAAGAAGTACTTAAATGTTCAAAGTCATTAGTTATCAGAGAAATGCAAAACAAAACAACTCTGTGGTTCCATTTTACACCCATCAGAATGGTTAAGATAAAAAAGAAAAACTTAAGAGATAGCACACGCTAGGAGGGACGTGGAGCAATGGGAACACTCCTCCATTGCTGGTGGGAGTGCAAACTTGTACAACCACTTTGGAAATCAATTTGACATTTTCTCAGAAAGCTGGAAATAGTTCTACCTTAAAACCCAGCTATACCACTCCTGAGCTGCAGATAACTTGTGTCTGGAATTCTGGGGACTCTTGAGAAGGTATAAATCTGAGAGCCCTGAGAGGGCCTATAGTGGCTGCTGCTCCCCCTGATGCTGCCCCTGATGCTGCTGGTTCCCGCTATTATGTTTGTGCTTTTGCTATTACTGGATTNCTGGATTGCAGGTTGCTGGTTGACTGGCCCAAGGAACAAGACACCCCTAATCAGCAGAATCTCAACTAACCTTTCTCTCCCACCTTGTGTTGAAGGTTTGAGGGTGGAATAAGGGTTGAAAGGGAGGTAGATATAAGAAACCAATAAAATAGTCTAAAAAGTATGCCTACAGTTTTCCAGTGTGTGTCTCTGGCTTCTTTGTCACAACAAATCACGTGTCCATAGGTATGTGGACTTATATGTGGGTCTTTAATTAGAATCCATCAGTGGTTTCTGCTTTTGTATCAATACCATGGTGTTTGTATTACTATAGCTCAGACTGTGTTGTAGTACAATTGTCCTGTAATACAATCTGAAATTGGGGTGGTGGTTCCCTCCAGCAGCTCTTTTATTATGTAGGGGTGTTTTAGCTACCCTGCTTTGGTTTTATGTGTGTGTGTGTTTCCCTATAAAGCTGAATATTGTCCTTTCAATTTCTGCAAAGAGTTGTGTTGGAATTTTGATGGAGATTGCATCAAATCTGTAGGTTGCTTCTGCTTTTGGTGGGATGGCCATTTTTACTATATTACCGACCTATGAGCACAGGAGAGCCTCACATCTTCTGAAATCTTTCTGCAGTGTCTTGGAGGTTTTCATACAATTCTCTCATTTGCTTGCTTAGAGTTGCCCCACTTTTTTTTTTGACTATTGTAAAAGGTTTTGTTTCTCTGATGTTTTTCTCAGCCCATTTGTCACTGGTAAACAGGAAAGCTAATGAATGTTGTTTGTTAATTTTATAGCCTTCTACTTTGCTGGAAGAGTTCGTCAGCTAGAGAAGTTGCCTGGTAGAGTTTTTAGGTTCACTCATATACACAAGCATAATATCTGTAAGCAAAGATCCCCTGACTTCGTCCTTTCCCCTGTTTACACTTTCAGCTGACTTAGCACTCTAACTCAGCCTTCATGCACTACATTGAAAAAACACGGAGACAATGGACAACCTTGACGTCTTCCTGGTTTTAGTGGAAATACTCTTGAGTTCCTCTACATTTAGGTTGATAGTGTCTGTGGGTTTGTTATAAATAAGCTTTATTAGGTTGATGTAGGTCCATTTTGTATATAAAAAACAACATAATATTTTATGGATTATTTGAAATTTTTACATAATGGACCATGATCACATTCACTTCCCTCTCTTCCCAGGCTCACCCCCTACCCTTAAGACCTCCTCCAAAACAAAAGAAAAAGGAAAAAAAAGAAGGAAGGAAGATACCCAGTCTGCTCAGCGTGAGCATGGTCAAAGGTCCAGTGGCCACTGTTAACGAAAACTGAGTCCTTCCCCACCCCAGTCCCACCAGAAGCCATCAACTGTGAAAATCTAAATTTCAACATCTTTATCACAACTTTTTCATTAATTAATGTATTCCTTTTATATCCCAATCAATCTCAGGCCCCCCTGCTCACATTCCCCCACACACACTCCTTTCCTTCATACACCTCCCCTTCTTTTCTGAGAAGGAGGAGGCCTCCATTGAGTATCAACCCACCCTGACACATCAAGTCACTGCACAATTGGTGCATCCTCTTCCACTGAGGCCAGACAAGTGACCCAGTTAGGAAAACAGGATCCAGAAGCAGGCACCAGAGTCAGGGGCAGACTCCTTTCCAGTTGTTGGGGTATGCACATAAAGAAGAAGCTGTGCATCTGCTACATATCTACTCGGGGCCTAGTTCCAACCTATGCTTGCTCTCTGGTTGGTGGTTCAGTCTCTGGGAGCCCCAAAGGATCCAGGTTAGTTGACTCTTTTGATCTTCCTGTAGAGGCCCTATCCTGTTCTGGTCTCTCAATCCTTCCTCCAACACTTCCACAAATCTCTCTGAACTCTGCTGTAAAATGTTTGGCCATAGGTCTCTGCATCTGTTTCCATCAGCTGCTGGGTGGAGCCTCTCAAAAGACAGTCATGCTAGGCTCCTGTCTAGAAGCATAACAGAGTATCATTAATAGTGTCATGGATTGACTCTTGCCCATGGGATGGGTCTTAAGTTGGGCCAGTCATTGGCTGGGCATCCCCCCAGTCTCTGCTCCATCTTTGTTCCTGCACATTTTGTAGGCAGGATACATTTTGGATTGAAGGATTTGTGGACAGGGGGTGCTGTATCCCTTATCACTGGTCTGGAGTCTAGCCTGGCTACAGGAGGTGGCCACTTCAGGCTCTATACCTCCCAGTGCTAAGAGTGTCAGCTAGAGTCATTCCCAAAGACTCTCTGGAGCTTCCTAGAGATCCTCCACCTCCAATTTCTGTTCTCTCCATCACTCACCCTACACGTGATTCCACCCCTGCCTCATTTTCCTCACCATCTGCTCTTACACCCAGTTCCCTCCCTCCATCTACCTCAGATGACTATTTTATTTCCCCTTCTGAGTGAGATTCAAGCATCCTTTGGGCCCTCCTTGTTATTTAGATTCTTTGTGTCTGTGGATTGTAGCATGGTTGTACTGTACTTTATGGCTACTATCAACTTATAAGTGAGTGCATGCCATGCATGTTCTTTGGGGTCTGGGTCACCTCATTCAGGATATTTTCTAGTCTCATCCATTTACCTCCAAATTTCATGATGTAACTTTTTAATGACTGAGTGGTACTCCATTGCGTAAATGAACCACATTTTCCTTATCCATTCTTCAGTTGAGGGATATCTCAGTTCTTCCCAATTTCTGTCTACTACAAAAAAGCTGCTGTGAACATAGTTGAGCAAGTGTCCTTGTAGTATGGTGGAGCATCTTCTGGGTATATTCCCAATTTTCTTAGAAACCACCAAATTGATTTCCAGTGTGACTGTACAAGTTTGCACTTCCACCAGCAATGGAGAAGTGTTCCCCTTGCTTCACATCTTTGTCAACACTTGCTGTCATTTGAGTTTTTTATCTTAGCCATTCTGATGGGTGTAATGTAGAATCTCAGAGTTGTTTTGATTTGCATTATCCTGATAACTAAGGGCGTTGAGCATTTCTCTCTTTTTTCAATTTATTTTAGATATTTTCTTCATTTACATTTCAAATGCTATCCCCAAAGTCCCCTATACCCTCCCCCCTCCTGCCCTGCTCCCCTACCCACCCACTCCCACTTTTTGGCCCTGGCGTTCCCCTGTACTGGGGCATATAAAGTTTGCCAGATCAAGGGGCCTCTCTTCCCAATGATGGCCAACTAGGCCATCTTCTGCTACATATGCAGCTAGAGACACAGCTCTGGGAGCACTGCTTAGTTCATATTGCTGTTCCATCTATGGGGTTGCAGACCCCTTCAGCTCCTTGGGTACTTTCTCTGCTCCTCCACTGGGGGCCCTGTGTTCCATCCAATAGATGACAATGAGCATCCACTTCTGTATTTGCCAGGCACTGGCAAAGCCTCACAAGAGACAGGGTTCTTTCAGCAAAATCTTGCTGGCATGGTGGTGGGTTTGGTGGCTAATGATGGGATGGATCCCTGGGTTCTTTAAGCGTTTCTCTTAGAAATTCTTTTAGAGATTCCTTTTTTAAGAATTTTCTGTTTACGGGCTGGTGAGATGGCTCAGCAGGTAAGAGCACCCGACTGCTCTTCTGAAGGTCCTGAGTTCAAATCCCAGCAACCACATGGTGGCTCACAACCATCCGTAAGGAGATTTGACTCCCTCTTCTGGTGTGTCCGAAGACAGCTACAGTGTACTTACATATAATAAATAAATAAATCTTTTTTTTTTTTTAAAGAATTTTCTGTTTACATCTATACCCCATTTTTAATTGGCTCATTTGGTTTCTTGGTATCTAACTCCTTGAGTTCTTTATGTATTTTAAATATTAGCCCTCTGTCAGTTGTAGGGTTGGTGAAGATCTTTTCCAATGCTGTAGGTTGCCATTTTATACTACTGATGGTGGCCTTTGCCTTACAGAGACTTTTCTGTTTCATGAGGTCCCATTTATCAATTGTTGATCTTGGAACCTGAGCCACTGGTATTCTGTTCAAGAGGTTGTCTCCTGTACCAATGAATTCAAGGTTATTCCCCAATTTCTCTTCTATGAAATTTAGTGTGTCTGGTTTTATGTTGAGGTTCTTGATCCATTTGAACTTGAGCTTTATGCAGGGTGATAGATATGGATCTATTTTCATTCTTGTACATGTAAACATCCAGTTAGACCAGCACTATTTGATAAAGATGCTTCCTTTTTTCCATTGTATGACTTTGAATTTTTTGTCAAAAATCAAATGTCCATATATATATGGGTTTATTTCTGGGTCTTCAGTTTGATTCCATTAATCAACCTGTTTCTATGCCAAAACCTTGCAGTTTTTATTACTATTGCTCTGTAGTACATCTTGAAGTCAGAGATGATGATATCTTTAGAAGTTTTTTTAATACAGGATTATTTTAGCTATCCTGGGGTTTTTTTTTTTTTATATGGAGTTGAGATTTTTCTTTCAAGGCCTGTAAAGCATTGTGTTGGAACTTCTATGGGAATTTTGTTGAATATGTAGATTGCTTTGGTAAGATGGCCATTTTTACTATGTTAATCCTACAGATTCATGAGTGAGGGGTATCTTTCCATCTTCTGCTATCCTCTAAAATTCCTTTCTTCAAAGATTGAAGTTCTTGTCATACAGATCTTTTACTTGCTTAGTTACAGTTAAAAGATATTTTATATTATTTATGGCTTTTGCAAAGGGTGTTGGTTTCCTAATTTCTTCTCATCCCAATTATCATTTGTAGAAAGGATAAATTAAAAAAAAATTATCTAGCAACATTGCTGAAGGTGTTTTTCAGCTATAGGAGTTCTCTGGTAGAACTTTTGGGGTCACTTATGTATAGTAACATATCATCTACATGCAGTGATACTTTAACTTTTTGCCTTTCAATTTGTATCCCCTTGACCTCCTTTAGTTCTCTTATTGTTCTAGGTATAACTTCAAGTGCTATATTGGACTGATATTAAGAAAGTAGGAAGCTTTGTCTCATCCCTGATTTTAGTGGAATTGCTTTAAGTTTCTCTCCATTTAATTGGATGTTTTCTATTGGACTGATATACACTGTCTTTATTGTGCTTAGATATCTTATATCCCTCATCTCTCTATATATTTATAATAAGGGGTTTTGTATCTTGCCAAAGGATTTTTCAGTATCTAATGGGATGATCATGTGGGTTTTTTTCTTTAAGTTTATTAATATGGTGGATTACGTTGATGGATTTTCATATTCATCCCCACATCCCTGGGGTGAAGCCAACTTGATTGTTGTGAATGATGTCATTGATGTGTTCTTGGATTTGGTTTTCAAGTAATTTATTGAGTATTTTTACATCAATGTTCATAAGGGAAATTGATCTGAATTTCTTTTCCTTTATTGAGCCTTTGTGTGGTTTAGGTATCAGGATGACTGTAGCCTCATAGAATGAGTTCAAACATTCCTTTTGTTTCCAATTTGTGAATAGTTTCAGGAGTTTTGCTATTAGCTCTTCCTTGAAAGTCTGGTAGAAATCTACACTAAAACCATCTGTCCCTAGGCTTTCTTTTTTTTTTTTTTGGTTGGGAGAATTTTTGAGTACTTCTATTTTCCTTATGGGTTAAAAGACTATTTCATTTACGTGATCTTAATTTAACTTTGGAAGGTGATATCTGTCTTGAAAATAATCCATATAGTTTAAAATTTCTAATTTCACGGAGTGCAGTCTTTTGAAGTAAGACTTAATGATTCTTTGAATTTCCTCAATGTCTGTTGTTATGTCTCCATTTTCATTTCTGATGTTGTTAATTTAGATACTGTCTCTGAGCCTTTTAGTTAGTTTGGCTAAGGGTTTGTCTATTTTGTTGATTTCTGAAAGAACCAGTTCTTAGTTTCGTTGATTTTTTTTGTATGATTGTCTTTGTTTCTACTTGGTTGATTTGATTCTTTCCTGCCATCTACTCCTCTTGGGTGTGTTTGTTTCTTTTTGTTCTAGAGCCTTCAGGTATACTTTTAAATTGCTAATGTGAGAACTCTCCAATTGCTCTATGAAGGTGCTTAATGCTATGAAATTTCCTTTTAGCAAAGCTTTTCATTGTGCCCATAAGTTTGGGTATGTTGTTCCTTCATTTTCACTGAATTCTAGAGAGTCTTTAATTTCTTTATTTCTTCCCTAACCCAGTGATCATTGAGTAGAGAGTTGTTCAGTTTCCATAAGTTTGTAGACTTTCTGTTATTTCTATTGTTGTTGACGTCCATCTGCGGTGGTCTGATAGGATACAAGGAGTTGTTTCAGTTTCTGGTTTCTGTTGAGGCTTGCTTTGAGTCTAATTATATGGGCAATTTTGGAGACAGTTCTATGAGGTGCTGAGAAGAAGATACATTCTTTTGTGTTTGGGTAAAATGTTCTGGTATCTGTTAGGTCCATTTGGTTCATAACAACTGTTAGTTTCAGTATTTAACTGTTTAGTTTGTGTCTTGATGACCTGTCCATTGGTGAGAATGTAGTATTGAAGTCTCCCACTATTACTGTGTGTGCTTTGAGCTTCAGTAATGTTTCTTTTATGAATGTGCATACCTTTGCATTTGGGGCATAGAGAAGTCATCTTGGTGGATTTTCCTTTGATGAGTAGGAAGTTTCCTTTCCCATCTCTTTGGATTAATTTTGGCTGAAAGTCTATTAGATGTCACAATGGCTATTCTAGCCTGTTTCTTGGGTCCCTTTGCTTGGAAAACCTTACTGAGCCTTTTACTCTGAGGTAATGTCTATTTTTGTTACTGAGGTCTGTTTCTTTTATATTGCAGAATGATAGTTCCTGGTTTTGTGTCTGCTCTGTTAGCCTGTGTCTTTTTAGTGGGTAAATGGGTTCATTGATTTTGAGAAATATTAATGACCAGTGAATGTAAGTTCTGTTATTTTTATGTTGGTGGTGACTTTGTGGTGTGTGTGTGTGTGTGTGTGTGTGTGTGTGTGTGTGTGTGTGTGTGCATGCACGCATGCTTTTCTTCTTTAGGTTTTCTGTTATGGAATTATTTTTTCTTGTGTTTTCTTGGGTATTGTTAACCTCCTTGTGTTGGCGGTTTTTTTCCTAGTATCCTCTGTATGACTGGATTAGTAGAAAGATATCATTCAAATTTGGTTTTGTCATGAAATATCTTAGTTTCTCTATCTATGGTGATTGAAAGTTTTTCTGAGTACAGTAGTCTGGCTGGCATCTGTGATCTCTTAGAGACCCATAAGTCTCTGTTAAAATGTCTTCTCTCTCTCTCTCTCTCTCTCTCTCTCTCTCACTCTTTCTTTCTTAGTTTACAGGACATTTTTAATGGAAAAATTTTACCCACTTTCATTAACTTAAATTGACCTTTTCTGGTAGTCATATTTACATCCACTTATTTTAGCCAAGTTCCCTTAGTTCAGTTAATTATTAAGCCAGCTTCCGAATTGAAACAAAGGTAAGTTAAGCAATGTACCACTGATCTATGTCTCTAGACCCTATGCTACCAGGTTTTTAATAGGTTTGGTTGCATTTGTTTATGAGTGCAAACAGGTGATTCTGTTACAGGCGAGGGAAGTGTGACAATAGATTATTCCAGTCTTCTTAGAGCCAAGGAGCGCTCCTTTTAATGACACAGGCTTATTTACCTTGAATACACAGTATATTGACTGTCTAAAAGACTAACATCATGGTTTATATTCAAAAAAAGGTGTGCCCATTTTTTACCTTTTAGTTAAGTCATTTCTCAAAGAGTATAGGTGAAAGGGGAATATAATCAAAATTAGAAAACATTATTTATTATTTCCATTTGATATACATTTTATTTTCAGTAGCTGGTGTCAGCAAGATGGCTCAGAATGTCGATTCATTTGATACAAAGTGAATCAACAACCATACTTCTACCTCAGCAAGTCTGGTGTACTTTTTTGTTTGTTTGTTTTTTCGAGACAGGGTTTCTCTGTGTAGCCTTCTAATAGGTCTTCTTTATATGTTATTTGGCCTTTTTTCCTTGCAGCTTTTAATATTCTTTCTTTGTTCTGATTATTTGTTTTGATTATTCTTTGTTTTGATTATTATGTGGTGAGAGGATTTTCCTTATTTTTAAGTCCAATATATTTAATATTCTGTAAGCTTCTGGTAGGCTTATAACCATCTCTTTCTTAAGGTTAGGGACATTTTCTTCTATGATTTTGTTGAAGATATTTTCTGGGCCTTTGAGTTGGGAATCTTCTCCTCTTCCATTCCTATGATTCTTACATTTGGTCTTTTCATAGTATCATATCGCAGATTTCCTGGGTGTTTTGTGTTAGAAAATGTTTAGATTTATATTTACTTTGACTAATGTATCAATTTCTTCTATCATATTTTCTATGCCTGAGATTCTCTCTTCCATCTCATGTATTGTTGGTGATGCCTACATCTGTAGTTTCTGTTCTCTTTCCTAATTTTTCTATCACCATGATTACCTCAGTTTGTGTTTTCTTTATTGCTTTTATTTCTATTTTCAGGTCTTGAACAGTTTTATTCATTTCCTTCACCTGTTTGATTTATTTTCCTATATTTCTTTATATTTATTTATTCCCCCTTTAATGGCCTCTACCTATTTGATTGTATTTTCCTGTATTTCTTTAAGGGATTTATTAATCTCCTCTTTAAAGGTTTCTATCATCTTCACAAGATTAGATTTAAGGTCATTTTTCTTGTGTTTTATGTGTGTTAGGGTATCCAGGGCTTGCTGGGTTCTGGTGTTTCCACACTGCCCCAGTTTTTGTTGATTGTATTCATTCCCTGGCCTTTAGCCAACTGGTTATTCCTGATGGCACTCTTGGTAACCCCTGAAAGCAGCAGGCCTCTGGTTGTCTTGCGAAGCAGCAAATTTCCAGAGATACAGGCAAAGCTGGTGGTCCCTGATGGCTACAACCATCTCAGATTGCAGGTAGAGGTATGGACCAGAATATGAAGCACAGTGGGGACAGGGCAGACCTCAGAGCTGCTGGGGTTGTCAAGGGACCCAGCAGGCAGGGGCTTGGAACTTGGAGATCTCACTGGTTGTCCCAGATGGCACTAGGCCTCCCCGGGATACAGGTGAAGCTGTGGCCCCAAAATGGAGTATAGAGATGACAGGGTGGAACTGACTGCTGCTGTGTTGCCCAGAGGGGCACCAGGCAGAGAATTGGGGTAGGGGTCTCACTGATGGCTGCAGGCCCCTGGTGGATGGAAGTGTGGACTGGAAGATAGAACACAGAGAGGACAAGCAGAGTGAAAGGCTCCTGACTTGTTGGGGAATCACCCTTCAAAAATGTCAAGTGTTCTCTTTGATGGCTTCCTGTCTCAACTGTTTGTTTTTATGAGGGAGGTGGAGGTGGGGGAAAGAAAGACTGTTGCAGAGGCTTTCTGTGTCTCTCATTCTCAGCTGTGAGTCTACACTCACTCATACCACTGCAAAAGAATCTTCCTTGTCCTTTATAGTCAGCAGTAGCACGAATCATGGGCTTCCACATGGTTTCTACCTACAGAATGGGCCACAGACACCAACATGGCCCAAGGTAGCTTCAGAAACTCTGGATATCCCCATGGCCTTGGGTGGTAACCCAGGCCATGGATGCCATCATGACTCTCAGCCATAGAACAGACCACAGACATCCTGGCCCATGGACAGTAACATGGATTCAGGTGGCAGCAAGAACCACAGGCATCCCCATGGCCATCAGCGACACCATGGGCCATGGACATCAACACAGCCCCCGCTGCAGCAGAACCAGATACTGACAGGGCCCTCAGCAGCACAGATCACTGATGTCAACATGGCTTCAGGTGGCAGCACAGACCACAGGCATCCCCATGGCCTTCAGTGGTAGCATGGGTCACAGAATTCAACATGACCTCTAGTTGGAGCACCTCTGCCCACAGTATAGATCATGAATATCAACATGGCTTCAGGTGGCAGCACAGACCACGGACATCCCCATACCCTTTGGTGGCAATATGGGCCATGACCATCCACATGGCCTCCAGCCACAGCAGGACCAGGGATGCCAACAAGGACCTGAGGGATGGCACAGGCCATGGACATCCACATGGACCTTGAGCACCAACAAAGACTGAGGCAGCAGTAAGAACCATGGATGGTTAGCATGTCTCCCAGGTATAGTTTGGATCACAGATACCAACATGAACTGCAGTAGCATCATGGACCATGAAGGGTTTCCAAGGAGGCTCAACCCAGAAAATGGACAGTTCTCCATCTTGGACATTCTGAGGCTGTTCTGAGCCAGGTCGAATTTGCGACTGGGCCAAGTGTTAAGTGGTAAAGCCTGTGCTAGCCTCATGTTGCTGCTAGCCCCAGGCTGCTGCACACCCTCCTGCTGGCCCTGCTCAGCACCAGCCTCCTCCACCATTCGTTTCATCCCTCTCAAACACCTGTAAAAGAGCCCATTTTCCTCCCACCCCTGCTCCCAAAATGATGACTTTGAGGTTAATTATTTGTTAATAAATGCCTAGACCATAAGCTTTGGCTCATTCTCCAGCTAGGTTATAACTTATTTAACCCATTTAAACTATTCTGTCTTCCATGTGGTTAGTCACTGCTCCTTTAGTCTTGGGACACTTCTTTTGCATTTTCTTCAGCATCTCTCTCAGCATCTCTCAGGGTCTCTCTCAGTGTCCCTTTAATTCTTTTACTATGTCCCAGAATCCTCTCACTTCCTGTAAGTGTCCCACCTCCTATTTCCTGCCTCAGCTCATTGGCCATTGGCTTTCTTATTGACAGTGTTGCTTATAAGAGATTCTCGATACAAATACCTGTCATCATCATAGTGTATCTAGTTCTCTCTCTCTCTCTCTCTCTCTCTCTCTCTCTCTCTCTCTCTCTCTCTCTCTCTCTCCCCACCCCCCACACACTATATACACTTTCTCAAACAGCTTTATATGCAAAACTACTCATTGCAACAAGCCATTGGTCTGGTTCAAGGTTTCTGATTTCTGAAGCACCATAAACCCTGGACCATCACTGAGCCTCATCTCAGATCCTCTGCCATGACCAGAGTCAGGGTGATCTTGCAGCTAGGCGGGGCATCTGGGGCTAGATCCTTGCTTATTCTAGACTACCTCATATCTCCCATTTTCAATGCTGGCCATCCTCCCCCATCACTCCAAGTCTCACCAGGCACAACCCTTGTGCTTATAGCCTGTGTCCAGATGGCCCTGCCCTCTCTTTCTGCCAGCATGGTGAGCAGCAGTGGTAGCTCCGTGCTGCAGGCTAGCCCCCAGGCAAGGTCCAGCTCTATTCATTAATGGCATGATCTTTGTCATCTGTGACTGTGCTCACACACTGCTTCCATACTCTTCGGTGCTGCACTTACAGTTTCATCATTTCCTCTGCAAACGACTCTGCTCCAACTTTCCTTTTTATTTCATGATTCCACTTTCTTTTTATTCAAACTTTCAATTTCACTTTACATCCATATTGTATCCCCCTCCCTCCTCTTGTCCCAGTCCCTCCCTCTCATCTCCTCACCCTACTCCTGTGGGACTGTGATAGGCAGCCTATTTTGGTTGAATGGGGCTTGCTCTGGCGACCCAGTAGAGAATTCTATGTGAGCCATGTTCCCAGAGACAGGTGTCTGACACCACAGAGCTCCCAACTCCATAATTCTGTGACTATAAGTCAAGCAGACAATGCCCCAAGCTTCTGACATTCTGGCTAGACTCCACCCCCACGGTTACCTGACTTTAGCCAGGTATGATCCTCCCCACAGTTACCTGACAACAGCAAGATAGCCCAGCCCACTATAAAAGGGACTGCTTGGCCCCTCCTTGCTCTCTTTAAGCTCTTGCCTTTCTTATTCTCCTCTCTAGCCCTCCTTCTCTCTCTCCCTTCCCCCCTCCCCAGGTGGCCATGGCCAGCCTCTCTTCCTCTTTCTACCTTCTCTCTTTCTCCCTGCCTTTAGACAATAAAGCTCTAAAACCATAGACTGTCTCTGCTCATCAAGGCCTGCTGTGCTTGAACAATGGCATAGGCTTTCTCTAAATGAGCCCTGTCTAACCTCCCACTGGAAGGCCTTCCTGCACTCCAGCCACGAACCAGACCAAGGACTCTCACCCTCATGGGAACCAGTGAACGCCCTCTCCCCCTGCCCTCTCCTCCCTTTGGCCCTGGGGCTGATGAGCCTCCCCCAGAGCCCTCATTCTGTTCTCAGCTCCTCTGCAGTATCTAGCCTGGGATGCCCAAGGCTGAGAACCTGGTGCCTAGGGCTGCCCCTTGTCCACCACCTGCTGAGATGGGGTTAGTGGCTTCACACAGTCAGACACCCACCCGGGGCCACGTAGGAAGCATGTGGCAGTCCTCCTGCGTCTGTCCTCCCAGAGCACCGGAACTCTGGCAGATCGAAGGTTCTCTCCCACTCCCCTCTTTCCCCCACACCCACTGCCCCCCACACCCCCATCCTGCCATCCTCCCTTTCTCCTCAGAAAAGGGGAGGCCTCCCATGGATATCAACCAGCCTTGGCATATCAAATTGCAGTAGGACTAGGTGCATCTTCTCCTACTGTGGCTAGGCAATGAAGTCCAGTTAGGGGTAAGGGTCCAAAGGCAAGCAACAGAGTCAACCTCTTTTCCTACTTTTAGGAGTCTCACATGAAGACAGAACTGCACAACTGTTAGACATGTGTTGATGTCCCAGGTTCATCTCCTGCAAGCTCTGTTTGGTGGTTCAGTCACTGTGGGCTCCTAGGGATAAAAGTTAGCAGGTGAGTTGGTTCTGTGGGTTTTCTTGTGGTATCCTTGACCTCTCTGGCTCCTTCAGTCCTTCCTTGCCCTCTATGAGATAGGCTTCCCCAAGCTCCATCTAACTTTTGGCTGTGGGTCTCTGCATCTATTTCCATCAGTTGCTTGGTGAAGCCTCTCAGAGGACAGTTATGCTGGGCTCCAGTCTACAAGGATAGCAGACTCATTAATAGTCTCAGGGGTGGGCTCTCTCTCACAGCATGAATCTCAAGTTGGGCCAGTCATTGGTTGGCCACTCCCTCAATTTCTGATCCATCTTTACCCCTGTAGATCTTGTAGGTAGGACAAATTGTGAGTCTAAGGTGTGTTGGTGTCCCAGTCCCTCCATTGGAAGTCTTCTGGTTTCAGAAGATGGCCAGTTCCTCACTGATAGGAATCTTAGCTAGCGTCATAGGTTCCTAGGAGTTTCCATTGTTCTAGGTTTCTAGCTCATCCCAGATATGCTGCCCTCCACACACCACTGATTCCAGTTCTCTCTTCCTCTGTGCTCCCCTACTTGATCCCTCCTGCTCCCCTCTCCATCCTTTCTCAGACCAAGTTAACTTCCTCCATCTGCCATTCTACCTCCCCTTCTCACTATGATTCAAGCAACCCCCACTGAGCCCTCTTTGTTATTTAGATTCTTTGAGTCTGTGGATTGTAGCATGGTTATCCTGTACTTTATGACTAGTATCTTACAAGTGAAGAGGTACCATGTTTGTCTTTCTGGGTCTGGGTTATCTCACTCAGGGTGATATTTTCTAGTTCCATCCATGTGCCTCCAAGTTTCATGACATCATTGTTTTTAATAGCTGAGTAGTATTCTGTTGTGTAATGAACCATATTTTCCTTATCCATTCTTCAGTTAAGAAACATCTGGGTTGTTTCTGGTTTCTGGTTATTCCCAATTTTCTGAGAAACTGCCAAATTGATTTCCAGTGTGGTTGTACAAATTTGCACTCACACCAGCAATGGAGGAGTGTTCCCCTTGCTCTAAATCCTTGCCAGCATGTGCTGTACCTTTAGTTTTTATCTTAGCCATTCTGATGGTTGTAAGGTGGAATCTCAGAGTAGTTTTGATTTGCATTTCCCTGATGACTAAGGATGTTGAACATTTCATGTTTCTCAGATATTAGAGATTCCTCTGTTCAGAATTATCCGTTTAGATCAATACCCCATTTTAAAATTAGATTTAGATTATTTGGTTTGTTGATGTCTAGATTCTTGAGTTCTTTTTATAGTTTGGATATCAGCCTTCTGAGGATATAGGTTGGTGAAGATCTTTTCCCATTCTGTAATAAGCTTTTGACAGTTGAAAATTAAGTTTCCCTCCCTTTAATGTGATGTTGGCTGTCAGATTGCTGAATATTGCCTTTATTGCTGATTTCTCCAAGACGTTTATCATGAAGTGTTGGATTTTGTCAAAGGGTTTTTCAACATCTAATGAGATTATCATGTGGGCCTTTTTTTTTTTCTTTCAGTTTGTTTATTTGGTGGATTACCTTGATGGATTTTCAGACATTGAACCATCCCTGAATTTCCGGTATGAAGCCTACTTGATTATAGTGGATGACATTTTTGATGTGTTCTTGAATTCAGTTTGTGAATATTTTATGGAATATTTTGCATCAACGTTCATAAAGGAAATTCATCCGAGATTCTCTATTGGTTGAGTCTTTCTGTGGTTTAGGCATTCCTTAGAGTGACATGGTCACCTGTGGCCTCATAAAATGAATTTGGCAGTGTTCCTTCTGTTTATATTTTGTGGAATAATTTGAGGAGTATTGGTATTAACTCTTCTGTGAAAGTCTGGTAGAATTCTGTATTTAAACCATCTAGTCCTGGGATTTTTAGTAGGAAGATTTTTGATAACTGCTTCTATTTCCTTAGGTGTTATAGGACGATTTAAGTAGTTTACCTGATCTTGATTTAACTTTGGTCAGTAGTATCTGTCAAGAAAATCAACCATTTCATTTGGAGATTTCAATTTTGTGGAGTACAGGATTTTGAAGTAAGATCTTCTAGTCTTTGAATTTCCTCAGTGTCTGTTGTATGTCCCCCTTTTCATTTCTGATTTTGTGACTTGGATACTATCTCTCTGCCTTCTAGTTAATTTGCTTATTTGTGTGTTTTGTTGATTTTCTTAAAGAACCAGTTCTTGTTTTTGTTGATTCTTTGTGTTGTTCTGTTTCTAATTTATTGATTTCAGCCCTAAGTTTGATTATTTCCTGCCATCTACTTCTCTTGGGTGTTTTTGCTTCTTTTTGTTCTAGAGCTTTCAGGTGTGCTGTTAAGTTACTAGTATGAGATCTTGCTAGTTTCTTTATAAAGGCACCTACTGCTATGAATTTTCCTCTTAACACTGCTTTCATTGTGACCCATAAGTTTGGATATATTGTTCCTTCATTTTCATTGAATTCTAGAAAGTCTTTGATATCTTTATTTCTTCCTTGACCCAGGAGTCATTAAGTAGGAATTTGTTCAGTTACCATGACTTTATAGGCTTCCTGTTATTTCTGTTGTTGTAAAGTCCAGCATTAATCTATGGTGGTCTGAGAAATTACAGAGGGTTATTTCAATTTTCCTGTATCTGTTGAGACTTGGTTTATGTCCAAGTATATGGTCAGTTTTGGAAAAGGTTCCATGCAGTGCTGAGAAGAAAGTATATTCTTTTGTGTTTACGTGAAATGTTCTGTAAATATCTGTTAGGGCCATTTGATTCATAATAATTTCGTTATTTCTCTGTTTAGTTTCTGTCTCAATGTCCTGTCCATTTGGTATTAGAGTAAGGTA
This sequence comes from Mus pahari, assembly GCF_900095145.1. NCBI lineage: Eukaryota > Metazoa > Chordata > Mammalia > Rodentia > Muridae > Mus > Mus pahari. Next base: position 103,205,969 of record NC_034596.1, on the reverse strand, counting down.
TTGAAGACTCTAACAGTTAATGTGTGCAGTTAAATGTGTAATTTAAACTTTCTTTAGTGTTTTCTTTTACAAATGCAGGTGCCCTTGCATTTGAGGCATTCATGTTCAGAATTGAGATATCATCTGGGTGGATTTTTCATTTGATGAGTGTAAAGTGTCCTTCCCCATCTCTTTTGATTAATTTTGGTTAAAAGTCTACTTTGATAGATAGCAGAATGGCTACTCCAGCTTGCTTCTTGGTCCTCTTTGCTTGGGAAATCTTTTTGCAGCCTTTTACTCTGAGGTAATGTATATCTTTGCTGCGGAGGTGTGCTTCTTGTATACAGCAGAATGATGGATTGTATTTATACATCCTTTCTGTTACCCTATGTACTTTTATTGGGGAATTGAGTTCATTGAGAGATATTAATGACCAATGATCGTGTGTGTGTGTGTGTGTGTGTGTGTGTGTGTGTGTGTGTGTGTGTGTGTGTGTGGTTTTACTGGTGTAGAATTATTTATTTCCTGTGTTTCTCTGGGTGTAGTTCATCTCCTTGGCTTCGAGTTTTCCTTCTAGTATCTTCTGTAGGCCTTGGTTTGTGAATAGGTATTGTTTAAATTTGGCCTTGTTATGGAATATCTTGCCTTCTCCACTCATGGTGATTAAAAGTTTTGCTGAGTATAGTAGTCTGGGGTGACATCTGTAGTCTCTTAGAGACTGCAAGACATATGCCCAGGCCCTTCTGACTTTTAGAGTCTCTGTTGAGAAGTCAAGTGTAATTCTGATAGGTCTGCCTTTACATGTTACTTGGCCTTTTCCCTTGCAGCTTTTAATGTTCTTTCTTTGTTCTGTAGATTTACAGTTTGATTATTATGTGGTGGGAGGATTTTCTTTTCTGGTCAAATCTATTTGGTGTTCTATAAGCTTCTTCTTGTATGTTTATAGGGATCTGTTTCTTGAGGTTAGGAAAATTTCCCTCTATGGTTTTGTGGAAAATATTTTCTGGACCTTTGAACTGTGAATCTTCTCCTCCTGCTATTCCTATTATTCTTGGGTTTGGTCTTTTTATAGTGTCCCAGATTTCCTAGATGTTTCGTAAAAGCAACATTTACAATGAGGAAAATTAGCCTGTAATTTTCTTTCTTTGTTAGGACTGTGTTATTTAAGTAACAGGGAGACTTTTAATATAATGTTTCCATTTTACTAGGAGTTACAGGTCTATTTATATTGCTTTTATGGTCTTGATTTAACATTGGCAGGTCATACATATCAAGAAATTCATATATTTTCCAGTTTTGTGGAGCACAGATTTTAAAGTGTGTCCTTAAACTTCTCTGGCTCTCCTTGGTTTCTGTTGTTATAGCCCTCATTGGGAATTCAATTTTACCGTTGTGGACCTTTCTCTCTATCTTTAATTTGACTAAGGGTTTGTCAATCTTACTAATTTTCTTTAAAACAAAAAAAAAACCCCAACTCTTTGTTCCACCGATTCTTTGTATTATTTTGTTTCTATTTTATTGGTTTCAGCCATGCTTTTGATTATTTCTTACCATCTACTTCTTTAATTTGAGTTCTATTGCTTTGAAGAGACACCATGACCAAGGCTACTCTTATAAAAGCAAATATTTAATTGAGGCTGGCTTACAGTTTCAGAGGTCTTATCTCTTATCATCATGGTGGGGACCATGACAGTACTCAGGCAGACGTGGTGCTGGAGGAGAAGCCGAGAGTTCTACATCTTGATCTGAAGGCAGCCAAGAGACTGTCATCTACAGGCAAACAGGAGGAGACTCTGTTCAGCCCTGGGTGGAACTTAAGCATAGGTATCCTCAAACCCCATCTGCACAGTGACACACTTCCTCCAACAAGGCCACACGTCCTAATAGTGCCAATTCCTATGGGCCAAGCATATTCAAACTACCACAGGATGTTATTCTTTTTCTTCTAGAGATTTCAGATGTACCATAAGTTTCCAATATAAGATATCTCTGACAGTTTTCATGTAGCATTTAGTGTAGTGGTTCTCAGCCTTCCTAATGCTGTGACCCTTTAATACAGATCTGCATGTTGTGGTGACCCCAACCGTAAAGTTATTTTCCTTGCTACTTCATAACTGTAATTTTGTTACTGTTATGAATAGTAATGTAAATATTTATGTTTTCTGATGGTCTTTGTAGACAGCTGTATAAGGGTCATTTGACCCCCAAACAGATCAGTCCCACAAGTTGAGAACTGCTGGCTTAGGGCTGTGAATATCCTCTGTGAATCACCTTCTGTGTGTCCCATAAATTTGGGTATGTTGTGTTAACATTTGCATTAAATTCTAATTTTTTTAATTTCCTTGCTAATTGCATTTTTCATTTAGTAATAAATGGTTGTGTTTCCATGAATTTATAAACTTTCTGTTGTCCCTATCCAGTTTTAATTCACAGTGTGTTCAGATAGGATGCAGAATGTTATTCCAATTATTTCATATCTGTTGAGACTTGCTTTGTGTCTGAGTACAGGATAACTTTGGAGAAAGTTCCATGAGCTGCTGAAAAGAAGGTATGATTTTAAATTTTATTTATTTATTTATTTACATTCCAAATGTTGCCCCTCCTCAAAGATTCCCCCTTGCACAGTTCTTCCCCTCCTCTTCACCTCTGTGAAGGTGCCCCTCCCCAGGTATTCCCCCACTCTGGGGCATCAAGTCTCTACTGGATTAGGCACATCCTCTCCCACTTAGGCCAGGCATGCCAGTCCTCTGTTACATCCTTCACCTAACTCTTCCATAGGGGTCCATGAGCTCTGTCTAATACTTAGTTATGAATGTCTGCATCTGTCTCCGTTAGCTGCTGGTAGAGTCTCTCAGAGGACAGCTATGCTGGGCTCCTGTCTGCAAATACAACAAAGTATCAGTAATAGTGTCAGGAATGTCTACCCATGGGATGGATCCCAACTTGGTCTGGTCACTGGTTGGCCATTTCTTCAGTCTCTGTTCCATTTTTGTCCCTGCATTTCTTTTCAACGAGAGCAATTTTGGGTCAAGAGTTTTGTAGTTGGGATTCCTTCACTAGGAGCCCTGTCTACTGGAGGTGGTCTCTTCAGGTTCCATATCCCCACTGTTGGGCATTTCAGCTAAGGTCTTCCACATTGAGTCCTGGGAGCCTCCCCCATCCTAGGTCTCTGGGACTTTCTAGAGGTTCTCTCACCCTCACTTCTGGCAGCTGTATATTTCCATTCACTCTCCTGGCCCTCTGGGCCTCTTTTCTGTCTCTGCTCTGATCCTGCACGCCCCGCATTTCCCTTCCCTCTGCCACCCATTATTATTTTGTTCTTGTTCCCCCTTTAATATAGAACTTAAACATCCTCACTTGTGCCTTCCTTCTTAACTTCTTAGGGTCTGTGGGGTATATCATGAGTATTTTGTACTTTTTGACTAATACCCACTTATCAGTGAGTAAAGACCAAGCATGACCTTTTGGATCTGGGTTATCTCACTCAGGATGATATTTTCCAGTACCATTCATTTGCTTGGAAAATGAATGATGTCCTATTTTTCATAGCTGAATAGTACTGCACTCTGCAAATGAACCACATTTCCTATATCCATTCTTCAGTTGACAGACATCTGGGATGCTTCCAGTTTCTGGCTATTATAAATAAGGTTGCTATGAACATAGTGGAGTACATGTCATTGTGGTATGGTGGAGCATTTTTTGGGAAAGATGCCCAGAAGCAGTATAGTTGGGTCTTCAGGTAGAATTATTTCCAATTTTCTGAGGAACTGCCAGATTGATTTCCAGAGTTATTGTACCATCAATGGAGGAGTGTTCCCCTTTCTCCACATCCTTGCCAGCATCCTGCTATCACTTGAGATTTTTGATCTTAGCCATTCTTATTGGTGTAAGGTAGAGTCTCAGGCTCGTTTGATTTACATTTCCCTGAAGTCTAAGGATGTTGAACATTTCTTTAACTGATTCTTGGTCATTGGAGGTTCCTCTGTTGAGAACCCTCTGTTTAGCTCTGTACCCCAATTTTTTTTTTCATCAATAGTTTAGTTTATTGATGAGATTGATCATAATTTAATCACCTCACAGGCATGATACCTCTGAACAAATGATACAGGGATGAAATCTTCAATGAACAACCTTTTGTAGAAATGTTTAATCCATATTATAATACCATGGGAGAAAACAATATTCATAAAAATAATTTCTCTACAAGACCATATAAAATGTATGTAAGAAGAGTATTCAAAGTTTTATTGAAACATATTTTGGCATATAACTTTGATTTGATAATTGTATAAAGTACACACATATGAAAGCATTATAATTCGCAGCATAAATACATGAGATCATTATTTATTAAGTAAAAGATTAATAATACTTAAATACATATTTAAATGACTATTGACATAGAAGAATGGTCTGAGTTTACTATTAGCAAAGATCTCTAGATGAGTGATAGACAAATGGTGTGTGTGTGTGTGTGTGTGTGTGTGTGTGTGTGTGTGTGTGTGTGTGTGTGAAGTGCACTCTCACACTACTATAAATGAATGAGGACAGCACGATTATTTCTTTTCAGAAGTACATTTCTTATATTAATTTACTAACCCTGCTTTTTACTTAATGACTTTACATCATAATGATTGGCTAAGCTAGAAAAATCTGGAAGCTTAAACTCTGTGTATACAAAAATATAGGCACATTTAAGCACTCACAAGATGTAAGCATAGTGTACCCCAATTTTTAATTGGGTTATTTTTTTCTTGGAGTCTAACTTCTTAAGTTCTTTATATATTTTTGGATATTAGCCCTCTAGTGGATGTAGCATTGGTGGAGATTTTTTCCTAATGTACAGGCTGCTGTTTTGTTCTATTGACAGTGTCCTTTGTCCTTTGTCTTACAGAAATGTGTAAGTTTCAAGAGGTCCCATTTATCAATTGTTGATCTTAGAGCCTGAACTATTGGTGTTCTGTTCAGGAAATATCCTCCTGTGCCAACATGTTCAAGGCTCTTTCCCACTTTCTCTTTTGTTAAATTCAGTGTATCTAGCTTTATGTTGAGGTCCTTGATCCACTTGAACTTGAACGTTGTATAGGGTGAAAAATATGGATCAATTTGCATTCTTTAACATGAAGACCACCAGTTAGACCAGTGTTGTAGAAGATGCTTTCTTTTTCCCACTGTATGTTTTACTTCTTTGTCAAAACTCAAGCATCTGTAGCTGTATGGGTTTATTTCTGGGTGTTTGGTTCTATTCCACTGATCAACCTGTCTGTCTGTACCAATACCATGAGGTTTTTAATCACTAATGATCTGTAGTACAGTTTGAGATCATGGATGGTGATTCCTCCAGAAATTCTTTTATTGTTCAAATTTGTTTTGGCTATCCTGAGATTTTGTTCTTCCATATTATACTTCCTAAGAAGTGTACTTTCAATGTCTGTAAAATACTGTGTTGGAATTTTGATGAGAGCTGCATTGAATCTGTAGACTGCTTTTGATAAGATGGCCATTTTCAATATGTTAATCCTACTGATCCATGAACATGGGAGATCTTTCTATCTTCTGAGGTCTTCTTCAATTTCTTTCTTCAGGGACTTAAAGTTCTTGTCATACAGATCTTTCACTTGCTTAGTTAGAGTTACACCAAGATATTTTATATTATATGTAGCTATTGTAAAGGGTATTATTTCCCTAATTTCTCCCTCAGTCCATTTATCATTCATATAAAGGAAGAGGACTGATTTCTTTGAGTTAATTTTATATCTATCCACTTTGCTGAAATTGTTTATCAGTGGTAGGAGTTCTCTGGTAGAATTTGGGGGGGGGGTCACCTATGTATACTATCACATCATCTGCAAATAGTGATACCTTCACTTCTTCCTTTGTAATTTGTATCCCCTTGATCTTTATTTGTTGTCTTATTTCTTTAGCTAGAATTTCAAGTACTATGTTTAATAGATAGGGAGAGTGTGGGTAGCCTTGTCTTGTCCTTAGTTATAGTGGGATTGCTTCAAGTTTCTCTCCATTTAATTTGATGTTGGCTATTGGTTTTCTATATGTTGCTTTTATTGTGTTTAGGTAAATGCCTTGAATTTCTAATCTCTCCAAGGCTTTTAACATGAAGGGGTGTTGGGTTCTGTCAAAGAGTTTTTCAGCATCTAATGAGGTGATAATGTTACTTTTTTCTCTCTCTGAGTTTATTTATACAGTGGATTACATTGATGGATTCTCATATATTGAACCATCTCTGCATCCCTGGGGTGAAGCCTACTTGATCATGGTGAATGATCATTTTGATGTGTTCTTGGATTCAGCTTGTGATAATTTTATTGAGTATTTTTGCATCTATATTCATAAGTGAAATTGGTCTGAAGTTCTCTTTCTTTGTTGGGTCTTTGTGCAGTTTAGGTATCAGGGTAAGTATGGCCTCATAGAATGAATTAGGTAGTTTTGCTTCTTTTTCTATTTTGTGGAATAGTTTGAAGAACATTGGTATTAGCTTTTCTTTGAAGGGCTGGTAAAATTCTGCACAAAAACATCTGGCCCTGGGCTTTTTTTGTTTGGGAGGTTTTAATGACTGCTTCTATTTCCTTAGAGGTTATTGAACTGTTTAGATAGTTTACCTGATATTGACTAAGTTTGGTAAGTGGTGTCTATATAGAAAATTATCCATTTCATCTAGATTTTCCAGTTTTGTCAAGTATAGACTTTTGTAGCAATACCTGATTTTTATTTTAATTCCCACAGTTTCTGTGGAAAGGTGATGGGGCTCCAGCAAGGCAGGACAGATCCCACGTGTGCTGGGCTCTGTGAGATCCCAGCTGGCATAGAAACTAGGGCATGTGTCTCACCTGTGTCCATGGGTAGAGCAGTCCTCCTGGGAGATGGCAGGGCTATGGAATAGGGGAGCTGGCAGGACAATCTGCCATAGGTATGTGTGGAGGTGCATACTGGAAGGCAAAGGTATGCTCTTTTGCATTAAGTTGAAATGTTCTGTAAATATCTGCTAGGTTCATTTGTTTTAGGATGTTATTTAACTCCAGCAGTACTTTGTTTAATTTTTATCTCAATAACTTGTCTATTGTCAAGAATGGAGTATTGAACTCAATATTACTGTGTAAGGATCAATGTGTGCTTTTAGATATAGAAGTGTTTCTTTTATGAACTTGGGTACCATTGTGTTTGATGTGTAAATGTTTAAATTGTAATACCTACCTAGCAGAATTTTTTTTCATTGATGGGTGTATAGTATCTCTTCTAATTAGTTTTGATCTGTTTTGTTAGTGTTAAAATTACCATCCCTGATTGTTTCTTGGAACCATTTTTCTAGAATATCCTTATATTCCTGAGAATATGAATTCTCAGGGTATATATCCTTTTACCCTGAGATGATATCTACCCTTGATGTTAAAGTGTGTTTCTTGGATGTAGCAGAAAGATGGATCCTGTTTTCAAATTTAATATGTTAGTCTGTGTCTTTTCACTGAGGAACTGAGGCCATTAATGTTGAGAGTAATCAATGAGCAAAGTTATTGGTTCCTAATATTTTGCTGTTATGGTAAAGGTTACCTCCCCTTTTGATTTGCTGGTATAGAATATTTATTCCTTGTGTTTTCTTGCATGTGGTTTACCTCTACAGATTGAAGCTTTCCTTCTAGTGCCTTCTGTAGAGCTATTGATCTAGCAAATGCCTTCTTCTCAGTATGTGTCCATAAGGACCACCAGAAACAATTTGCTTTCAGTTGGCAAGGCCAGCAGTATACCTTCACAGTTTTGCCTCAAGGATATATTAACTCTCCTGCCCTGTGCCATAACTTAGTTAGAAGGGATCTTGATTGTCTCTTCCACAAAATATCACATTGGTACACTATATTGATGACATTATGCTGATTGGACCAAGCAAGCAGGAAGTAGCAACCACTTTGGACTCATTGGTAACACATATGCGTATCAGAGGATGGGAAATAAATCCAACCAAAATTCAAGGACCATCTATCTCAGTGAAATTCTTAGGAGTCCAGTGGTGTGGGGCATGCAGAGATACTCCTTCTAAGGTAAAAGATAAATTATTGCACTTGGCCCCTCCCACCACCAAGAAAGAAGCTCAACGTTTATTGGGTCTATCTGGATTCTGGAGACAGCACATCCCTCACTTGGGTGTGTTACTCAGGCCTATTTACCAAGTGACTCAGAAAATTGCTAGCTTTGTGTGGGGCCTGGAACAGAAGGCTCTTCAGCAGGTCCCGGCTGCTGTGCAGGCTGCTCTACCACTTGGACCATATGATCCAGCAGACCCGATGGTACTCGAGGTGTCAGTGGCAGATGGAGATGCTGTTTGGAGCCTCTGGCAGGCCCCTGTAGGTGAATCACAGAAGAGACCCTTGAGATTTTGGAGCAAAGCTCTACCATCATCTGCAGACAACTATTCTCCTTTTGAAAAACAACTCTTTGACCTGCTATTGGGTCTTAGTAGAAACTGAATGTTTGGCAATAGGACACCAAGTTACCATGCAACCTGAATTGCCCATCATGAGCTGGGTGTTATCAGACCTTCCAACTCATAAAGTAGGATGTGCACAGCAGCAGTCTATTATGAAATGGACGTGGTATATACATGATTGGGCCTGAACAGGTCCTGAAGGCACAAGCAAGTTACATGAAGAATTGTTCAAATGCCTGTAATTTCTACTCCTGTTGCAATGCCATCTGCTGTCAAGCATGCACCTATGGCTTCATGGGGTGTTCCCTATGATTGGTTGACTGAAGAGGAGAAGACTAAGACCTGGTTTACTGATGGCTCTGTGTGTTATGCAAGCACCATTCAGAAGTTGACAACTGTAAAATTACAACCCATTTCTGGGACAACCCTGAAAGATACAGGTGAAGGAAAATCTTCACAGTGGGCAGAACTTCAGGCAGTACACATGGTATTACAGGTATTACAGTTTGTTTGGAAGAAGAAATGGCCAGATGTATGATTGTTAACTGACTAATGGGCTATAGCCAATGGATTGACTGGGTTGCTAGGTACTTGGAAAGATCCTGATTGGAAAATTGGTGAGAAAGACATCTGAGGAAGAAGTGTGTGGATAGATCTCTCCAAATGGGCAAAGGATGTGAAGATATTTGTGTCCCATGTAAATGCTCACCAAAAGGTGACTTGATCTGAGGAGGAGTTCCATAATCAAGTAAATAAGATGACCGGTTCTGTGGATAGTCTGCCTCTTTTCCCAGCTATCCCTGTCATTGCTCATGAACAAAGTGGCAATAATGGCTGAGATGGGGGTTATAATTGGGCTCGACAACACAGACTTCCACTCACCAAGGCTGACCTGGCTACAGCTGCTGCTGAATACCAGATCTCTCAACAGCAGAGACCAACACTGAGCCCCAGATATGGCATCATTCCTCGAGGTGACCAGCCAGCAACCTGGTGGCAGGTTTACTACATTGGACCACTTCCTCCATGGAAAGGACAGTGTTTTGTTCTTACTGGAGTAGATATTTCTTTTGGTTATGGATTTGCCTTTCCCATACATAATACTTCTGCCAAAACCATCATCCATGAACTTACAGAATGCCCTATCCATCATCATGGTATTCCACACAGTATTGCTTCTGACCAAGGAACTCACTTCACAGCCACAGAAGTGCAACAGAGGGCCCACGATCATGGAATCCACTGGTCTTACCATGTTCCCACAATCCTGAATTGGCTAGTCTGATAGAAAGATGGAGTGGGGCCGGTGAGATGGCTCAGCGGGTAAGAACACTGACTGTTCTACCAAAGGTCCTGAGTTCAAATCCCAGCAACCACATGGTTGCTCACAACCACCTGTAATGAGAGCTGACATCCTCTTCTGGTGCATCTGAAGTCAGCTACAGTATACTTACATATACTAATAGATAAATCTTAAAAAAAAAAAGAATGAATGAATGAAAGAAAGATGGAATGGCCTTTTGAAGATGCAGTTACAGCGCCAATTAGGTGGTAACAGCATGGAGGGCTGGGGCAGAGTTCTTCAGAAGGCAGTATATGCCTTAAATCAGCATCCAATACATGGTACAGTTTCTCCCATAGCCAGGATCCATGGATCCAGGAATCAAGGAGTAGAAAAAAGGAATAGTTCCACTCATTATCACTCCTAGTGACCCTCTAGGAAAATTTTTGCTTCCTGTCCCCAAAACTCTAGGTTCTGGTGGCCTAGAAGTTTTGGTTCCAGAGGGGGAGTGCTCCTACCAGGAAGGAGTCACAACAAACATTCAATTGAACTGGAAGCCCAGACTTCCCCCTTGTCATTTTGGGCTTCTAATGCCCTTAAACTAACAGGCTAAGAAAGGAATAACAGTGTTAGGAGGGGTGATAGATCTAGATTACCATGGGGAAATTGGATTACCTCTCTACAATGGAGGTAAGTAAGATTATGTCTGGAATGTAGGAGATCCCTTAGGGCATCTCTTAGTACTACCATTTCCTGTAATTAAAGTCAATGGGAAGCTACAACAGCCTAATCCAAGCAGGATGACAAAGGACACAGACCCATCAGGAATGATGGTATGGGTCAATCCTCCAGGAAAGAGCCAAGACCTGCTGAGGTGCTTGCAGAGGGTGGAGAAAATACAGAATGGATAGTAAAGGAAGGCAGTTAGAAATACCATCTAAGGCCACATGATCAGCTGCAGAAATGAGAATTATAAGGTAATATGAATGTGTCAGTTTTACTTTAAGAACACATTTGTATAGTTATTTGTGCTTTCCTCCAGTTTCTTTAACATCAATCAGTATTTAAGTTGAGATACTAAAAGGATGTTCCCAAGGGGCATTGCCCAATGTAAATTTACAAATGTGTTTGTGATTGTATGAGGAATAGTTATATCTTGTTAGGCATATTCATGACTTGGTTATTGTTTCATGTGGACATGAGATATTACTTGTGTCAAGTGGACAAGGGGTGGATTGTAATGGCTATTCCTGGTTACCAACTTGACTATATATGGAATAAACTACAATCCAGAATTTGAGGGCTCTCCTGTGATCCATATTTTGAGGCTGGAGGACACAAGTTTTTGACCTGAATCATTGCATGGAGATCTTGAGGCATATAATGGCATTAAAAAAACTTAGGCCCAGGCATGGTGGTAGTACATGCCTTTAATCCCCGCATGAATCCCAGGAGACAGAGCCATGCAGATCTCTGAGTTCAAGGTCAATCTACAGAGCAAATTCCAGGAAAGCCAAGCTTAGGCAAAGAGGGACTCAGAAAACAGAAAGCTGGTAATAGAATAAGGGGGCCATATTCCAGCTCCAGTAAGCAGCAGAACACAACAGCTTCAGCCATGTTGCTCTGGCTTTAGAGTGAAAAATAGAGGGGAACTACTGAGACAATTGATGCTGGTTAGCTAGAAATTAGTGGTGATTAAGAAGAGACCAGCATCACTGAGGTGAAATCTTTTGAGAAGTGTCTTCTGAGAGCACAAAGAAGCTGTGTTCCAGAGATAGCCAAGGTTGTACCTCCTGCTGCAGCTGTAATTGGAAATGAGTAAGAGTCTCCCATGTGGTACAGGCTTTGAAGGCCTGAAGGGGTCATGAAGAGCAGCTGAGGTTTTGCACTGTGAGAGGCCATGGAAGGCCATTGGTGAAGGTGCAGCCTCAGCTGCAGTTGATGGCCCAGGAATGACGGGGTCACGCAAAGGACTTGAGATTTGGCACCATGAAGAAAGCCTATGAGAGGCTATTGGTGAAGCCTAGTTGCAGTGGAAGACTCCAGTGTATTGGAGATACAGTACCATGGGATGATCACCAAGAACAGCAGCAGCAGTGGAGTGGATCAATCTGAGCTAAGAGTGCTCCAGAGGGCAGAGCTGAAGAAGTGAAACCAGCCCTTTGGAGGAGTCCAGAAGATTGTGTGTGGATCCCAGACATTTAAACAAGAAGCTGTAACATTGAAGTTGCCTTGGAGACCCCAAAATATTCGAGATGCCAGAACCATGGGCTATCTGCTGAGAAAAGCTGCTAACAGGGAGTGAAACCAGTCCAGGAAAAGAAGTTTGTTGCCATCAACAAAGATGAATAAGGAGTTGGAGATCTGAAAATTGCTTTGACATCAAACATGGACATTCAGAGTTTGGAGTTTGCCCATATGGTTTCCTGCCTTGCTTTAGGGATTACAGTTAAGTGATTGGATAGATCTAAGAAGAGACCTTGAACTTTGNACTTTTAACATTGCTGATACTGCTTTTGAATATGGGAACTTTGTAAGTTAGACCAAATGTACATTTTTATTATGCTATGGCTAGATATGGCCCCATATTTTGTGTTTGAACAAGCCTATGGGGCCCAGGGAGTGGAATGTTATGGTTTGAATATGCTTGGCCCAGGGAGTGGCACTATTTGTAGGTGTGGCCTTGTTGGATGTGTGTCACTATGGGCATGGGATTTAAGACTCTCATCATAGTTGCCTGAAAGTCAGTCTTCCACTATCAACCTTCAGATGAAGATGAACTCTCATGCCTTCACCATGCCTGCCTGGATGCTGCTATGCTCCCACTTTGATGATAATGGCCTGAACCTCTGAACCTGTAAGCCAGCTCCAATTAAATGCTGTCCTTATGAGAGTTGTTTTGGTCATGGTATCTATTAAGAGTAGTAAAGCCCTAAAACAAGTGTCCTGTACTTTGTTGGTGAGGCTTACCTCTGAGGTTTCTGTTGGACTTCTTAAATTTTTCATTTCCAGTTTATCTCAGTTTGGGTTTTCAATTCTATTTTTGTCAAATTCTTTCATGTCATGAATTGTTTTCATTATTTCATTCCATTGTTTGTGGTTTCGCAGACTTCAGTTAGGGATTTACTCACATCCTCTCTAAGGACCTTGATCATATTCATAACAGCTATTTTGAAGTTCTTGTCTTGTCCTTCAGCCATTTTGCTTTTCTCAAGTCCTGCTGTAGTGAGGTTGCTGGGTTCCAGTGCAGGCATATTGTCTTGGTTCTCAACGATTTTTGTGCTGGTGTTTAGGCATCTGGGTTGAGGACAGTTGAGGTGATTCTGGGGGTTGATATCTGGTCTTGTCTTTGTTGGGTGGGTGTTCCTCAGTTTCTGTGGCCCTCTCTGGATCTTAGGAAAGCATGGTGACTGTGGATTGCCTGGTGGGGAGTGCTTGTGTAAGTTGGTGGGTAGCAGAGGGGTATGGTGCTGGACTATGAGAAAAATCTAAGAGGGGCCTCAGGAAAGAGCTAAGGACAGCCTGTTTATACTTGGGGGAGTGTGGTCCACAAGAAAGTGGAGGCATACTTGGAAGAGGGAATCCTGAAATAGGTTACAGAGAAGCCACGAATTGTATGGAGAGACAGGGGTGAAAAGGCTAGGGAGAAACTAGTCTGAACCAAGCACTGGATTCTCCAGTGAATGTTAAACTAGGAGGAAGGGACCTGTAAGCAGACGGTTGTTATTGAGCTATGAGGGAGAATGGAGAGATTGCAATGGAAGGCAAAAAGAATAGCATCATTCACCTACCTGAGTCCCACCTACTACTGGTGGTCCCATTTAGAGTGTTTCTAGACATCAGTAACTGACATGAAGTAATAGAGATGGTCTATGGTGAAGGAGGGCAGAGAAGGTCCATAAGGAAGAAAGCTGGCCCCATTCCAAGGTTTAGTAGAGTTCCCTGGGAATGATGGTGGAATGGAAGAACAGGCTCCTGCAAGAAGGCTGCTATAGGACTGGGGATGAAACTGGAGAAGATATAGTGGGGACAAGGAATGAGAGAAAGGCTTGCCTACCTGAGCCTCAGCCCAGTGCGGCCACTGGGGGCCCAGATAGTGTTTCTGGGTATCTAACATTGACACAAGGGGATGAGAGGGAGAAAGCTGGATGCACTGAAAGCCTTGGTGTTTTTCTCAGGAAGAGTGGGGAAGATGGGAGTACGAGCTCCCTTGCACGTGGTCTGCAAGGCTGGAAATGAGACTAGAAGAACTGTGATGCAGGCAGAGAGGAGAGTGCAAATCATCTACTGGACTTCCAGCCAGTATGGCCACCCTCTGTGTGTAAGTCTTTATTTGGATGACTTGTCTACTGGAGAAAGCCAGGTATTGATGATACCCGTTATGTTGTTAGTTTGTTGCTTATGCATAGTAGTGTATGCTTTATGAAGTTGGGTGTGCTTGAGTATGAAGTGTATGTTTAGGACAGGGATGCTCTCTTGGTGGGTTGCTCCTTTATTTATATGAGTGTGAATGAACTGTCTTTATTTCCTTTGGCTAGTTTTGATTTAAAGCTTATTTTGTCAGAGATTAGGATAGCAACCCCCACTTGTTTACTGTTTCCATTTGCCTGGGATATCTTTCTCTCTCTTTTCACCCCGAAGTAGTGACTCTCTTTAGTGGTGATATGTGTTTCTTGGAGACAACAGAATAATAGAGCTGCTTTTTAGTCCAGCCTTCTTATCTATGTCTATCATCTGGATGAAAGTTACCAACTCTCCATTACATTTATGTTACTAAGAACCTGAATGAGTTCTCCCAAAAGTCTGTGAGACTGGCCACTACTAGCCTCATTTTACCAATGAGGAAGCTGACCTAAAGAGGAAAATAAATGGCCCATGTCTCGGGCATTTCCTAGGTGCCAGACACAAGGCTACATCTTTCTGTCTAGGTGCCAATGTGGGATGAAGGAGAAAGTGCTGGAAGAAGAGGCCTAAGGTGGTCCACACAAGCAATTCAAGATCATCTTTTGATCCAAATCAGGGGACTCCAGAACCACACTTTTGACTCCTGAACCTAGGCTCATGGTCCCTGTCTTAGTAAGGGTTTTATTGCTGTGAACAGACACCATGACCAAGGCAACTCTTTTTTTTTTTTTTTTTTTTGAGTATGCCACAATCACTTATTATATTTAAAGCAGGTTTCCCAATGTATTCAAGGAAAAGAACCACAGAGTTTGAGAAGGGCTGGAGAAGTAGAAGAATGTAGTTGTAAATACCAGTGAAGGTTACATGACCAGTTTATAAATATGAGGTTTCTAAGAATTTGTCTGTGCATGAGCACACATATATCAGCTTTCCTCTATCTATTTTTTTATTTATTATTTTCTTTATTTACGTTTCAAATGCTATCCCGAAAGTTCCCCATACTCTCCCCCTGCCCCTGCCCACTCCCATTTCTTGGCCCTGGCCTTCGCCTGTGCTGGGTCATATAAAGTTTGCAAGACCAAGGGGCCTCTCTTCCCAATGATGGCTGATTAGGCCATATTCTGCTACATATGCAGCTAGAGACACGAGCTCAGGGGGTACTGATTAGTTCATATTGTTGTTCTACCTACAGGGTTGTAGACCCCTATAACTCCTTT
>NC_034596.1:103188285-103190125 GCF_900095145.1 Mus pahari | reverse complement strand
GCTTATCAGTGAGTGCATATCTAGTGACTTCTTTTGTAATTGGGTTACCTCACTAAAGATGATATCCTCCAGATACATCCATTTCAAGGCAACTCTAATAAAGACAACATTTAATAGGGGCTGGCTTACAAGTTCAGAAGTTCAGGACATTATCACCAAGGCGGGAACATGGCAGCATCCAGGCAGGTGTGGTGCAAGAGGAGCTGAGTTTCTACATCTTTTTCTGAAGGCTATTAGCAGAATACTCACTTTCAGGCAGCTAGGGTGAGGGTATTTAAGCCCATCCCCACAGTGACACACCTACTCCAACAGGGCCACACCTTCTGATAGTGCCACTCCCTGGGCTGAGCATATGCAAACCATCTCAGCCCCTGAGTGTCCTTCCCTCTGACTTGTCTTTTCTCTAATGGTGACTTGGGCTCTGCAGCACCCATACCATTGGAACCACCATTCTCTAGGGCCACACTGGACAGCCACATTGACAGAACCAGGAAGATTGTGTTTTCCTAATTCCCACTTCTACAGGAAGCAGCCATGGATGCTTGGGACCCATTGAAGCTGCTGTTACCCTGTAGGTGAGTCACAAGCCATTTGAGCAGAGGTGTATGGCATCACTGGGGACAGACCCCACACAGCAGTAGAGCAGATCTTCTGGGTTCACTGTCTGTGAACCCCAGCCACGTGTTGGTTTGAGCCATCATGTTTGCTAAACCTTGGCTCAACACTTACTCTCTTGTTCAAGACGAGACACATGTGTCACTTCAGACACTGAGGACCCAGAAGTGGACAGGCAGATCCAGGTCTGTAACAGGGGAATCATCACCCTGATGAAACAAGTTCTCATTGAGCGGAACCACAAGTGTTAAAGATTCTACAAGGTAGATCACCAGTTGGAACCTCATGATCATAGAGAGATGGAGTGTCACAGATCCAGGCTCAGATTATCTTGGGATGTCATTAGTCCCCTTTATTGCCCCCCTCTAATTCTTCCCTGATATCCTTTTAACGACCAGACAACACCTTTGGGATGTGTTAGCAGTCTGCTTGTTCCCACCAATCCCAGAGCTCATAATGCAGAATTGCTGCTTTGTAGCCCGCCTACCCGGTATTCCTAGCCATGTATTTTTAAAATGCCTTGATTTATGGCTTTCTTTGTTCTGTTACTATAAAAACTTCAAGAAAACATCACCAGTTTAGAACCCAGTATTTGGGGCAACCTGAATCTGTTCTAAGGCCACAGTCACGCCTATGTGGCTCTAGGATAAAGAGGTATGAGGTGTTTTGTGTTGACCCTTGTTTGCAAGTTAATAGTACACAATGAGAGTAAGATCTGAGATGTGGCATGGAGGAAGCCTGGGGCTGGGCCTCTCTTCAGTGGGAGAGAAGCAAAAGCTGTCCAGGGGCAAGGCCACCTGGAAATTGGGTGGCCAAGGATGAGAGGGTGCCAGTCAGTACACAAGCAGTCTCTGCTGCAGACAGCAACAACCCTGGAAGGCTGTCTACTGTCACTGTCCACTGAGGGCCTGGCAGTGCCCTCCTGCATATTCACCCTGTGCTCTGCAAGTGGCATAGCATACACTGAGGACTGCTGTGTACCAGGCTCTGCCCCAGCCTGGCACCTATTAGTGATCTCATCTGACTTCAGAGACTGCCTTCACACACACACACACACACACACACACTTCACAGAGAGAGAGAGACAGACAGACAGAGACGGAGACAGAGACAGACAGACAGACAGAGACAGAGAGATAGAGAGACAGAGAGAGACAGAGACATTGATACACACACACACATAGACACATAGCAGGAACAGATACACATACGCAGAAATAGAGAC
>NC_034596.1:103176621-103186621 GCF_900095145.1 Mus pahari | reverse complement strand
GTATACAGCCCACCCCCACCCCCACCCCCAATGTGTATGAGCCAGGGCTGAAGGAAAGAGTAAGCCATGTGGCTTAAGTAAAGCAAAGGAGGGAGCCTAGTGCCAAGGTTCTGAGGCAGGAGAATGGTTGTGTGGAGAACATGAACAGAGAAAAGGCAATGAGGAGACTCCACTTGGTACCATGCGGGGATGACAGGAGCCAACTGCAGCACGGGTTACCTGTCTGGTGTGCTTTGGGTGGGGGTGGGGGGATACCTGTAGAGTCAACAGTAGAGTCAAGAAGTCAAAAGGAGGAGGCCATGAGGCCGAACACAAGGCAGGTGCTCATGGCTGGAGGCAGAAAGCAGGTGGACTCTTGGTAACCTGGAATAGTGCTAGCCAGCAGGGAGCCACCAATCCCAGGTGGCTATTTAAGTTTAAGACAATTAACAGTGAAATAGATCACAGCAGTTGGGTCCTGGGCCATGCTAGCTAGCCATCCAGGGCTTACCAGTCCCGTGGACACATCCATTCTGCAGAATGTCCTAGCAGTTGGTGTTCCAGAATGCATGGGAAGGACTTCTGGCCCTCATGTGGACGGGAAAGGTCAAAGCCCTCTTGAATGGTGGAGCCTTTCCAGCCCAGTCAATCCTTGGTGAGCTAGCTGTGCTAATTAGCATTATTTTCCTGTGCTAGGAAGGGCATTTGGAGGCCAGAGGTCAACCTAGGTGGCTGTCCCGAAGAAGCCATCCACCTTACTTTCTGAGAAAGGCCTGGGGCTCACTGGTTTGTCAGGACTGGCCAGCCAAGAAGCCCCAAGGGTCTGCCTGACTCTGCCTCCCCAACACTGGGCTCACAAGCACAAACAACTATGCCTGGCTTTTTTGTATTATAGGAGATGAAACTCCCCATGCCTTTCTAGCAAGTACTTTAACAACTAAACTGATTCCCAATCTTTATTGTTTTCATCCATCCACCCACCTATTCATTCATCCATCCATCCATCCATCTGTCCTTCCATCCATCCTTCCATCAATCCATCCCTACATAGTACTCAGAAATATTAGACAAATGTGTGTGTTTGGGGAACAGCCCAAATGTCCTAGGGCAAGCACTCTTTCCCTGTCTCCCCAAGTGTAGAATGGTCCTTCATGTTCCTTAAGCAGACACTCAGGGGAAGCCACTAGCCCCTCGCAGGCCCACAGTCTGCTCTCAAAACAGCAGGCTACCTTGAAACCTTCAAGTCCTGTGCTTAGAGAAGATGGTGGGGAGTTGGTGTGGGGCTCCTTCTGGTTCCTGACTCTCCCCAGCCAACCTGCACCAACTCCCACAGGCTTGAGACAAAGACGGCAGTAAGGGAGGGTTCTTATGACGCACACCTCTGTTCCTCCTTCTGGTTTCCACCCCCACCCCTCACTATGAGATGATAGCGTATCTTCTGACTACAAGGCTAGGGGAAACGATCCAGCTTCGAACAGTTAGCAGGAGGAACCTGATGAGCAGAGGTGGAGGCAGGGGCATGCAGAGGCGAGGTGGGAAGGCCATGCCAGGGGGTGAACTGGGGATGCTCTGAGCCTGCTGACTCATCCACCCTGCTGGTGCCCAGAGGCCAATTGCAACCTTTCACCATCATGATCTGCAAAGTACAGCCCAGGTCACTCACACTCCAGTGCAACAACAGAGCTCCTGAGTTGAGCTCCAACTGGCTCTGGGTTCCTGACTCTCCCCAGCCAACCTGCACCAACTCCCACAGGCTTGAGACAAAGACAGTAGTAAGGGAGGGTTCTTATGACACACACCTCTGTTCCTCCTATGGAGCTCAGGAGATGGGCAGGGCCAGACATCAGAAACACTATCTCATAAGCAGGAGAGGATGCCAGAGAGAGGAAGCCAGCCTGTGCCCCGGGTCACTTGAGCACTCACTGATGGTTAGAGCTCACCCATTTGGCTCTGTGATCGGAGTCTCACTGCTCTGACTTTGAAGAAACCTTTGACAGGTTCAGAGAGTCGTCCCCCCCCCCCCCAGATGCTAAGACCTCACTTCTGGACACAGGCCATGTCTGGGACACACGGTCTTGCATTTGTAGATTCTAACAGGGACTTTTTGGCTCAGGGAATCCAGCCTTTGATCAACTCATGAGACGCAGCCATAGGTGGACACAGGATGATAGTGCTGTCCTCATTCAAAGCCAGCTCACATAACCAGAACCCTGTCCATCCCTTCTCTTCCTCCTCCGAACTCCCAGCATCTCACTGTCTGATGGGAAACTGGGCAGAGAGAAAAGAGAAAGTTGTACTAGCAACTCCCAAGCTCCAGGCAGCTCTCAGACATGTCCTTGCTATGAGCCCGCACTAGCCAGTCAGCCTCCCTAGGTTACATCCTCCACACACACAGGGACGGCGACGGCCAAGGGCATTAAATTACATGAGGTGCTGTGGTGCTTTTCCAGAAGAGTCTATTTCTATTCACCCCAGAGAGAGGCAGGGCAATGAAATACCGAAGAAACAATTTCATCCAAGTCCAGCTTCGTGAACCTGTGAGTTTATTGGGGTTACTTACAAGAGAGTGACTTGAGCAGCTGCATCCCTAAACATCCCACCCTAGCATGGGTGGTGACTCACAAAGGCTGCACCCCTCCAGTCTCTTCTCACAATTTGCAGGCAGCTCCACCACTGAAGTCCCCTCTCCCTCAGCCCTTGTTTACTAAATAGATAAGGGAGGAATGGACCCTAAGTCCCTAGAATCTCTTAGGAGCTCCATGAGCCACCCAAACCCTGTCTCTCCATCCTAGAAAGGACTCAGCTACTGGGGGAGGGGGACTGCAATCAGGATATAAAGTGAATAAATGAGTGAATGAATGAATGAATGAATGAATGAAATACGAAAAAAAGAGAACTAACCCAGGAATAACCCATACTGCACAAGGCTAGGAAAGGCCTTGGCCCAAAATGGATACTCAGGAAATCTCCAAAGCAATTGTATAACATGATACATTGTTCAAGTCCCACCCCTGGGGTGTGAGGTTACTTTAGAGTTGGTCTTAAGTTGTCAAAACTGAAGTTGAGAGATGGCTCTGCAGTTAAGAGCACTGGCTATTTTTGTACAGGACTCAGATTTTGGTTCCCAACCTCAAGTGGCATTCACAACCACCTGTGACTGCAGTTCCAGGGGATCTAATGCTTTCTTCTTGTCTCTGTGAACACTGTGCAGTTGCACACACATGTAGGCAAAAACAAAAGCAAAAAACACCCCACTAATACAAATAAAACTAAGCAAGCCTTTATGTTGCCAAAACTTTAGACCAATGTGGCTACAAGTTTCCCCTTGCTTTGGACACATGAATACCATGAAGAGGTTACCTCTTCCCACAGTTGATGAAAGGGGGGGGGATCCTCTTTCAGGGAGCAACATGGTGAACACACAACAAGAGGTGACTGTCCCTGGAGTGGCTCCCCATGTCAGTGGGTGCCCTGTGACCCTCCCTAAAGAGAAGCAGTCAGGGAGGTTCAGGAAGAGGACAGGGGGAATGGGAACACTTGCATGGGCAGTGCAGAACAGAGGTGAGTTTCATCTCACCACTGCATGAGTTATGTTTGGCTCAGTGGGGTCCTTTCGAGGGACCCTCAGGGTTTTTCCAGTCCCACACCCCCCTTACAGCTTCCCCTTCCCGCCTGGAGTCACTGCTAGGCCAAGTTCCATTCTCCACCCACAGGAACATTCTTAAGTAAAAATAGCCTCAGAATATACTGACTGATAGTCACCCGACCCTCTGGAAAGTTCCAGGTAGAGTTCAAATGCGTGTCATGTTTGCTGGCCCATAGATTTAAAGGCCAATAAGTTGAACTGTAACCTTGCTGATGTAACCTATGCCCCTAAAAAGTATAAAAACTGCTTGTAATAGCCATTGCAGGGGTCATCTTTTAGTCACTCGCCTTGAGGGACTGACTGATTGAGGGTCGACTCCCATGCACCAGAAAATAAACCCCTTGCTTTTGCATTAATCTGTGTCTTAGTGTCCCACTCAGGGGCATCAGGGGTCTTATACTTCCAACCGGTATGTCTACATGGAGAGCTATTGTGGCAACTGGAGTCTTTGCAGATGTAATTAGTGGCATCATGCTGGACTAGCGTAGATTTTAAATTCAGCAAGAAGAGGAGAGGAAATTTTGGGAAGTCAGCCACATACCACCCATCCATGAATCAAGGAAGCCAAGAAATGGCCAAGCCACCAGCAGCTAAACAGAGGCCCAGGAAGTCTGTGAGCAGCTTCCAGCAGGTCTGGAGCCAGCACTCACTTTGGACTTTGGCCCTATAATGGCAAGAAAGTCAACCACTCTTGTCTTAAGTAAGAGGTAAGCTTGTTGTAGGAAAACTGTTGTTGGCAATTTCATTTTAATTATTAAAGTTATTATAAAAACACTTGCAAATAAAATTAAACATCACACACCACAAGCCAGACCCAAAGTCTATATGTCTCAGCGGCTTCCACAGTTAGAGGGGCCATTCTGAAGCCGTGCAACTACACATTTGGGTTTTATTTTATTTTTTGCATGTTTACATATATTTGTATTTAAATATATTTTTATGTACATGTCCACACAGAAAAAAAATGGGAACTCCATGACAACGTTAGAACCAGAAAAACAATTAGCTTCATGGCTTGCTCACCCCTCAAATGCACCGCCTGCATTCAGTCCTCCCTAATCCCTAACAAGTTACCTCTCCTGTTCTCTTTTCTACAGGTCACACTGAATCCACACATACAGCACATACATGTGTTTATGTGTGTGCATATATTATTGGCTAGATTCCATAGAAGAGAGGGAACTTTTTTTCTTTCTTTCTGAGATTCTGTGACCTTGCTTAGGATTTTAGGCTCATCTGTTTTCTTGCAAATTTTCTAATTTGATTTTTCTTTTGAGCTGAATAGTATTTCACTTTCACTTTAAATTATACCAAATTTTCATTACCCATTCATGTATTGATGGGCAAGCAGGTTCATTACAATTCTTTGCTATTGTTAGTAAAGCAGCAACAATGTCTTAAAACAGCTGCAAGAAATAAAAACAGCTGGATGGGGGCCGTGAGCTCCAGGAAGAGAGCAACAAGCTGAGACCTGAGGAGGCCTGCTGTCCTGCTGTCCTGCTGTCCTGCTGTCCTGTTGTGCCCCCTGCACCACCATCCCCAGCGTCCCTTGTTGACCTCGGGGACCCTTCTGTGTCCTTCTGTTGACCTGTGTTAAACAGGCTACTTTGAAAGGCTTAAACAGGAAAGGAATTGTGATGGTTTGAATATACTTGGACCAGGGAGAGGCACTATTAGAAGGTATAACTTTGTTGGAATAGGTGTGTCACTATGGGTGTGAGCTTAAGACCCTCACCCTAGTTGTCTGGAAGTCAGTCTTCCACTAGCAGCCTTCAGATGAAGATATAGAACTCTCAGCTCCTCTGTAAGACTTTGACAAGACAAAAGAAATCATTAAAACCCTAGATTGATGAAATAGATTCTATTGCTGGTGAAGGGTAAAAGTTTATTATGCCCCAGTAGCTTAGAAACATTTGTATAGTTTGAATACTCTTTGAATTTGTGTTTGCTCAGGTCCTGATTGTTGTGTGTACTCGTGTGTTTGCCGATTGTTGTAGCTTTTTGCCAAGAATTTGTAGGCTTTGGTTGCTAGGCTACAGGTGAAAAATTTCCCTGATAACCTGCTCCTGCACAGGACTCCAACCCCTCACCCCTCCTATACCCATTCTTTGTAAATCATCTCAAATCAGGAAGCTAAAACTTGTCAGATTGATGACCCAAGGCCATGTGATTTGGAAATCCCCTATTCCCTCCTCCCTTCTTCTCCCTGGAGGGTCCATAAAAAGAAAGGTCCCTCTCCCCTTCTGGGTCAACTCTACCCACTGTGTGGGATACGAGTCATCCCCAGAGCTCTGGCACCCCAAATAAAGCCTCATGTGATTTGCATCAAAGACGGTCTCTTGTGAGTTCACGGGGGTCTGCGCCATCCCGAGACTAGAGCGAGTGTCTCCCATTTTCAGGAGTCTTACACCTCCTGCACCATGCCTGCCTGGATGCTGCCATGTTTCTGCCTTGATGATAATGGACTGAACCTCTGAACCTGTAAGCCAGCCCCAATTAAATGTTGCCCTTTATAAGACTTGCCTTGGTCATGGTGTCTGTTCACAGCAGTAAAACCCTAACTAAAACTATGATAGGTCTGACCATGCTTTTGTTTGGAAGATGTGGATTTTGGGACTTTGTATTTGGAAAGCAGTGGAATGTTTTAAATGGGACTTAATGGGTCATCCTAGTAGGAATATGGAAGACTTTGTTGCTTGGAGTAATTTGAACTGTGCTGACCCGACCCAAGAGGTTTCAGAGGAGAAGAATTTCAGAATGTGGCATAAAGACTGATTTTGTTGTATTTTGGTAAAGAATGTGGCTACTTTTTGTCCTTGTCTGAAGATTCTGCCTAAGGCTAAGGTGAAGAGACTCAGATCAATTGCCCATCATAGACTTAGTTCCCTGATTAAGTCTCATGAAGAGCATTTTAAACAAGTGAAGCAAAACTGAGAAAGGAAAAATATAAATTGTGTGGTTCGAGTATAAAAGGGGTACCAGGAAGTGAAATGGAACTGAATCCTGTGTTCTAGGAGAAAACAGATTAAGGGATTTGGGGGAAAGATCCTACCCAGCTAAATTTAGATCCAGGCATAGTGGCACACATCTTTAATCCCAGCAGATAAAGCCAAGCAGATCTCTGAGTTCAAGCCCAGCCTGGGAGAGAGCAGGTTGAAGATGAAGAAAAGCTTAAATCCAGGTATGATATGGTGGTACAGGCCTTTAATCCCAGCATTACCAGAAACAGAGCCCAGCAAATCTCTTGAGTTCAAGGTCAATCTAAAGAGCAAATTCCAGGACAGACAAACATAGGCAGAGAGGAAGTTAGAAGACAGAAAGCTGCCAGGTGGTGGTGGTGCACGCCTTTAATCCCAGCACTCGGGAAGCAGAGGCAGGCAGATTTCTGAGTTCGAGGCCAGTCTGCTCAACAAAGTGAGTTCCAGGACAGCCAGGGCTATACAGAGAAACCCTGTCTCGAAAAAACAAAAAAAAAAAAAAAAAAAAAAAAAAAAAAAGACAGAAAGCTGGTAACAGAATCAGGGTGGGGTGGGGTGGGGAATGTTCCAGCCCCAGGAAGCAGCAGAACTCAGCAGCTTCATGTGGCTCTGGCTTCAGAGTGAAAAATAGAAGTGGCTACTGTGACAATTGATGCTGTTTAGCTGGAGCTAAAAAATTAGTGGTGTTTAAGAAGAGACCAGCATCACTGAGGTGAAATCTTTTGAGAAGTGTCTTCTGAGGGCACAAAGAAGCTGTGTTCCAGAGATAGCCAAGGTTGTACCTCCTGCTGCAGCTGGACTTCCTTATGTGTAAGAGTCACCGAGGTGGTACTGGTTTTGAAGGCCTGAAGGGGTCATGAAGAGCAGCTGAACCATGCCTGACTGGATGCCGCTATGTTCCTGCCTTGATGATAACAGAATGAACCTCTGCACTTACAAGCCAGCCCCAATTAAATGTTGTCCTTATAAGAGTTGCCTTGGTCATGGTGTCTGTTCACAGCAGTAAAACCCTAAGAGAGGAGCAATGGGGGTTTGTTGTTTGTTTGTTTATCTTTTGAGGTTGTTTGTTTTGTTTTTGTTTCATTTGCTTTCGAGTAGTTACATCTCAAATGTATTTATCAACTTCTCCTCTTTTGCTTGGCTTTCAATATATTTTTCCACTTGTAATCTTTACTTTTGACACTTCACAAGAACTCTTTCCCTGCCAAGATGGAAACAAACATCTAGTCCTCCTTCTAGTGCTCCAAAACAGAAGCACAGTTCTGCCTCTGTTCTCCTGAGGATTCAGAGTTCATTGGGCTCACTCAGAGTGTGTGCATGACCAGGAAGCCTCATAGGGAAGTCTCACCCCAGCATGGAGTACCACTCTCCCACGCCTGCGTTAGTGGAGTCACCCTTTCCCCTAACCTTCTGCAGCCTGGGTTCTCTAACACTCCTCAGGTGCCCAGTGGCCCTCCCACACCCTCCTTCTGTGGGGGAACACCAACAGACAGAAGGCATGATCTTTAGGGTCTCTTGCAAGTCATCACACTGCACTGGTGGAGATGACAGTTGTCATTCCCAGAGGGCCGCTCTCTACAACACAAAACAATTGCACTTATTTTGGGGGTGCAATATGACACCTCAGTAAATACACATGATGTGTAGTGACCGGAGCATGGTGCATCTATCACCCCAGGCATTTCCCATTTCTCTGAACGAGGACCACTCTCAGTGTTTCTTACTAGTTCCTTTCACTGTTGTCTGTGCTCAACCCAGATAACCTCAGTCCAAGATATGCTATGGGAACCTTGTACCTGGTCTAAGTGACTTCAGGCTCAAGGCAGTAGCTAACTCCCAGAGGAAGACTTAGGATAGAGACTGGTCCCCAGCACCAGCCCCACAGGGGAAACAACATCTCAACCATATTGTGACTCGGTCATTCCTCTCCTGGACACGTGCCCTAAGGATTTTGTTACCTACTCCAGAGGCACACGCATACTCATTGCTCCTCTAATCACAGTAAGCGGAGAGCTAAATCAACCTAGATGTTCTTCAGATGAATGGGGAATGGGACAGGCTGGTGTGTGTACACAACAGAATGTTTTTCAGTCACAAAGAAAAATAAAATCACTGAATGAGGAGACCTAGACTCAGAAAGACGAATGTCACATGCTGTCTCCCCTATGTGTATCCAAGCTTCAAATACTTTGTGTTGTGTGTTTAACTGGGAGCACACGTGAAAGCCAGGAAACCAGCAATAGGGTCTTAGAATAGGCCATCAACGTGAGATGAGTTTAGGGAATGGGGATAGTGAAATGCAGGTAAAATAAAAGTAGAGAGGTGATACTGGGGGCAGAAAGGTCCAAATAGGCACATGAGGGGGTGAGGAAACTGTTAACCCAAATGAAGGCTATGTGATGAGGGAGTAGGGTGGTGGGCGCTGAGGTTAAAGTGCACATGGGGGCCGTGGTATGGAGGACAAGACGGGGCTGGGGATGCATTACCAAAAATTTAGTATCCATGAAGAAGCCTTTATAAACACTCACTAGTTTGCAAACTCAATAAAATATAAGTCTTTTTAGAAAGATTTTGAACAGAGGTACCTGGCATGTGTGAACCATGCTGCTTCCACTGACATCGACTATTATATAAAAATCTTAGCACAAGTCACGGGTTACCTCCCTAGAATTTGTTGGTCAGGAAGTCCTCCAGGTTGCCCAAACACATGGGCAGCTGCCATCACTAGTAACTAGATGGTAAGACCCTAGTGCTGAAAACACCACACAATTTGATTGCAGGACATAGAAATAAAGCTTGACATAGCCAGGAAACTGTTTCCATGAATGCTAGCTTTTTAGAGTGCTGGGCGGTGCTCTGCTGACCTGGGAATTTATGCCCTCTGGTATGTGGAGGTAACCAATTGCTTTCTGCTTGTATCTGAGGTCTGCTCCGTGGGAAGGAATTCTCACCTAGTATTACAAACCAGGTCAATAACCCATGGCTCAGGAGGTTGGGCCCTCTGGAGGGACTCACTGTTATTATTATGCTAAATGATCATTTCTCCAAACTAGCTTTTAAATATTTATGTTTATACATAAACACTAAACCTTGGTTTATATGTAACCTTAGTCAGAGTAGCTTCTTTTTGCAGTGGACAGTGGTTAAGGAAGAGATTTATAAGTGATCAGAGTGCTGAGAACGTGTGACTGGGTGTGCTCAGCTGTAGATGGGGCATCTCTTACCACCTTCTCATACCCACAAGGCTCAGCAAGAGTCATGGAAGAGGAAGAGGAGAAGGAGGAGGAGGAGAGGAGGGGAGGAGGAGGAGGAGGAGGAGGGAGGAGGAGGAGGGAGAGGAGGAGGGAAAGAGGAGTGGAGGAGGAGGAGGAAGAGGGAGAGGAGGAAGAGGAGGAGG
>NC_034596.1:103162971-103175418 GCF_900095145.1 Mus pahari | reverse complement strand
TGTGGGCTTCACTAAAAAACTTCCTTCAAGAGGGAAAAACATCAGGGCACAGTCACAATCAAAAGCAAAAATCAGTCTCCAAACATCCAATGTCTGGGATCCTCCAAGGTCTTGGGTCACTTCTCCAGCCATGCCCTTCGTAGCACACACCTTGTCTTCTCAGCTCCAGCTCCAGCTGCCTGTACTTCACTTCTGCTGCTGTTCTTGGTGGTCATCTCATGGTACTGGCCCTCTTTCTCTCTGTTGAGAGCAGTGTGTTATCTTCTGCCCACCTCTGAGGTTTCGCATTGTATCTTCCCATGGCTGATTTACTCTGCTTATATAATATTGTCCCATTCCATCCAAGTTGCTACCGATGAATGAGCTCCATTATTTTTATAGTCAGACAGCATTCTAGTGAGTATATGCTACCATTTCCCTGTCAGTCATTCGTAAAAGGAGGCCTAGACAAACTGAGTGTCTTGACCACTGTGAATAGTGATGCCATAGACATGTATGTGTCCATGGCTGCCCATAAACCAATGCCAGTGCCTTGGAGTATTTACCACCTGGTAAGATTTTCCTGAATTATGTAGTGGCTCTAGTTCTAATTTTGAGAGACTTCTGATTTTTTTGTATTATTTTTTGTTTATTTTTTATTAATAATTTTATTCATTTACATTTCAAATGGTATCTCCCTTCTCAGTTAGCCCTCCACAACCCACCATCCAATCTTCCCTCTACACCCTTCCTTTTGCCTCTATGAGGGTGATCCTCCACCCACTCTCACCTAACCGCTCTAGCATCCCCCTCTGTTGGGGCATCAACCGTCTACAGGACCAAGATCATCCTTTGCTACATAGGTATTGGAGCCATGGAACCCTCCATGTATAATCTTAGGTTGGTTGGTGGTTTAGTCCCTGGGAGCTCTAGACATCCTGTTAGTTGATATTGTTCTTCCTATGGGGTTGCAATACCCTCCAGCTCCTTCAGTTCTTCCCCTAGCTCTGCCACTGAAGTCCCTAGGTTCAGTCCAATGGCTGGCTGTATCTGCATCTCTATTGGTCAGGTCTGGCAGAACCTCTCAGGGAATGGCCATACCATGCTCCTGTCTGCAAGTGTTTTTAGCATCAGCAATAGTATGGGGTTTGGTGTCTGCAGATGGGATGGATCCCTAAGTGGGGTGGCCTGTGGATGGCCTTACCTTCAGTCTCTGTTCCATTTTTTTTGTCCCTGTCTTTCCTTTGGACAGCAACATTTCTGGATTAAAAATTTTGAGATGGAGGGGTGACTCCATCCTTCAACTGGGGGCCATACCTATCTACTGGAGGTGGTCTGCTGCGCGCCCCCAACCTCCATCCCGCAGAGGTGGGGCAAAGACGACACTTACGCCAAGGCAGGGTTTGAGCAGCTTCCACAGCTTCCTGCTGCAGCTTCCTTTATTCTCTCTACAGCTCACCCCAGCTCTCCACAGCAGTTCAGCTTCCTCCTCTCTGCTTCTCAGCTTCTCCTCAGTTTCTTCTCCCTTTATTCCGGGATCGCCCAATTTATCCTCTTCCACCCTCTGCACTCCTCTCATCACTCATCATCCAATCAGCATTCAGCATGCTCTATACGCGAGCCATGCACGCAGACAGGGTGGGTGTTGATAGGCCAGTGACTCAATATCATGCTGTATGATGCTATATGTCAGGCAGACAGCACGTAATCACTCAGGTGAGCATAATCAGGTTTTTGGTAATCAAGCAGGGAATCACGAACTTGGCAGTGAACCAGGGTGCCGTCTTGGCTCACAAGGTCGAAGCCACGGCCACACCCACTTCCCACAGTGGTCTCTACAGGTTCTATCTCCCCTTTGTTGGGCATTTCCACTAAAGTCATCTCCATTGGGTCCTGGGAGCCTCTCACTTCCCTGGTATGCGGGACTTTCTTTCTTTCTTTCTTTCTTTCTTTCTTTCTTTCTTTCTTTCTTTCTTTCTTTTTTTTTTTTTTAAGACAGGGTTTCTCTGTATAGCTCTGGCTGTCTTGGAACTCACTTTGTAGACCAGGCTGGCCTCGAACTCAGAAGTCCACCTGCCTCTGCCTCCAGAGTGCTGGGATTAAAGGCGTGCGCCACCACGCCCAGCTATCCGGGACTTTCTGGTGGCTATCCCCATTTGCCCAGCACCCATTGCTATATAGTTCTATTTAATTACATGACTCTCTACTTCACTCCTGTTCCTTCCAATATCTGATACTGCCCCACTTTTCCCCTTCCCCTCTGCTCTCCTTCCCAGGTCCCAACCTCCCTCTACCTCCTGTGATTATTTTGTTTCCCCTTCTATGTAGGATTGAAGCATCTTCACTTTGGTCTTCCATCTTCTTGAGCTTCATATGGGTGGCTTGTATTATGGGTATTCTGGTATTTTGGGCTAATATCCACTTACTACTGAGTGTACATGTATGTTCTTTTATGAATGGATTACCTCACTCAGAATGATATTTTCTAGTTCTATCCATTTACCTAAGAATTTCATGAAGTCATTATTTTTAGTAGATGAGTCATACTCCATTGCGTAAATGTACCATATTTTCGGTATCCATTCCTCTGTTGAAGGACATCTGGGTTCTTTCCATCTTCTGGCTATTATAAATAAGGCTGCTATGAACATAGTGGAGCATGTGTCCTTGTTATATGTTGGAGCATCTTTTGGGTATATGCCCAGGAGTGTTTTGGCTGAGTCCTCAGGTAGTACTATGTTTAATCTTCTGAGGAACCACCAGACTGATTTCCAGAGTGGTTGTTCCAGTTTGCAATCCCACCAACAATGGAGGAGTGTTCAGCTTTCTCTACATCCTCACCAATATCTGCTGTCATCTGGTTGGTGTGAGGTAGAATCTCAGGGTTGTTTGGATTGGCATTTCTCTGATGACTAAGGATATTGAACATTTCTTTAAGTGCTTCTCAGCCATTAG
This sequence comes from Mus pahari, assembly GCF_900095145.1. Taxonomy (NCBI): domain Eukaryota; kingdom Metazoa; phylum Chordata; class Mammalia; order Rodentia; family Muridae; genus Mus; species Mus pahari. Next base: position 103,172,484 of record NC_034596.1, on the reverse strand, counting down.
AGATACCCCAATTGAGAATATTTTTTTAGCCCAGTACCCCACTTTTTAATAGGTTTGTTTGGTTCTCTGAAGTCTAACATCTTGAGTTCTTTGTATATTTTGGATATTAGCCCTCTATCAGTTGTAGGGTTGGTAAAGATCCTTTCCCAATCTGTGGGTTCCCATTTTGTCCTATTAACAGTGTTCTTTGCCTTACAGAAACTTTTCAATTTTATGAGGTCCATTTGTCAATCATTGATCTTAGAGCCTGAGTCATTGGAGTTCTGTTAAGGAAAAATTCCCCTACGCTGATGTGTTCCAGGCTTTTTCCCAATTTCCCTTCTATTAGATTCATTGTATCTGGTTTTATGTGAAGGTCCTTGATCCACTTGGACTTGAGTTTTGTACAAGGAGATAAGAATAGATCAANTTGTATTCTTCTACATGCTGACCACCAGTTGAACCAGCACCATTTGTTGAAAATGCTATCTCTTTTCCATTGGATGGTTTTAGATCCTATGTCAAAGATCAGCTGACCATAGGTGTGTGGGTTCACTTCTGGGTCTTCAGTTCTATTCCACTGATCTACCTGTCTGTGTTATACCATGCAGTTTTTATGATTATTGCTCTGTAGTACAGCTTGAAGTCAGGGATGATGATTCCCCCAGAATTTTCTTATTGAGAATAGTCTTCTCTATCCTGGGATTTTTGTTATTCCAGATGAATTGGAAAATTGCTCTTTCTATCTCTGTGAAGAATTGAGTTGGAATTTTGATAGGGATTGCATTGAATCTGTAGATTGCTTTTGGTAAGATGGCCATTTTTACTATTTTAATCGTGCTGATCCATGAGCATGGGAGATCTTTCCATCTTCTGAGTTCTTCTTCGATTTCTTTCTTCAGAGACTTGAACTTTTTGTCATACAAATCTTTCACTTGCTTGGTTAGAGTCACACCAAGATATTTTATNTTATTTGTGACTACTGTGAAGGGGGTTGTTTCCCTAATTTCTTTCTCAGCCTGTTTACCCTTTGAATAAAGAAAGGTTACTGATTTGTGTGAGTTAATTTTATATCCAGTCACTTTGCCGAAGTTGTTCATCAGCTTTAGGAGTTCTCTGGTGGAATTTTTTGGGTCACTTAAGTATACTATCATATCATACACAAACACCGATATCTTGACTTCTTTGCCAATTTGTATACCTTTGATCTTGTTTTGTTTTCTTTTTTCTTTTTTCTTTTCTTTTTTAGGTTTTTCGAGACAGGGTTTCTCTGTGTAGTCCTGGCTGTCCTGGAACTCACTCTGTAGACCAGGATGACCTCAAACTCAGAAATCCGCCTGCCTCTGCCTCCCAAGTGCTGGGATTAAAGGCATGCACCTGGCTCGTTTTGTTTTCTAATTGCTCAGACTACAACTTTGAGTACTATATTAATTAGATAGGAAGAGAGTGGACAGCCTTGTCTAGATGGTGATTTTAGTGGGATTGCTTCTAATTTCTCTCCATTTAGTTTGATATTGGCTATTGGTTTGCTGTATATTGCATTTATAATGTTTATGTATGGCCCTTGAATTCCTGACCTTTCCAAGACTTTTAATATGAAGGAGTGTTGTATTTTGTCAAAGGATTTTTCAGCATCTTATGTGATAATCATGTGTTTTTTTTCTTTGAAATTGTTTATGTAGTGGATTACGATGATGAATTTCCATATATTGAAACATCCCTGCATCACTGAGATGAATCCTACTTGATCATGGTGAATGATCATTTTGATGTGTTCTTGGATTCATTTTGCAAGAATTTTAATGAGTATTTTTGCATTGATATTCATAAAGGAAATTAGTATGAAGCTCTCTTTCTTTGTTGAATCTTAGCGTTCTTTAGTTTTCAGTGTAACTGTGGATGCATAGAACAAATTAGGTACTGTCCATTTTGTTTCTATTTTGTGGAATAGTTTGAAAAGTATTGGTATTAGGTCTTGTTTGAAGGGCTTATAGAAATCTGCATTAAAACCATCTGATTTTGTTAATTTGGATACTGTCTCTGTTCCCTCTACTTAGTTTGGCTAAGGGTTTATTTGTCTTGTTGATTTTCTCAAAGAACCAGCTCCTGGTGTTGTTGATTCTTTGTATATATAGTTCTCTTTGTTTCTTTTTTTAACTATTTTATTAGATATTTTCTTCATTTACATTTCAAATGCTATCCCGAATGTCCCCTATACCCCCCTGCCCTGCTCCCTTACCTACGTTCTCTTTGTTTCTAATTGGTTGATTTCAGCCCTGAGTTTTATTATTTCTTGTTGTCTACTCCTGTTGGGTGTACTTGCTTCTTTTTGTTCTAGAGTTTTCAGATGTGTTGTTAACCTGCTAGTGTAAGCTCTCTCCAGGTTCTTTTTGAAGGCACTCAGAACTATGGGTTTTCCTCTTAGCACTGCTTTCATTGTGTCCCATAAATTTGGTTATGTTGTGCCTTCTTTTTCATTATATTCTAAAAGTCTTTAATATCTTTATTCTTCCTTGACCAAGTTATCATTGAGTAGAGCACTGTTCAGCCTCCATGTATATGTGGGATTTCTGTAGTTTTTGTTGTTATTGAAGACCAGCCTTAGTCCCTGGTGACCTGATAGGATGCATGGGATTATTTCAGTCTTCTTGTATCAGTTGGGGCCTGTCTTATGATGGATTATATGGTCAATTTTGGAGAAGGTACCATGAGGTGCTGAGAAGTTATATTCATTTGTTTTAGAGTGAAATGTCCTATAGATACCTGTTAAATCCATTTGGTTTATAACTTCTGTTAGTTTCACTNTGTCTCTGTTTAATTTCTGTTTCCAAGATCTGTCCATTGATAAGACTGGGATGTTGAAGTCTACCGTTATTACTGTATGAGGTATGGTAGGTGCTTTGAGCTTTAGTATAGTTTTTTCTTATGAATGTGGATGCCCCTGAATTTGGAGCATAGATATTCAGAATTGAGAGTTCATCTTGGTAGATTTTTCCTTTAATGAGAATCAAGTGTCCTTCCTCATCTTTTTTGGTAACTTTTGGTTGAAAGTCGATTTCATTTGATAGTAGAATGGCTACTCTAGCTTGTTTCTTGGGACCATTTGCTTGGAAATTTTGTTTTGCTGCCTTTTACTCTGAGGTAGTGACTGTGTTTGTCACTGAGGTGAGTTTCCTGTGTGCAGAAAATACTGAGTCCTCTTTACATATCCCGTGTGTTAGTCTATGTCTTTCTATTGGGGAACTGAGTCCATCGATATTAAGATATATTAAGGAAAGTGATTGTTTCTTCCTGTTACTTCTGTTGTTAGAGGTGGAAATGTGTTTGTGTGCCTATCTTCTTTTAAGATTGTTGAAAGATTACTTTCTTGTTTTTCCTAGAGTGTAGTTTCCCTCCTTGTGTTGGAGTTTTCCATAATTTTTGAGGGGGCTGGATTTGTGGAAAGATATTGTATAATTTTTTTTTCTCATAGAGTATCTTGGGTTTTCCATCTGTGGTAATTGAGAGTTTTGCTGGGTATAGTAGTCTGGGCTGGCATTTGTGTTCTCTTAGGCTTTGTAGGACATCTGCCCGTGATCTTCCGAGGCTTTCATAGCCTCTGGTGAGAAGTCTGGTGTAATTCTGATGGGTCTGCCTTTATATGTTACTTGACCTTTTCCCCTTACTGCTTACTGCAGATAGGAAATCTTTACCCACCCTATATCTGATAGAGGGCTAATATCTAATATATACAAAGAACTCAAGAAGTTAGACTCCAGAGAACCAAATAACCCTATTAAAAAACAGGGTACAGAGGTAAACAAAGAATTCTCAACTGAGGAATATCAAATGGCCGAGAAGCACCTAAAGAGATGTTCAACATCCTTAGTCATCAGGGAAATGCAAATCAAAACAACCCTGAGATTCCAACTCATAACAGTCAGAATGCCTGAAATCAAAAACTCAGGTGACAGGAGATTCTGACGAGAATGTAGTGAAAGAGGAACACCCCTCCATTGCTGGTGGGATTGCAACCTGCTACAACCACTCTGGAAAACAGTTTGTCAGTTCCTCAGAAAATTGGACTAAATACATCACTTTTTAATTGTTGAGTAGTACCCCATTGTGTAAATGTACCACATTTTCTGTATCCATTCCTTTGTTGAAGGACATCTGGGTACTTTCCAGCTCCTGGCTATTATAAATAAGACTGCTATGAACATAGTGGGTGGGTAAAGATGTCCAATTTGTAGCTTGCCATTTTGTCCTATTGACTGTGTCCTTTGCCTTACAGAAGCTTTGCAATTTTATGAGGTTCCATTTGTCTATTCTTGATCTTAGAGCATAAGCCATTAGTGTTTTGTTTGGGAAATTTGTTTCAGCCCTGAGTTTGATTATTTCCTGCCATCTTCTCCTCTTGAGTGTATTTGCTTCTTTTTGTTCTAGAGCTTTCAGTTGTGCTGTCAAGCTGCTAGTGTAAGTTCTCTTCAGTTTCTTTTTGGAGGCACTCAGAGCTATGAGTTTTCCTCTTAGCACCGTTTTCATTGTGTCCCATAGGTGATGGTATGATGTGTCTTCATTTTCATCAATTTTAAAAACATCTTTAATTTCTCTCTTTATTTCTTCCTTGACTAAGATATCATTGAGTAGAGTGTTGTTCAGCTTCCATGTGTATGTGTGTCTTCCATTGTTTTTGTTGTTTTTGTTGGAATTTAAGACCAACTTAGTCCATAGTGATCTGATAGGGTGCATAGGATTATTTGTCTTGTTATCTGTTGAGACCTGTTTTGTGGCCAATTATAAGGTCAATTTTAGAGAAGGAACCATGAGGTGCTGAGAAGAAGGTAAGTTCTTTTGCTTTAGGATGAAATATTCTATAAATAGCTGTTAAATCCATTTGGTTCATAACTTCTGTTAGTTTCACCACGTTTCTGTTTAGTTTCTGTTTCCATGATCTGTCCATTGTTCAGAATAGGGTATTGAAGTCTCCCACTATTATTGTGTGGGGTGTGATGTGTGCTTTGAGCTTTAGCAAAGTTTCTTTTATGAATGTGGGCACCATTGCATTTGGAGCATAGATGATCAGAATTGAGAGTTCATGTTGGTAGATTTTTCCTTTGACAAGTATGAAGTGTCGTTCCTTATTCTTTTTGATAACTTTTGGTTGAAAGTTGATTTTATTCAATATTAGAATATCTACTCTAGCTTGTTTCTTGGGACCATTTGCTTAGAAAATTGTTTTCCAAACTTTTATTCTGTGGTAGTGTCTGTCTTTGTCACTGAGGTGTGTTTCCTGTATGCAGCAAACTCTTGGGTCCTGTTTACATATCCAGTGTGTTAGTCTATGTCTTTTTATTGGGGAAATGAGTCCATTGATGTTAATAGATGTTAAGGAAAAGTAATTGTTACTTTCTGTTACTTTTGTTGTTAGAGGTAGAAACATGTTTATGTGGCTTTGTGGAAAGATATTGTGTAAATTGGTTTTGTTATGAAATACCTTGGTTTCTTCATCTATGGTAATTGAGAGTCTTGCTGGATATACTAGCCTGAGCTGGCATTTGTATTCTCTTAGGGTTTGTATGACATCTGCCCAGGATCTTCTGGTGAGAACTGGTATGATTCTAATAGGTCTGCCTTTATATGTTACTTGACCTTTTTCCCTTACTGCTTTCAATATTCTTTCTTTGTTTTGTGCAGGGCCAGCTCTGCACAGCCCTCGGATATCAACATGGTATGCACCATGGTATCCCATACCAGGTATATCCACATGGTCTTTGGTGGCAATATAAGCCCTGAATATTGACACAGACCCCTGCTGTTGCATGGCCAGCACTGACCCAGATATGATCCTCAGTGGCAGCTCAGGATAGGACTTCACCGTGGCCTCAGGTGGCATCACCAGCTACACACATTAGGCTGTTCCTCACCACTCTCTCTTCTCCAGTTCCTCCTTTCTTCACAATGTTCAAATGATTCCACTTTATTTCTCTTTTATCTCTCCGTCACATACTTTCACACCATAGTGGCTTCCAGCTGTGGGGTGTGGGGTGTGGGTGGATATGGGGTTCATGTATCAGGCCTCTAGGTGCCTTCCCCAGATAAGATTTTTTTTTTAATAGGTCAGATCGGCTGGCAGTTTTTTTCTTCATTGTTGGTCTTAATCTTTTCACATGAAGCCAAAATCCCAATGCAAGTCAGAGAATCTTTTTTGCTTCTTGGATTCACACACAGGCTTTTATACCATGGTCTGTGTCAGCCCACACACATTTTTTAATTCTGACTTATCATTTTTCTGAGTTTCCTTGATGGAGAGTGATGCTTGGAATTTTACCATAACCTTGGTTATTTATGCATCTTTCCAAAGAAATGCCTGCTAGATCATTTGCTCATCTTTAATCAAATTACTTGATGTTTTGCTACTGGATTATCTAAAGTTTTTACTTTCTTCAAATCAATCCCTGATGACATGGACCATTCTGAACACCTATTCCCCTTGTATATGCTGCTTCTTTCTTCTTTTGCTCTCTATGCATTGGGGTCATAGCCCCAAAGTCTCTGCCCAGACAAGAGCTTTCATGCACTTTTTTTTTCTTCTAGTAGTTTTATAGTTTCAAGATTGCATTTAAGTCTGTGCTCTCACTAGCCCTGGCCAACCTTGAATGTAATATGTAGACTATCCTTGACTTACAATCACAGAGCTCTGCTGGCCACTGCCTCTGAGTCCTGGGGTTAGAGGCGTGGCCACTGCACTCCACCCTGGGTTTATATTTATATATGCTTTGAGGTTTCTTCTGTACATGGATAAGCCATATTCAACCACTATTTACTGACAAGACTGTCTCACTCCCTCTATTAACTATCAGGTGGAGACTGGCAAGATGGTTCAGTGGAAAAGGCGCCCACCATCTAACCTGGTGACCAGTGTTTAAACCTTGAATTCCACAGTATAAGGAAGAGAGCAACTCCTGAAAGTGTCCTCTGAACTTCACTTATGCAACATGGCCATACATACCCATATTCAATTATACACCCATGTTCTCACACACACTCATGCGCAGGCACACACACACTCACAATAATAATAATAATAATAATAATAATAATAATAATAATAATTTGAAATTCACCTAGCTGTAAATGTCTGGACATCTTTCTGGGAACTCTGTCTCATTTCACTAGTGGGGCCATATGTGGGTGCACATCAGTGCAGGGCCACGCATATTTTGAAGTTAGCTATCACAATGCCTTCAGTTTTGTTCTTTCTCCTTTGGTTTCTTGGGTTATCATTCAAGGTCTTGAAGTTTAAAAAAGTAGGATTGCCTATTTCTGTGAGAAATGTTGCTGGTGTTTTGAGAGGAATCTACTGACTCTGTAGCTGCCTTTGGGTGAATGAACACTTGAAAATTATTCAATGCTTCCAATCCATGAGCATAGGTTTTTTGCACTCCTCAGTTTTTCTCAGGGGTGTTTAACGGTTTTCATTGTAGACATTATTCTCTTCCTTGGTCGAATTAATTCTTTGGGGTTTTTTGCTTATTTGTTTGGCTGGGGTTTTGTAGCTGTTATCATTAAAATCACTTTAAACTTTGTTTTCAGAATTTTGTTACCTGTATTTTTAAGTGCATTTTTTTTAATGTTGAGTTTTTATTTTTATTATTTTAGGGATCAGACCCAGAGTCCTGCACACTAGAGGCAACCGAGAGAGTTGTATCCCAGCCTTATATGCTGATTTTAGATCCTGTCACCTTATTTCATGTATCCAGTTTATAATTTTGTATAAAGGATAGACATTTTTCCTATATATACAACCATGCTCTCCAAGCAAGGAGACTTTGAGCTCCTTTTTTTCTATTTGGATGGCCCATATGTTAATCTTGTCTTATTGCTGTGTCTAAGACGTCCAATAATGTATAACTAAATGTGGTTAAAGTAAGTGTTGATCTCAGCCTTCTTCCCTTCGGTACAGGGTGGGCTGGGGACCAGCAGGTACACTTTCTATTGAGTTGAAGTACATTTCTGTCTATTCCAAAAACTTTAATCATGGTTTTTTGGTTTTTTTTTTTTTTGTTTTTGTTTTTGTTTTTGTTTTTGTTTTTTTGGTTTTTCGAGACAGGGTTTCTCTGTATAGCTCTGGCTGTCCTGGAACTCACTTGGTAGACCAGGCAGGCCTCGAACTCAGAAATCCGCCTGCCTCTGCCTCCTGAGTGCTGGGATTAAAGGCCTGCACCACCAGGCCTGGCTATGATGGTTCTTAAATCACAAAGTGACATTGAATTTCACTGAATGATTTTTCTGCAGCTAAATAACCATGTATTTCCACCTTCTGTAAATGTGACGTATTAATTATATTTGTTAGTCTGTGTGGCGGTTTGCTTACTGGTTGGGGTAGGTGTACTTTATTAGGCTACTTTACTAGGTTCTATTAGCTACCACCCTGATGAGCTCCCAACACTAGGCAGGAGGAAAAGAGGGTTAGAAGGGAAAGGGTCATAGACCTCTTACACTACATCCTGCTGCTTAGGGGTATTGAGTTTCTAGGGGCAAGCCCAATCTCCATACATACACAGGTAGATCAATATATAACTGATAGATGCGTGGATGGATCACTAGCAACCAGCAATCCAGCAAGCCACTAATCCAGCAATAACAAACCCAGTAGCAACGACCAGCAGCATTGGGGGCAGCAGTCACCACAGGCCCTCTCTGGGCTCTCAGATTTATACCCTCTCAGAATCCTGAGAATTCCAAACATAAACACATGCAGCTATCAAAAATCATGCCCTTCCTAGAGCACAATCATAGTAAGCAGTTGTGGATAATCTGAAGCAGCTCCATATCTTACACCTGGGATTAAAACAAAAACATATTTAGATAGCATAAATGTTTTTTTAAGAAACCAAAATTCTCACTACAGTTTGCAAATGTTGAATTTTTCCTGTATTTTGATTTAAGAACTGGGAATGTAGCTCAGTCAACAGATGAGAGATACATACATACATACATACATACATACATACACACACACACACACAGGTAGATCAATATATATATAACTGATTGATGTGTGGATGGATCACTAGGTAAATACGTCTAGGATATTTACTCCATAGTGGACAGAAAGCAGAGAGAGGCACAGATGGCCCAGGGTCCAGTAATAAGATTTACAATAATTTCCCCTAGTGACTTGCCTTGTTCAGCTAGACTCCCCCTCTTCCACCTCTCAGAGTGTCTGAAACTAGAGATCTCCAGATGAGTCTGTGAAGAGTATCTGATATTTAATCCATAACATTCCTCTCTGGGTCCTCAAAGGCCCATGGACAGCTCCTGATAAAAATGTATGTCAGGTGATGGTGGTACAAACCTTTAATCCCAGCACTTGGGAGGCAGAGATTTCTGAGTTCAAGGTCAGCCTGGTATACAAAGTGAGTTCCAGGACAGCCAGGGCTACACAGAGAAACCCTGTCTCAAAAAAAAAGAGAAAGAAAGAAAGAAAGAAAGAAAGAAAGAAAGAAAGAAAGAAAGAAAGAAAGAAAGAAAGAAAGAAAGAAAGAAAGA
>NC_034596.1:103146090-103162883 GCF_900095145.1 Mus pahari | reverse complement strand
AGAAAAAGAAAAAGAAAAAGAAAAAGAAAAAGAAAAAGAAAAAGAAAAAGAAAAAGAAAAAGAAAAAGAAAAAGAAAAAGAAAAAGAAAAAGAAAGAAAGAAAAGAAATCCCAATACAGAAAGTTCAAGTCTAAAGTTGCTTCTAAGAACCCAAAACAAAATCTTGTCTGTGAACTTCTGTAAAATCAGAAAAAAAAGTGATAATCTTCCAAAGGACAATGACATTGTATACATTCTCATTGCAAGGGGAGGGGGACAGGAAAACAGCAAGGCAGAGTTCCAGTAGAGCAAGATGAAACTCCAGTTGAGAAGCAGCGAGCCCTGCCATCCCTGCCCGCAGCGGAGGCTCGTGGCATCATGGCGTAAACTCCAACACACCTGGGCAACCCAAGATGACCCACAGATGTAGCTTAGGGAATTCTGGCCTGGGCTTGTCCCTAGATAAGGCAGCACCTCCCATAAAAACCCTTGTACAAAACTCAACTCCAATGGATCAAGAACCTCAACATAAGTCCAGACACCCTGGGTGTGTTAGAAGAGAAGGAGAGAAACGCCTCGAACTCAGCAGACTGCGGGGTGGGATAAGATGTTTTACCAACTACACATCGGATAGATGGCTAATATCTAAACCATACAATGAACTAAGACACAAACTGGACATTAGGAAAAGAAAAGCGCAAAACTGGGTTGCAGATCTAAACAAAGAGTTTCAAAAGGTAAAGCAGAAATGTCTGGGAAACATCCTTAGTGTTAACATCCTTAGTCATCAGGGAAACGCAAACCAAAAGTACTCTGAACTTTTAACTTATACCCACCCGAATGGCCAACATCAGTAAAACAACTCATGCTGGTGGGGATGTGGGGTGACCGTCCATGCTGGCGGGAATCTACACTTGTCCAGCCACTATGGAAATCAGCGTGGCAGTTCCTCGGGTAGCTGGGAATGGATCTATCTCAAGATCCAGTTGTCCTGTTGATTTGTTTTTCAGACAGGAATTCTCTGTGTAGCTATGGCTGCCCTAGAGCTCACTCTGTAAACCAAGCTGGTCTTGAACTCAGAGTTCCACCTGTCTCTGTCTCCCAAGTGCTGGGATTAAAGGCGTGCGCCATCCCCACCTGGCTAGCTACACCATTTGGGAGCATATACCCAAAGTACATTCCATCCTACTACAGGGATTCTCACTCATCTCTTTCCTTTGCTGTATCACTCATAATAGCCAAAAATTGAAAACAGCAGAAATTATATCAACAGACAGATAGATAATGAAATTGTGGTACATTTATACATGGAATATTATTCAACTTTAAAAAAATATAAGCCAGGCAGTGGTGGCACACACCTTTAATGCCAGCACTTGGAAGGGAGAGGCAGGCAGATAGCTATGAGTTTGAGGCCAGCTTGATCTACAGAATGAGTTCCAGGACAGTTAGGGCTACACAATGAAACTATATCTCAAAGAGAAAAAAAAAGATAAAAAAGCAAAATTATGAAATTCATGAGTAAATGGATGGAACTAGAAATCACCATGAGCGAGGTAACCCAAACTCAAAAAAAAAAAAAAAAAAAAGAGGCTAATATGGTATGTATTCTCTTATATGTGATGTTAGCTTTTAAACCTCTGATAGACATGCTATATGCCATATAACCACAGATACTAAGTATAGAGTAAGGGACTATTGGGAAGGGAAGCTCTCCCAAGGAAAGGGAAAGAAAATTAGTTATAGAGGAACAGGAGGGAAACTAGAGTAAGAGCATTAAATGGCAAGGGAGACAAAGATGAAAAGGAGGGTAAAGAAGTGAATCCTAAGGCCATTTGAGAGTCCATGAGAACCCTACCACAGCAGACACTTCAATGCAGAAATTTAGACAGTAGACACATCAATTCAAAGACCCATCACAGCAGACACTGCCATAAGGAAACCTGCTACAGTAGACATTTCCATACAGAAACCTACTAGAATAGACAGTTCCATACAAAAACCTATGATAGTAGACACTGCCATATGGAAACCTACTACAGTAGACATTTCCATACAGAAACCTACAACAGCAGACACTTCCATATGGAAACCTACTACAGCAGACACACTTCTGCAGTCAGCCAACAGGGTCTCTAAGGAGGGAATGAGGATTGAAAGAAAAAAACAGTTAGACACAATTATAACCTGACTCTAGCACTAAGGCTGAAGCAGCTTTATGTCTCTCCAGCCTGACTTTATATCATTCTAGGTTCATCCAAAACACATGGTCAGTTCGTAGATCACAAAGTAATCAAGTGATGTGGTAAACAAGGAGATCACACAAGATAGTACTCAAGCAAGTAGAAAGAAAGTATCTCACGAGGTAACAATTCTGTAAAGCAATAAGCAGAGAGATCACCGGAGGTAGTCATTCAGCAAAGAATTAAACAAAGCCCCATGGTCACTGTTTCTAGTATTCTTATCAGAAACTACTTCCTTGTCCCAGCCCAGTGACAAAGGCCAAATTTCTAGAAATGGCACTAAAAGATCTCAACACACTTGTATACAGAAACCTGCTACAGCAGACACTTCCTTACAGAAACCTGCTACAGTAGAGACTTAATTAAAATATTTACAAATATGAAAAATTCAGATAGAGCCTCCAAATAATGGGGTAGACAATGCTCCAACTAGACAGCTGTCACCACCCAGTAAAACATCCAGTTCCAAGAATGGATTACATTTAAATTGAATTGTTGGCCCAAAGGACCCCATGGAAACCTAGACAGTTCAGTTTATTGCCAAGGGATATTGTTTCCTCTCTACAAACTGATTGTAAGGCCGAAAGGTAACACATATCTCACTGAACAGGGAGAAGTCCAATCGGTGCCTCAGTAGAGCCTTCATCCTTATAACTGTTCATGGACCTGGAAGGTACATCTGCTGCCAGAGAAGAAAGATAACCACCAGCCCAGCTATAAAACCTATGCTCTCCGATTGTAACCCTACCTGCAAGATATACTGGTATAATCAATGGTCACACACACACACACACACACACACACAATGTGGAAGTAACCAATCACTAGCCGATTAGATTTAAAGTCTACTCTAACAGATGGAACCCACACTCAAGACTGCTCCGGTGGTCAAGAACCTGAGACTAGATTGACTATGGATGCATGGGAAAACCAAATACTGCTATTATGCTAAAGCAACATAACAATATAAATGAATCCTAATGACACTTTGCTATACTCATAGATTAGGGTCTTGCTCAGCCATCATCAGAGAAGCTTCCTCTCGCAGTAGATGAGAACCTAGAAAGCCACAACTGGACCATGTTCAGAGGGTGAGAGACTTTGTAAGAGTCTATCCTAGATGGAATATTTCACCCAAACCCTCGATGCTTTAGAGATCTCCACAGAAGAGAAGGTGGAAAGATCAGAAGAGCCTACGTGGGGCACAGCAGCCCATGTTTAGTTCCAGCATCAAGAGGCAGAAACAGGAGCGCCTCTGAGTTTAAGGCGGCATGGTCTATCTAGTGAGATGCAGGATAGCCGGAGCCACACAGAGACGCAGTAAAAACTTGTCTTGGAAAAAAAAAAGGGGGGGGCAGAAAGATCGTAAGAGCCAGGAATGGAAGACACCAAAGAACCAGTATCCTCCAGATACAGCAGGATTAAAGCAATATAAACTCACAGCGACCACGGCAGTGTGTGTTGCTGGGCCTGCACAGGTTCAAGCCAGACAGGGCCTGCGCTTTGAGAGGGAGGTGGGCAGGAGCCCCCATCTCTAACCCAGAAGCTGTCTCCGATTGATATCCACTTTCCAAGAACGATTAGTTTTCTCCAATGGAGTCTCACTGGGTATGAAAACCACACTTAAGGGTGTGTCCCTTGCTCAGCAATAGAGGGCCAACACAAAATGAATTTAGTGGTATTTTCATAAATATTTTGTCTCATGTCACTTTGGGCTTTTTGTTTTCTTGTAGTGGTCTTTTGGTTTTATATCGTGATTAGTGAGTTTGTGTTTTTGTGGATTGTGTACGTGTGTGTGTGTTTCTTGTGCTTTTTGTTATTTTCCTTTTTAAAAAAATTCTAATTTGTTTGCTTTCTATTTTGCCAGTTTATTTTCTAAAGAAATAGAGAAAAGAAAAGCAGGACGTTTGGTAGGTGTGGAGGTGGGGGAGATCTGGGAGGAGTTGGGAGAGGAGAAACCATAGTCAAAATATACTGTATGAAAATAAGATTTATTTTCAATAATAATAATAAAAAAAGAATCTTTGTGTAAAGTTCAACCCTAATCCCAACCCCCTTTGCCAGCCCCCTTCTTCCTGGCCACGCCTCTTGGCTAGCTCCCATACACATACCCCAGCTAGGCACAGTCTCCACTCCTTTACTGGCCAGACACTGCCCTTCCTCACCAGCCCCCACACTCACCCTTTGCCAGCCCGTAGCCAGCCCCTGTCCGCATTGCCAGGGCTTGCCATGGTGTCTTTCACACTTAAGTTGTATTGCGGGGGTGGCGAGCCGGCTCAGAGAGTAAAATGTTTGCTACGTGAACAGGGGGACTTGAGTTCAGACCCCAAGCACCCATGGAAAAAAGCTGGGAATGCCCATGTGCCTGTAATTCTCTCCCTTGGTGGGGGACAGAGCTTCTCGGCCTTGCTGGCAGCCAGCCTAGTTCCAGGTTCCGTGAGGGACCTTGTCTCAAAGGAATAAAGTGCCCAACGATAAAGCAAGACACCCAATGTCCTTCCCTGACCTCTGTGAGCACACATTGGTGCGTGTATCTACACACACAGGAATTGCAGCCCCTTAGATCTCCCCCCAAAGACAACAGAACAAGGGCTTATGTGCATCGACCCCGTGTGTGCTGACAAAACCCCTCCTAAAGGGTGGAACATCTCCCCTGACCTGAACTGCCCAGCCTGAGAGTGTCTGCATTTCTGAAGTTTTAAGGCACCTTTTGGCAAAAAGCAATAATCCAGACCTTCGATCGACTATTCCCCCCAAGGGGTCAGCAACAGACATCAGACACCCAGCTCCAGGCAGCCCCTGGCACCCATCCATCAGTCACACACTGCGCAGTACCGGAACTCCTCCACCCCAATGCTAGCAGGGGATCAACCTCCCAGCAGCACCGCTGGCCGACTCGGAAAGTGAGCGATGACTAGCTCAGCTGGCTTCGCAATTTGACTTTTCCTGTTTGCATAGAGGCAAATTATGTAGTCTATACGCACCTCTCCAAACAGAAGTCCGTGCTCCTTAGACTTGGATGCGAGATAGGCAAGGAAGAGCCTAAGACCAGGGACACGGCGATGCTAGAGATGACTTTGGGTGTTTCTATGCTGGGGAGGGAGGACTTCCACGATGACAGGTGACAGACTTGCTGTCACCCCCAAGGTAGCACGCAGGGTGAAAAATAAGAATGAGAGTCCCTTCCTTGCCACTTTACTACAATGGTCCTGGCACAACCTTAGGAGTGTAGACGCTAGTATGGTGGACAATGGGGACATTAGTCACAGCAGCTAGCTGGAGCTTTATTTAGAGGTACCGGCTAGCTCAGACATAAGCTCACAGTCACCCACACAAGGAAACACCTGCAGACCAGGAGGCCACACTACAGAGCAGCAGCTTAAAATCTGGGCACCAACAGCTCACATCAAACACCAAGGCAGGATATCTGTCCCTAAGATGGTCCCTGCTATCATGCCCTCATCCCAGAAGGAGGAGGGACAAGGGGAGAGTTAGCTAGTCAACGCTGCTTCAGAGAGTCCTTTCAAGGAGCCTCAGATCTTGTGGGCCCACCCACCTTTGAGAAGCAGGAGGCTTACAGAGGACCAAGGACAAGCTGGACAGTCCAGCTGTGGAGGAGCAGGACTAAGGTGTTCTCAGTGCAAGGTGGTAGATCCAGCAACCCGTCTTCCTCTCCTCCCTTCTCCCTTGGGGACCTGGCTTCAGCTGCTAGCCTTGAGCTTATGAGCATTCAGGACTCTACCCGTTTTATGGATCAGCTGCCTTCAGGAGCAGCCTGACCCTGGACCAAAAGGCTGGAGCTATGGGAAAGTAGAGCTATAGAAACGTCCTTGAGACTCAGCAAGATGCAAGCTGAGTCTAAGAGTTTTTTTCTTTTGTTTTTATTTATTTACATTTCAAATGTTTCCCCCTTCCTGGTCCCCCCTCCCAGAGTTCTTTAGCCCATCCTGCCTCCCCTTTGCCTTTGAGTGGGTGCTCACCCACCCACCCACTGAGCACACACACACACACACACACACACACACACACACACACACTCACCCCCTTTCCCTGGGACTTCAAGTCACTACAGGATTAGCTGCATCCTCTCCCACTAAAGCCAGACAAGGCAGTCCTCTGCTACATATGTGCTAGGGGTCATGGACCAGCCCATGTATGCTCTTTGGTTATTGACTTAGTCTCAGGGCGCTCCCAGGGGTCCAGGTTAGTTAACACTGTTGTTCTTCCTATGGGGTTGCCATCCCCTTCAGCTCCTTCAATCCTTCCGCTAACTCTTCTATAGGGGTCCTGACCTCAGTCCAGTAGTTGGCTATAAGAGTGAGATTGACATTAACAGGATAGATAGATGGATAGATAGATAGACAGACAGACAGACAGACAGACAGACAGACAGACAGACAGACAGACAGATAGATAGATAGATAGATAGATAGATAGATAGATAGATAGATAGATAGATAGATGATAGATGGATAGATCTCCACACAGCAGTGCACTGCAGGCTGGCAGGCTGGGCGAGCTTCAGCAGCATTTCTGAACCTACTCCTCTATGACAGATTAAATGTGTATCTTTGTCCACAAGCACAATAAAGGCTCAGTACAAGCTAGCTGGCTCACCGCTGTTATTATTATTGACAACAGCGTTGTTATTACCGGACGGATCAGCTGGACATCTCTCACTTCTCTGAGCCACTTTGCACCATCTCCTCGGCACTCACCCTGCCGCAGGAAGCTATTGGGAGTGGGGAGGCTGGGGTCTTGGCGGGGGGGGGGGGGGAGAAAGTGAAAAGCTGTGATTATCCTGAGTCCCAGGCTCAGCACAGGAGAATGTGCCCGCCCAGCCCCCTAGCAATTACCCACAATGCTGGTGGCAACCAGCCAGATGTGCAGCAGCAGGAGAGGGAGCCAGCCCATCCCCTGGAGCGAGTGGGAGACAGGGTCTTTCTGGAAGATTCTTGGGTCTAGCTTCTTGCCCAGTCCCTCCAGCCCCCAAGACCCCTTGCACCAGTAGGCTTTGGAGCTTGTTTTGGACTGTTCCTACCCGTCCTGGCCTCAGCCTTGGCATCCAGCCAAGTTCTTTCTTGTCTCAGAGTGTTCACAAAGGCTGCTCATCTGGCCAGAATGTTGTTCCCTCTGCCCTTTCCCTCGAAACTTTGACACCCCCCCTCCTTGGAATTCTTACTTAAATGTCCATTCCTGAGCCATCTTGCATAGGGCTTCTGTGACTCCCGGCCAAAGGATGGTCTCTGTAAGGTCCAGAGTCCTTCCAACCCTACTTTGAAACTCCCTTATACACCAAAGTCTGTCCTAAAGGATGGTGACTGATGCTGGAGGCTACCAGTTCTCCCAGGGAGGCAAGCATGAACAGGAGGACATGGGAGGGGGCCCTGCCAGAGCCCGGCCTTTGTGCCTCCATGGTTCCTACCTCCCTACTGCTGAAGGGCAGCGCTGCTAACGAGGCATCTTTCTGTACACTCAGGCCAGGCTCATGTCTGAGCTAATTAATTTCCTGGTTCCACATGAATGCAAGCACTGAAATTAGCACTCGCAGAAAAGCCAGACCTAACCCCTCCCCTATGCATAAGAGCCCTGGAAACCCGGAGGCCCGACAGCTCCCTATCTCTGGCTGGCTAACCAGTTTCCCATAGTGCTCAGGACATAGTGCTCACCCTCAGAGAGGGTGTAACTTGAAGTGCCCTGGCTCCTGGTCCAATCCAGATCAGAGGTCCTGGGGGAATGGGAGCTTGGAAGTGGTCTGCCTCAGGCCATCTCTGTCTGTTGCCTTCTCGAGCTAGACTATGGACTTGCTGGGGCAAGGGCCAAGTCAGTCTCACTTCTGGTCCTTAATGACATCCTAAATAGTCGTGTTTTTCAAGTGCCTCCGGCAGGGGGTTGGGGGGGGGGATGGAAAGAACTACAAACAATAGACGAAGCCCAGGGTTCTAGCTTCCTCCCAAATGGGCATCCATCTACTCTGGGTCCTGGGAGGCTCTGACTGTCAGCACTGTGAACATTGACAACATAGTGTCCTGAGATTGCCTGGCTGAACTTCCATGGGGCCCAGAGCAGACCCCTCCCCCTGATTCCCCTTTCTGGTTCCAGTAAAGAAGTTGGTTCTCTGTGGAATGAAGTGGGTTGGCATCCTTATCGGAACTCTTGGGGCCAGAAGTCTTGGGATCCTAAATCAGTTCACTTTCTGACAAATCGGGCATTGTCTTCACCTACCATTGCCAAGCATCTGAAGGAGCAGGAGAGGTACCATCTTGTGTCCTTGTCACCACAGTGCATGCATGCACCCACTGTAGAAGCCAATACAGACATGTGGTAGTGCTAGCCCCTGGCTGCCTGCTTAGGCAGGTGTTCTTGGCTCCTAGAGCTGGGGGCTGACCATGCAGAGAAGCCTGCCTGGCTAGGCAGAGCTGCCCCAGCCTTGCCTCCCATTTCTAAGCCTTGGAGGAAGGGTCAGTGTTTTAGTCAGGGTTTTACTGCTGTGAACAGACTCTACGACCAAGGCAATTACTGTAAGGACAACATTTAATTGGGGCTGGCTTACAGGTTCAGAGGTTGAGTCCATTATCATCAAGGCTCATTCAGGCAGGCATGATGCAGGCAGAGCTGAGAGTTCTACATCTTCATCTGAAGGCTGCTAGCAGAATACTGGCTTCCAGGGACCTAGGATGAAGAGTCTTAAAGCCCATACCCACAGTGACACACCTACTCCAACAAGGCCACATCTACTCCAACAGGGCCACACCTTCTAATAGTGCCACTCCCTGTGCCGAGCAGATAGGAAACCCTAACAGTCAGTTTCCTAAAGGCAGAAGGACACAGGCAGAAATTCCCAAGGCTTAGATGGTGTTCACAATCCACTAGACTCGACATCCGGGCAGAGTCACTGCCCATTCTAGATCAGTTCTATTCCTAAAGGATAATAGGGGATAAAACACAATGACTTCCCCAGTTTCCTTCCAGAAAGGTGGGCCCAGGGATGCAGTGGCCTAACAGCCCCTCAGGGGATAGGGCATTTGGGTGTGAGTGACAGGAGGTAGCTTCCTCTATCAGAAGCACAAATGTCCAATGCGGGCATCCTGACATGCGGGTTGGCTGCTCTGGTGGGTACCAGAGCCTCCTCAGCCTCCAGACCATTTTCCATAACCACACATCTTCCAGAGCAGTGACAGGCAGTGACTCTTGCTTGTGAATGGAGCCTCATTCATGCCACCTGGGCAGCCACCCCTTAGGACATTGGCCCCAGATCCTGCACACACGCCAAGCCAGCTGAGCACAAGCTGCCAGTGTTGTGAAGCCAGCTCCCTGTGAACAACGGCTGCCTTCTCTGCGTTCCAACGGTTGACTGAGAAGTTCTCCCAACAGGCGAGGCTGCCTCCACACCCACCCTCCTCAGGGAGTCTTGACTTTTACCTCAAGCTCTACAAATTTCGGATCAAAGCACTTGGGGTTCCCTCTCATTAATGAAAAGGAGACCCGGGATGCTGGGATGTTCAAGGAAAGGCTTTGAGATTCCAGGGCTTCTGAACACTTCCATCACTCCCTCCACAGGACTTGCAGGGCCCCGTTCCTCCCACTGGTCACAGAGGCACCTGCAGTGCTAGTTCCCTGGTTAGGATCTGCTCAGGTGGTGCCTGCAGCAGGCAAGAGCTGGGCAGTGGCTCCTCCCACCCACAGCCAGGCAGGTACCTCCTGGTACTTTCAGGCAGACCCTTTGAAGTCAGCTGGGGAAGCACAGAGGCTGTGCTGATTTCAAACTTCCTTCCCTCCAAGGGTCAGTTCTTGAGAATGCTTGCCCTGGCTGTGATTCCTGGGAGACGTGGACTAAATAAAGTGGGTCATTCGCATCGTTCCCATTCAGTGAGTGGACAAACAGAGAGCTAGCCAAGCTTCCCTCCTCATAACTCTATACACACATGATATATTACATAGGTAGGTGATCTGTCTCTTCCTTGTTCCCACCCTCTATGTAAGAATAGTTTTCATAGACAAGAATCCGTCTACTTAATCAACAGTTCCTCTCCAAGTCCAGTGTCTTTACAACGTGCCCTGCATGGTCCTACCAACCAGAGCGTCTCTGTGTGATGAGGGAGCAGCCCACGTGACCACCCTCACTTCCAACACCAGTTGCCACTCCATTCCACACAGGAGTCAACACAGGGCTTTAGTCCCCTCTGCTTTCTATGTGGCCTACATGAGGGTGACAGGACCTTTGCCTGCTCAGCCAGGGAGGGCAGGGCAGATGCTTACAGGGCTCTGGGCTTGACTCAAGGCAAACCTTTCAATATGGAGATTGTTGTTCTTTGTTTTGTTTTTATTCAGAATTAGGAAAAAAAATGTGTGAGAAAAAAACATGTAACCACGTTTGTCTACTTTTAAGTGTGCATAGTTCGGTGGTATTAGTGATACCCACAGTGTACAACCTTCAGCCTCACACCGGAAGCTCTAAACAACAATGGTCTCTTTTCCCCTCGCTCCCACGCACGCTCTGCGTTCTGTTTCTGAGTTGGCTTCCTCTAGGGAGCACTTATAACTAAAACCATACAGCGTTTGTCCTTTCACGGCCGGCTCGTTTCGCTCAGCGTGGTGTTCTCCAGTTCATCCATGTAGTGGAGAGCATGCGCATCCCCTTCGCACACATTCTACTGTGGGGACAGATCATCTCTTCTTCCTTCCTTCTTCCTTCAGGGGACACTTGGCTCCTTTCCGTCTTTTGGCTTTTCTGTATCTTGCTTAGAACACGGATGTCTAGACAGCTCTTCACAATCCTGTTTCAGTTTGGGGAAGGTATTGCTATCATCTGAACATAATAAAACAAAACAAAACAAAACAACAAACCCTTCTCGTGTTATGGACATGATCCACACAGTTGGTATTGCTTTGGGGGGGTGGGATGTAGCTGGAGGAAGTAAGTTACTGAGGGTACGTCCCAAAGAGAAGCATGAGTGTGCTTAAGTGGGAACGTAAGGGTTCTTTGGAAAGTCAATTGTGTCAGGTGGTGTTTTGCGGGGCAAACAGGGGAAGGAGTGTTTTCCTGAAGCGGACACAAGTGAACGGATGTTTTGGTAAAGCGGATACGTGCAGGAACACTTCACTGAGACAGACACAGGTGAGAGGATGTTTGGAGGGAGCATAAATCGAACTCACCGGGCAGCGACGGAGGCTGAGCTGGGCTTGCTTGTAGAGCTTTCTGTGCAACGCTTGTGGGTCTCCTGTCTGTCCTGATCCTCACTTTGCTGAGAGAGGGACAGTCAAGAACTTCTCCTGGAGTCCCTCCTGGTCTCTGCTGCTGACTCACGCTGACTCCACCGAGGCCTGGCTGTTCCTGCCAGGCAGTGCCACCCCTGCTGCTACCCTGACACTACTGAACCGCACTGTTGGTGTATCCATGAAGTCGGTTGTTCTAAGTGGATCCAGCTGCCGCTGCTGACCGGTGAACTGAACTGCCGAGTTCCTGGCAGTGCAGATGGGATTGCTCCAAAGAACCTTTCTTAACAGGTCCACTTCCCCTGAGTCCTTTCTTTTCCACACCCTCTGGTAAGTAGTGGGCTAGACAGGTCCCTAACCACTCAGAGTCTCCTCTGTCCCATGTGTTCCTGGTGACCTTCTGCTCACCGTGCATAGGCTATTAGCAGTAAGCCAAGTGACCAAGGCACTGTGCTGCAATGTAAAGGCTTCCTCTCTTGAGCTATTTCCCTAGGTAATTTACCACAGATGAAAAGCTCACCAATGCAGGACACATACCTAGAAGTGAAGCTATTGGACTGTACTGGGTAGTTTTGTGTCAACTTGACACAGGCTGGAGTTATCACAGAGAAAGGAGCTTCAGTTGGGGAAATGCCTCCACGAGATCCAGCTGTAAGGCATTTTCTCAATTAGTGATCAAGGGGGGGGGGGTCCCCTTGTGGGTGGTGCCATCTCCGGGCTGGTAGTCTTGGTTCTATAAGAGAGCAGGCTGAGCAAGCCAGGGGAAGCAAGTCAGTAAGAAACATCCCTCCATGGCTTCTGCATCAGCTCCTGCTTCCTGCCCTGCTTGAGTTCCAGTCCTGATGTCCTTTGGTGATGAACAGCAGTATGGAAGTGTGGGCTAAATAAACTCTTTCCTCCCCAACTTGCTTCTTGGTCATGATGTTTGTGCAGGAATAGAAACCCTGACTAAGATGTGGACCAAATGGTGACTCTATATGAAGCCTGGGAAAGAATGGTGAACAGCATCACTGGATTCTACTAAGGATTGTGTTGGATCTATTGATTGCTTCTGGTATCACTTTTTCACAGTAATTAATTCTGCCAACCCTGGAGCATGGGCACTCATGCTGTCTTCGACAGTCAGCTCAGTTTTCTTTGGTATCCTGACAATTCTGCTGTAAGGGTTCTTCACCTCCTTTCTTAGGTTTACTCTAGGAACAAACCCCTCAAACTCATATGGAAACATGACAGACTCCTAGTGACCAAGGAAATCTTCAGCAGAAAAAGCAAGGCTGGATCTGTCATTATACCTGACCTCAAATTACACCTCAAGCCATAGGGTCAAAGCCAGCATACTGCTGACACAAACACAGACAGGGGCCTGAGGACCACGGGAGACCCCAGAATGAGCCCACACAGCCAGAGTCACCTATGTTTTGACAAAAGTCAAAGTTTAGCTGGAGAAAAGATAGACTTTTCAACACCCGGGGAGGAAACTGGTTGTCTACGTGTCAAGGGAAGGGATTGGATCCATAGCTCTCACCCTGCACAAGAACCAGTCAAGAGAGAGCAGAGACCTTAACAACATGTGATCTGAATGCATGAAGAAGCAAGGCTCTGAAGGGGACTCTAATGGCACAGGTTAAAAAAAAAAAAAAAAAAGACTTGGTTGTAAACAGGATTACATGAAATTTAAAAGATGCTGAAGAGGAAAGCAGCCATCAGCACAGGGGAAGGAGGGCTGGAGGAGTGGGAGGAGGCCTTGCCACACACACTTCAGACGAGTGATTAACATTTAGGATGTATTTTAAAACTGGAGAAATTAAACACCAGAAAATTAAATCGTCTAATCAATACATGAGCTGTAGAGCTGAGTAGATATTTTTAAAGGGAAAATACAAATAGCCAATACATGCTTGAAGAGCCTCCCATATAATTAGCTATCAGAGAAATGAAAATTAAAACTCTTTTGAGAGTCCCTCACCCATCACAATGGCTGTCATCAAGAAAACAAATGAGAAGTGTCATCGAGGACGTGAGGAGAAAGGAACAAGTATTCGCTACACTCCTGCTGGGAAGTAAACATGCACAGCCACTATGGAAAGGAAAGGAAAGAACAGGCTCAGCGTGGGACCCAGCTATACCAGGTCCTGAGTGCACACCGAAGGAATGCACGTCAGTGGAGCACGGGGTCACTTGAATGTACGCGTTTACTGCTGCACCGTCACAACAGTCAGGAAATGGAACCAGCCTCGACTTCTGTCTTAGTGAGGGTTTCCTGCTGTGAACAGACACCATGACCAAGGCAACTCTTATAGAAAAACCACTTAATTAGGGGTGGCTTACAGGTTCAGAGGTTCAGTCCATTATCATCAAGGCAGGAAGCATGGCAGCATCCAGGCAGGCATGGTGCAGGCAGAGCTGAGAGTTCTACATCTTCATCTGAAGGCTGCTACTGGAAGACTGACTTCCAGGCAGGTAAGATGAGGGTCTTAAAGCCCACGCCCACAGTGACATGCCTATCCCAACAAGGCCACATCTTCTAATAGTGCCACTCCCTGGGCCAAGCATATACAAACCATCACATCTATCAACCGGTAAATGGATAAGGAATTTTATTCAGCTATAAAGAGAAGTGGAATCATGACATTTTCAGGAAAATAGATGGAAGTGCAAATTATTATGTTAAAATAAAACAGACAGTCACTGTATCTTTTCTCTCACTGGTGGAACTGCATCTTAAAATGGCATATATTGGTGTGCTTTAGTTACTGTTCTATTGCTGTGAGGTGACACTGTGACCAAGACAACTTATAAAGTAAAGCATTTAATTGGAGGCTTGCATATTGGAGGGTGAGTCCATGACCATCATGATGAGAGCATGGACTAAGACATGGGTGCTGGTGCCTCTGATACATACAGAGACAGAGAGGCAGGCAAGCATGGTGCTGGTGCATCTGATCCACAGAGAGACAGGCAGGCACGGTGCTGGTGCATCTGTTCTACAAGTTGCAGGTAGAAAAAAAAAGTGACTCTGACTTTGTGTGTGCTTTTGAAACCTCAAAGACTCATCCATACCGCTTTCAGGCAGTCCACACCTTCTAATCCTCCCCAAACAGATCTAGTAACTGGGGACCGAGCATTCATGAGTCTATGGAGGTCATTCTCCATACAGGACATATGCATGTGTGTGTGTGTGTGTGTGTGTGTGTGTGTAGATCATAAGAATGGAAAAGAATAAGTAAGAACAATGACACGTGTATGAAACTATTCTAGAAAACATGTGATTTTTTTTTTAAATACAAAACTGTGGAATATATTGCTGAAAACATTGGCTAGCCAGGTGGTGGTGGCGCACACTTTTAATCCCAACACTTGTGCAGCAGAGGCAGGCAGATCTCTGAGTTCGAGGTCAGCCTGCTCTGCAAAGGGAATTCCAGGAGAACGAGAGCTACATGGAGAAACTTGTTATGGAAAAAAAAAACAAGCAAAAGAGAAAGAGAGAGGGAGAGAGGGAGGGAGGAAGGGAGGGAGGGAGGGAGAGAGAGAGAGAGAGAGAGAGAGAGAGAGAGAGAGAGAGAGAGAGGAGCAAAGTTTCCAGAAAAGAGTTAAGGGTAAGATCCTAGAGATGGCCTTGATGAGTTCATGGTGGTTTGATGATAAGATGTTATCTTCTTAAAGGTCCCCCAGAGCTGGTAAGTTTGTCGCTATGGGTTCTTATGCCGTTACTATTCAGTCCCTGTGATGGTTAGTCTTGGTTGTCAACTTTACTGGGTTAAGAGATGTCTATGGCTGGTAAAGGGCCCTCTCTGTGGATCTGTGTGGAGCTTCCTGAGAGACATGGCATGTGACACAGTGCCTGAGAGAGGAAGGGCTACCATCAGTGTGGTGATAGTGTCCAAAGGACTGGTGGCTCCACGGCCGGAAGTTAGAAGGCCATGTGCACCACCGTCAACCCTCTTCCTGCCTTTCTTATTCCCTCCCTCCCTCCTCCCTCTCTTCTCCCTCCCTCCTCCATCTCTCCCTCTTTCCCTCTTCCATCCTTCCTCCCTTCTCCCTCCTCCCTCCTTCTCTCCCTCCTTCCCTCTTCCATCCTTCCTCCCTCCCTCAACACCTCCATGCATGTACAGAACATGTGTTGTCTTCCCTCGCTACCGTCTGCAATCCTGCTGGACCGCACTGCTCACTAAGCCTCCTTCCTATCTCCCTGACTCTTGTTTCGGGAGAATTGCTGAGTTTAATTCAGGGCTGCCTGCATAACCGCAGGCAGAGGATCATTTCCTGGAGGCTCAGCAACTTACCAGCAGCTACACCACTGTAGAAAGTGATTCATCCTCCCACCGCAACCATTAACTCCAGGAGCTCCTTAGAGAGAGGCAGGAACTGCTATTCCTTTCCCCCACCACGATGGCATGTTGACAGCCTGGGTCTTGCAGGTTTTGTGCAGGTGGCTGCGGATGCTGTGAGCACAATGGCCATGCCATATCCAGTAGGCTGCATCCCAAGCCCTCCCCTCCATCTTCTCAACCCTATGTTCCTTCCACCACCTCTTCCATGGTGTTCCCCCGGCCTCTAAGGGCACATATAAAAAGTGTGCTCTATAGGGCTGAGCCCTCAACAGCCACTTACAATTGTCACTTTGACCAGTTATAATCTCTGCATTAACCACTGGTCGCTGGGAGCCTGGCAAGGCCGAGAGCTGTACTAATGTATGAATATAGGATAAATATTTAGAAGACAGCCAGTACTACTAAGTCCTCAGCAAAACAGTACCCTAGGCATTGCCCTAGGCCTACGGTCAACAGGACTAGGCATGGCTTTCCCTCTGAAGAGCAAGCCTCAGACACAATCAGAAGACAATCGATTGCCCCCATAACAATTGTGTTGGCCATTGTGCCAAGGAGCACGTCTTGCCTGGCAGGTCAGTATCAGAGCTTGCAGGCTCCACAGCTGTGTGAGACCATTGGTTGCTTTTCTTCCACCAGAGGCCTGTGTAGCACCTTCCTGCACTATGAAAGCCAGCGGGCAAAGCTAAGGCTTCTAGCTCAGCTTCAGCTGATTTCCTTATGCCTGCAACCAAACCCTGTGGTCTCTTCAATCCTAGGGTCTTACCATCTAGTTCTGATGGGCAACCAAAAGCAGCGTGAACAGCTTTGTTTCAGAAGCCACTGACCAACAACTCCACCAGGCTCTGAGATCTACAGTTGCCAACCTGTGGCTTCTGACAGTAGCATCCTCACCCCCAAGTAAGGAAGAAAGCATCTCCATCCAACTCCTTTTAAAAAAAGATAGGAAGGAAGGAAGGAAGGAAGGAAGGAAGGAAGGAAGGAAGGGAAGGAAAGAAGGAAGGAAGGAAGGAAGGAAGGAAGGAAG
>NC_034596.1:103138289-103143662 GCF_900095145.1 Mus pahari | reverse complement strand
AAGAAGGAAGAGAGGGTAGGAGGGAGGAAAAGAATGGAGGGAGAGAAAAAGGGAGGGAAGGGAGGAAGGGAGGAAGGGAGGAAGGGAGGAAGGGAGGAAGGGAGGAAGGGAGGGGAGGTGCACTGGCTGGTTTTGTGTGTCAACTTGACACAAGCTAGAGTCATAAGAGAGGAAGGAGCCTCAGTTGAGGAAATGCCTCCATGAGATCCAGCTGTAAAACATTTTCTCAATTAGTGATCAACAAGAGAAAGCCCAGCCTATTGTGGGTGGTGCCATCCTGGGCTGGTGGTCCTGGTTCTATAAGAATGCAGGCTGAGCCAGCCATGAGCAAGCAAGCCAGTGAGCAGTGCCCCTCCATGACCTCTGCTTCAGCCTCTGCCTCCAGCTTCATGCCCTGCTTGGGTTCCTGTCCTGACTTCCTCCAGTGATGGTCTATGATCTGGAAGTGTAAACCAAATAAACCCTTTTCTCCCCCAACTTGCTTTTTGGCTATGGTGTTTTGTTGAAGCAATAGAACCCTAACTAAAATGGGGGGAGGGGGGAGGAGGAAGGAAATAAAAGAAGGAAGAGAAGAAGGGGAGGAAGGAAGGAAAAAGGAAGAGAAGGGAAGACTCCTTTTATTTCTTCTCTTAAAGATCTGAGACGGGCTCTATCAGAGTCTATCAGTGATCGTGGCACAATCCTTTCGTTCTGTTAGATTTATAGTCCAACAGTGGCCACCCAGGTATTCTTTACTGAAAATTAAAACCACACTAAAACAGGATCCCTGCTTGCTTGGGACAGTCTGCTGACCTATCATTTTTCATATTGTTTTACTCCAGTACTTACTTATTCAGTAATCTCTAATTAAACCTTTCCTTTAACATACAAAATAGTACATTTCCATGTGACTTTTTCATGTAGCCTTGGTTGGGATTGATCTTCTGATTTCTCCCTCCTTCCTCCCACTCCTCCCACCCCGCCCCTGCTGTATACCGACCCTCTACTTTCATTCCACCTATGTTTTACTCTATTCCCTCCTCTAGACTCCTGTCCCCTCTAGTGGCCCCTCTCTAGCTCCTGGCCCTTTACAGGCATTCCGAGTTAAATGCACCAATCTAAAAATGATATGCACATAGGAGAGAAGACAGCATCTGTCGCTTTGATGGCCCTCTTTTTCTCAGTAAGCTTCCCAGTTCATGGGGAAGAGGGGATAGATTGAAGAGAGCAAGAGAGACCCTTGATGGTATATCCCAGTGGCCCACTTTCTCCAACGGGATCCCATCTCCTAATAGCCCATTCAGCTATGAACACCATAATGGATTGAGTGCGTTGACGCGATTGACTTCTAGCAGTGTCGCTGGCTGGGGACAGAGATTTCAACACAAGAGCCTTGAGGGATATTTTATATCTAAACTCTATCAACTCCAGTTGTCCCGTGAAAGGGGCAGTTTAAACAGCCCACTCCACAGATGTCATCTATGATGGGTAGACTCTCAGATTACCCAAGAGATGGAGACGCCATCAGTAGCACCCATGAAGGACTCACTGCTTCAGGACTGTCAAAGACAGGGGTCTAACCTGTGACCTGCGGGCTACAGGCATCCCACGACAGCTATGGGTGTAACTCACCACAGCATCATAAACTTATTTACAACATGATAAGACTTTCACTGTAATTTTTAAATTATGCATCATTTACTTCCAATTTTTTTTTCTCTCCCTGTTTCTACTTTTCTTCTTGGCCTCCAGTTACACAGCCCTGAAAACTCTGACCATGCTATAAAACACAGGTGTTCACTCCTATTTTTTTTCTTGTTTGCCTTTTGTACATAATATTTTTATAAATTTTGGGGGGAATTTATACAATGTATTTTGACCCTAATGACTTCACCCCAACTCCTCCCGAATACATCCTCCCCCTCCTCCTCCCCTCCCCCTGACTCACTCAACTTCAAGTTTTCTTCTTCTTCTTTCCTTCATCAAGACTGATTTGTTGTCTGACTCCTCTTGGGAGTGGGGACTCCCCCAGAGCACGGTTGAGCCACTAGAAGTCACAGCATTAAATAAGCTGACTCCCTCTTCCAGAAGCTATCAAATGCCAGCAGCTCTCCTGGCAAGAGAGGGGAGGTCATTCCCACCTTCCCCCTGCAAGGTGGCATCTTGTCTGGCTGGCGCTTGCTCAGACGGTGTGTTCATGCCACAACTGCCGTGAGTTCGTATGCAAGGCTACCCTGTTGTAGCCCCCAAAACACTGCTTCTTTAAAGTCATCCGCCTTCCCTGGCTCTTTTTTTCTCTATTTTATAAACTTTGTAGATGAAAACACTGTAGCTCCATGTCACAGGAAATTAAATGATGTACTCCCGCACTTCTTGTGCATGTGGCTTCCAGGGTGTTATCTTCCAAAGGCAGACAGTCAGATTGGCACTGTTAGAAGTTATGCATGCCCGCATGCCTTCGCAAGTGGAACACAAGGATTATCAGCAATGTTTTAACCTATCATTGCAAACAACAGCTGCTTACCTTTATTTGGAAAATTGTATACATCCTCACTTCCACATCTCAGCTGTGCCTCCTGGGTCACCCATACTTTCAATCAACCACTCCCTTCATGTTTACACACCAGCAGCTGAGATGCAGAAGAAGCAAAACCATGATTTCTATTATTCTGTCAATTAATTTTTATAATTAGAATAGAGACCGTCCTTGGCCTACGACTAGCTTTTAATCTAAGGATGAGTTCTACAACACGGCCAAAGAAAGAGAATACAAAACAAGAAAGATTATTAATGAAGGTAGATTTTCAACAAAAAGCAGAGACTACTGAAGCAAATAGGGAGGTACTTCCCTTAACCAGTAGGGAATGTGTGCCCATTTCCAGAGATCGTAACTCAGAGAGGCATCATGTGCAAACACATTCTGCCCAATTCATGCACATCAGGAACTGTCTTAGCCATCAAGCAGCTGAACTGAAAAGTCTAAAGTCTGTCTTCTCAACAGAAGAGATCTTCCAGTCACAGCTCAGAGTCTATTGTAAAAGCCGAGTGAACAGGAACTTGTTTAATAACAAAACCATTCAGACCGTTCCACAACAGTGTGTTCACTGAGCAATGCACATAGAGCATAGAGGGTATAATGCACCCTGAAAAGGGAGAGAGACACCCTGAAAAGGGAGAGAATTTCTAATATAGTTAGTTTATCTCACAACATCATAGTCAGGAAAGAGAAGAAATGGGGAAATCTATCAGAAGAAATCTGGAGAACTGGTTTAAAATGTTAAGCTTTGGTCATTTCTGCACAACAGGTTATCCCTCAGTAGATTCCTGTGTCCGTAGGTAAACCCTGTTCCACCCTACATCTCAGGACTCCTGGCCCCTCAAGGATCATGCTTCCCTGTGCTGTTCCTCTCTACCCCACCCCAGAGATTGCTAGAACCCCCTTCCCTGTGCTATGTTACCCCACAGCCCTCCTGAGTTCTCAAGGATCCTGCTACCCCATGCTGCTGGCTTATTCAACTCACCCCCGATCCTCCACAATCTCACGTGCCCGTATGTCCCAGACTCCTGGCACTAGCTTCTTTTACATCACCAAGCCTCTAGCTAGGGTCAATCCTTACTACCAAAGAGGCCAGCCAAGTCTTCTGTCTTTCCTGCACTACCAGATAGGACCTGCTCCTCGCAACCCCAACGATCATCCCCTGAATCCACACCTAGCTTCTTCAGGATCTCACAACCCACAACCTCCAGTTGACCTTAGCTGATGCAATTTAAGGCACACAGCGGTGGAGAGCCATGCCAGAAAGCAGAAGGGAGAGGCCCAGCAGGGAGTGTGCTAATGCACAGACAGTAGTAGAGTCTGAAGAGATGACTAGATACAGAATCGGTAGCTCTTGATACCCAGCCCACAGAGGTAAGCCTCTCAACCTTCTTCTACCTTTGTCTCTTTTCTGTGCTCCCTCTTTCTGTGTTCCCTCGCCTCCGCGGAATGAAGAAAGTTTGTGTAAGCATGAAAGAAGAACTCAACTAACAAACTCTTTTAGATATTCAAGTCCCAGCAAAGAATCGAAAGCACTAGGAAAAGCCACAATAGCATGCCCCATGTCTGATGACTAACTCTACAATAATGACCCCCAGTGAGAATGACCTTGAAGAACTTCCAGACAAATAGTTCAGAAGAATGATTATAACTACGCTCAAACAACCCAAAGATACAAGAAAACGAAAACAAAAAGCTGAATGAAAAGGGGAAGCCCATCCAGGATGTGAAAACAGTTTAACAAGATAGAATTGCTGAAGAAAACCCAAGTGCAGATGATGCTGGAAATGAGCTCCATCAGACAGAGAACCCCAGTGGGAAGCCCACCCATATCACAGATCACATGGAAAGCAGAGAGTCGGGGTCGGAAGATGATGGATAAGAGAAGAGAGTGCTCACCGAGGGGGCCACAAGGAAGAATGAACAGTACAAGAACAATTACTGGAAAGAGACCCAAGGAAACCCCACAAAAACCATCAAAATGACAAGAAATAACTTTCAATAGGAACTCTGGTCATCAGCTCTCTTGGCTTCCCAGTTGTAAACACAGACTGAGTAGACTGGGCAAGGAAACAGGAGCCATTTTTGGCCTCCAGGAAACACACCTCACCATCAACCTTGGACTCACCCTACCTTGCACTGAGGAGGCAGGCAAAGGTGTTCCACGGGAACTAGCAGGCAGAGCTGACCTGATATCTGGCTAAAAAGACCTCAACAACACTAAACTTTTACTCACCAAACACAGACAGCCGTAGCCAATTTCATAGCAAACAAATACTACAGGATATAAAATCCCAGATTAACCACAACACAGGGATAGTGGGTGACCAGTACTGCCAACAATAGACAGCTGCGCATCCAGACAAAACTAAACATGGAAACACTGGAGTTAAGTGGCATCATAAATCAAATGAGTCTAACTGGCCAATGTCTTAGGATTTTATTGCTGTGAAGAAACATTGTGACTAAGGCAACTCTTATAAAGGAAAACGTTTATTTGGGGCTGGCTTACAGTTTCAGAGGTTCAGTCCATTACCATCATGGTGGAAATAATGGCATCATGCAGGCAGACTTGGTGCTGGAGGTTCCAAGAGTTCTATATCTTGATCTGAAGGCAGCCAGGAGGAGGGTCTGGATCACACTGGGCAGACTTGAGCATAGCTGTGAGACCTCAGAGCCCTGCCTCCGTGGTAACACACTTCCTCTGACAAGGCTACACACCTCCTAATCGTGCCAATTCCTGTGGGCCAAGCATATTCAAACTACATGCACACAATAAAATATTGTCCAGTGGTAAAGAAAATTGAAATTATGAATTTTGAAAGTAAATGGATGTAAACCCCTCCCCTTTCTCTCTC
>NC_034596.1:103136533-103138214 GCF_900095145.1 Mus pahari | reverse complement strand
CACACACACACACACACACACACACACACACACGCATGCATGCATATATACATATGCCACCCAGCCTAGACTCAAAAGACAAATGTCACATGTTCTCTCATGTACATACTGGTCATTTTTTACTTGGAATTCATGTGGAAGCCAGTAATTAGAAACTGGCCATTGATCAAAACAGAAAAATTAAAATACAGAGGGTGGCGAATCCTATGTTAACTTCACACAAACTTAGAGTGTATTAAGAAAACACCCCTACCAGATTAGCCTGGGGATAGTCCTGCGGGGCATTTTCTTGATTAACAGTTGATGTAGGGGGGCCCAACACACTATGGGCAGGGACATTCCTGGGCCCGTGACCCTGAGTGCTATAAGAAATCAGACTGAGCAAACCAAGGGGAACAAGCCAGAAAGCGCTGTCCCTCCATGGCCTCTGCATCAGTTCCTGCCTTAAGTTCCTACCCTCACTTGCCCCTTGATAGACAATCACCTGGAGGTGTAAGGAGAAGCGAACCTTTCCTCCCATGTTGCTTTTAGGCATTAAGTTTTATCACACCAACAGACCCTAAAATGGGACTGTTTATCACAGCAATAGAAAACTACTATAGAGGTGGGTACTGGAGGTGAAAAGATTCAAACAGGAAAGGGGGGCATGGAAATGTGTGGGTCGGAAGGCTGAACCCAATGAAGGGATGTGAAAAGGCTCAAGTGGGCATGGGGACATGGATGAGTTCACATGAAGAAACCTTCTGGAAACCCACTAGTTTGTAAGCTATGTAAATAACAATGATTTGGAAGGAGTTTAAACAGCTGGACAAGGTTGCTGCCAGAAGACTTGAGTTGTTAAGTGAAAGTCTCTGCCAGACACAGGCCATCTCTCTGTAAGTTACTGGTCAGGGAGGCCGCAAAGGTCTCAAGAGAAAGACAGGCTAATGCCACTGCTCTTGGCTGCCCATCGTAACTAGATGGTAAGACTCTATGGTTGACAACGCTACTCATTTAAATGGAGGGCATAGAGGAATCAACTATGATTGGCCAGAAAAGATTCTCCCTGCTATCTAGCTTAACTGGTGCTAGAAAGTGCCACCTAAGCTGCCAAGGAAGAAGATCATCTCACCAAGCACTGGACCCTGAGTGCTACAAGACCCACTTACTAGGCAAGATGTGCCGACTGGTACAATAGTGTCATGATGGTTGTACACACACACACACACCGCACTTGCATGCGTTTGGTCAAAGAAGCTTCCTTTTACGGTGGGTGGTAGTTAGCATGGAGAATCTGATCAAAGTGCCAAGTGACTGTGAGGGCTGACTCATGGACCAGTCTCCCATCAACTCACCTAAAGTTCAGAGAGCATCGTGAACAACAAGTAGAGAGAAAGCGCTGGCAGGTGAGGAGAGGGATGAAATGCTGCCTCCTCGACCGTCTGGTGACACCCATTACCTCTCAGCACTTGCTGTTCCTGCACAGGATCAGCCAGTTAAAATGCCATGGGGTTGTCAGTGAGCTGCTTCTCTGATTAAGGCTTGGGAGTGGGTAACTGCCTAGAGGTATAACCATTACACATTTTTTTTATTTTTATTTTTATTTATTATTATTTTCTTTATTTACATTTCAAATGCTATCCCAAAAGTTCCCTATACCCCGCCCACCCCTGCTCCCCTACCCACCCACACCCACTACTTG
>NC_034596.1:103122640-103135517 GCF_900095145.1 Mus pahari | reverse complement strand
TTAGCCATTCTGACTGGTGTGAGATGGAATCTCAGGGTTGTTTTTATTTGCATTTCAAGGCAGTTAAACCACAGAATTAAGTTCTCCCGTAGGGTGGTGGTTCCCAACCTTCCTTATGCGGCAATCCTTTAAAGAGTTCTTCATACTGTGGTGAACCCCAACCATAAAATTATTTTCATTGCTACTACTTCATAGCTGTAATTTTGCCACTGCTGTGAATCATAATGTAAATAACTGTGTTTTCCAGTGGTCTTAGGTGAGTCCTGTGAAAGGGTCGTTTGACTGAGAACCGCTGCCCTAGGGCCAGTGACTTCCCCTATGTGAGCTTTTGGCAAAGTTTATAATACCAGGTATAGGTCCCCTTCTGAGGAGCAGTCAGTCCTCATACGCAACCACAGAGAGGTTGGTTACCCCATAACAGTCATGCCAGGATTACACAAGTGGACACACCTTGCCTAGCAGTCAGTTTTCAACTTTTATTGGACGTACTGATGATGAACATAGTGTCACTGGGGATACAGCTTCTTTGATGCCATCGAAAAACACAATGACATAAACATATGTATGACAAAAAATATGTTAAAGCAATTCTCTTCGTCCATCGTCAGTGTATCTGGTATAGTCACCGATGCTGCACCAGAAATGATGGATAAAGGGGGGGAGGCTTGGAAATTTGTAGAAAGTAATGCAATTGTCTCACCAAAGTCACATTTAATGAATTACGACTGTAGGTATACACACACACACACACACACACACACACACACATCCACGTGCAAAAGCTTTAGAAGGGCTGCGGCAATCACTCAGTTGGTAAAGTGCCTACCACACACATCTGAAGACCTGACTTGGAACCCCAACACCCATGTGAAAAAGAGAGCACAGGAGCAGCTGCCTGAAGTCCCAGCCTCCGGGGCTGGGAGCAGGGCTGGGGCGGGGTCACATGGAGACAGGCAGATCCTTGCTAGCCAGTCGACGAGCTTTCAGGTTCAAAGAACCCCCGTCTCAAAAATTAGAGATGCAAAGAAATCAGGGGAAAACCCAAAATCAACCTCTAGCCTCTGCTCACAATAGGACATACATATAACACACAAAATTATGTGTTCCCACGCACATACACAACACAATGCCCACACATAGGAGCTTTAACAAACCATCAAGACTGGACTCCATAAGGACCAAAGATTAAGTCATCACCAATTGCAGGTACTCCTTAAAAGCGTTGATGGTGACATTTATTTTTAGAAGGATGGCTGAATGTGGTCCAAATGAAGAAAAATTATATTTGTGACATGGCAAGTGAAAAACAGTTTGCTCCAGAACTTTTGTTGAAAACAGGCTCCTGGCACTTTGGGTGGCTTAACGTCTCATTTAAACGTTGAGGCCTCTGTCTTGAATGCAAAATCTGGCCTTATTTAGTGTTTTAAAACACCACGTTTCCAAATGAAACAAGTAATGGAAACCCAAATTAAGACAAATAATTTTTAATCACTTCAACAACCTGGCTAAACACAATTGTGCAGACAGCAAAAAAAAATGTAGACTCAGTTTTCTTTTTGAAGCGGGAATTTGAAAGCAGATTCTAAGATTCCTAGGAAAAATAGTATTTTGTTATGTTTGTGGCTCCATTTTCAGCCAACAGAAATTATACCTGCAAATGCCAAAAGGAACGCGTGAAGAGGAAATTGGATGCAATACGAAGACAAATTTGATCCTGTCTCTCTCCCGGACTTGAGCGGGACCTGACTTCTTGGAAACACACCTCTTCACAATCGTCCGTCTCTCATGCTGCTGCTTTCTGGTACCACCTCTACTGTTTTTAAGAATGGCGTGTACAAGGAGTAAAACTAGAACCCAGGTATTTGTCCTCGAGTCTAAGAAAGTTAGAGGAACACATATTGGCTGGGAACCTGAAAGCAGGCATCCGGAGCGTGCTAACCTTTTCCCAGAAGACTTTGCGAGAGAAGGTGGGTGGGGTGAATATCTAAAGAGAAGCAATAGGGGCGAGGGAGGCTGAGCCAGTCAGTAGCCCACTTCCAGCCTTAGCTTGTCCATCCCAAAGGGATAAGCTGTTACCTTTTCCCTTCTCCACTTGGTCCTCTATCTTTGTTCGTACCAGAGAACGAACTTGCAAGCACCAGCGAGGTCTCACGCACTGTTGAAACTACATCTACTGTATTCGAGAAACTAATATCAAAGCCTCACTAGTTTTATGCTACCCTCTTTTTACTCTTATATTTTAAAACATAAAAAAAAAATTGATGAAATTTTATTACCTAGGCATATTCTTGTTCTTCATTAGTGATCAAACTTGAGACCTACTGGGCGGTTTTAAAAGGCTTTTCTAATGGGGCACGGCTTAATGAGGATGATTATGTGAGGACATTGCCGTTTGCCCGTGAAGGCGGTGAGAAGCATAGACAGATCTTTTCCTGACTCTTCTCACTAGTTTTTGCTTTTGAGACAAGGTCTCCCTGTGTCGCCATGGCTGTCCTGGACTCCGTATAAAAACCCTGTTGGGTTGGTCTCAAACTCACAGAGATCCCCCCTGCCACTGCCTCCTAAACGCTGGGATTAAAGGTGTGCACCACCGTGATTGGCTTCTCATTAGCTCTTGTGAGTGCTGGTGCCTGTAATGTGTGATCCAAGCCAACGCTCCTTTGTTCAGTGTGGCCCAGAGAGGGTTGGACGCCCATGGTCTTGGTCAAGGAGGCTGAATGAATGGTTTGCCTCTTTCTCTTTCATGATCAAGCATCCTTCAGGCAGCAGCCACCCCAGGCTAAGATGGTGGGTGTAGTTTTTCGTCCCGAGAGCTGCGTGGAAGCTGGTAGAATCACCTCCCATTTCCTCCCTTCCATACTGAGCTAGGGGAGCCCCCGCCATGCCCACATGCTGCCTCTCCTCCCTTCTATGTGAGGCTTCCAAGGCATATATAAGCCTGCTCTAAGGCTTGGGCATAGCATTGGGCAGAACTGGCTCTGCAGCCCCAGATAAGGAAGCACTCACAGCACAGCCCGGACGGACCCTGAGAGCTGCACACTGGACACAATGGAAGAGACGTGAGACCTTCCCCAAGAGACTCTCCAAGGCATTTGCTTCTGAGACATCAGTCCATGAGTGAAGGAAACTGAGGCAGGGCCTTCATACCACAGAGGGCCCTTCCTCCTCCTCAGGATCTGCTCTGGGGCTGGCATTTGTGATTGCCCAGACTCATACCCATAGGCTCATAAAGTTGTCTCCAAACCAGAGACCTGTCTCTACTGTGGTGGGCAGAATGGGGTCTCTGTGCCAACCCTTCCCAATAGGAGGAGCTGACAGCACACACCCAGGTAGTCCAGCTAAGGAAGGGAGACTGAAGATTCTCTCAGGCGTGGATGCAGCCAGGCATGCTCTTCATTTTTATCTCCCTGAAAATCCTCAACAGTGATTGGGAAAGTGGCAGTTTCCCACCAAGAGCCACCCGCAGGAGGGGTGCTTCCGTGAGAATACAGGGAAGGCCAGGAGGGTGTCTCCCATAGGAGGAGACACAGTAGTGACCGATACCTGCCACCCCACAGGATGGGGCCCAGCATTTTAGACATCTATTCACTCAGAGCTGAAAGGCTTCAGGATGTCCACCTCAGAGGCCACTGGTTTTGGAGGGATGCTATTCCATACTCTGAGAGTAATCACAGATTAACATTGCCACCACCCCGCCAGCCCAGATGTCCCCAGGATTCAACCCTTGTCCTTATCCATGCATGCTTTCCTGCTTGATGCTGTCCGACATTCAGAAGCCAACAGGATGGATGGATGCAGTCCCTGCATGAATCCTAGGACTGCCTTCCACCCTGTTGGTCACCAAAGAACACCCTGTCCTGGCTATCTGGTGACCTCCTTGTCAGCTTCTGGGCACAGGTAAGAGTGGACAGCAGCCCACAGGTAGGAACCCTAGTCCATGGGCCCAGCCTCACCAGGAACTTCAGATATAAGGGCACGGAGAATGATGACAGGATGTGGACTGAGCCACAGTGGTGGGTGAAGCAGTCGCAATAGGGGATGGGATAGCCACGGGGGGAGGGGGAGGCACACGTCCATCAGGAGTGAGCAGCAAGCAGACTTGCAAGTGGCTCCCAGGGAAGCTAGGGAGAGCCCCACACCGCCCAGAGCTCTAGCAGTCCAAAGGAGTCTGCGGATCCAAGGCACAGGCACGGGTAGGCACCAGGGTAAGATACTCACATGGGAAATGTGAGGATGGACTTTGCCAAGCAAATGGGATGTCTGTGAGCCTGTGGGGATCCTGAGAATGGGGTCTTTGAACAATAAGGCTTGAGATAGGAGCCTCTCTAAGACAGAGGGGAAGAGAGACCAAGTTCATGGCTGGGGAACAGGTGGCTATCAGGGATTCTCAAAGGAATGGGCACACTACTCCCGCTCCTGCCAAGCCTTGAGGCTCTGGGATTTGAAAGTTCCTCACACCACTCCTGGGAACTCCAAGCAGCCTTCATCCCTACTGAGGGCCCCCTCCCTCACACTTGTAGCTGACCTCCAAGTCGCTGACACCCTGACTCTTGTCCTTATTTTCTCTGTTGCCCTGTCCTAGCCTCTGGTCACTCTCAGCTCCATTAGCATTCTACCCTGTGGTTCTAGATCAGCTGTTCTCAACCTGTGGGTCTTGACCCTCTTGGGGCATTAAACAACCCTTTCACAGGGGTCACCTAGGACCATCTGCATATCAGATATCTATATTATGATTCATAACAGTAGCAAAATGACAGTTATGGGGTAGCAACAAAAACAATTGGATGGTCGAGGGTCACAAAACCCGAGGAACTGCATTAAAGAGTCACGTTATTAAGAAGTTAGAGAACCACTGTTCTGCACTGATGTTTCTAAGTTCCAGGCCGCACTGAGCCCCAACCCTTCTCCAAAGTAACCAGGCCTCTTGTATCACTAGCAGGCCAGCTCACTGTCCCCAGTGAGCCCCCATGTCAACCCAGCCACTGTCAGTTTCACTGACTTGCCCATCCTCAACAGCACATATCCGTGGCTCATAGAGGCCCTCCTACCATGCCCAATCACATCTCCAGGCTTTCCCACACTGTTTCACCTGCTCACGGGCTTCCCTCTACCTTCTCCCTCTGAGACCAGTCTATGTGGTACTGTGCAAAGTTGAGAGCTTTCCTCTCCTACACACACACACACACACACCATCTCCTGCATCCTGTGGGTGGGTAACTTCTCCACACAGACCACACCTACTCTACGCACTTGGCACTGTGGGCATCTTTGAAGCTGAGACACGCAGCCCCACCCCATCTTGTCCCCCTAGTCCTTGATCCCCTTTGCAGGGGACTGCAGCGAGTCAGAGTCACCGCTCAGTAAACTATTAAGTGGAGGAATTAACGAACAGGCCCTAATAGTGAGCTAAAGCCGAGCTGCCCTCCGGGGCCTGACCCACTTTCCCAGCCTACACCAGCTGCTAGGGAGCGGCTGCCCCTCTCGAGCAGCCTGCATCTCCATGAGCCTTTGATTGAGTGGCTCAGCCTGGTGCAGGAGTTGCCCAGCAGGACTTTGTGGGGGTTGGGGGAGGATGAAATGGGGGAGGACTTGGCTTGAAAGTGGGGGCGGGGGCCCAGCGCTAGCTGAGGAAGGGCTGGGTAGTCTTTCCATCCTACGTGCCAATCCCTCACATCTGACCCTGTTGCACCACACACTTGAGGTCACGGTGAGCTAGTTCTGGGGTCATCACGCTATACTAAGGGCTGGAGGACACCTATTTCAGGTTTCGCGACTCAGATCTTCTCTGAGTTGCAATCAACTCGACTCTGCGGTGCCCAGGCAGCCTTGGAGGAGATTCATGGGCAAGGGCAAGAGAGCAGGAGCATGCCTGGGTGTGGCTGGGCTCCTCGTGAACACAGGCTGCAGAAGTATGCCCTCTGTAACCCATGGCAACAATACAATCATGCTTGGTCGCTCACCAGCGCTTGACAGTGCAATGCTGAAGCCCTTATGCTCTGGTCACAATCTTGATCAATCAAGTTAGCACTAACCAGGATACCTCCTCCTTGGTCACTAGCTTTCCTAGGACCAGAAGGTGCAGTGTAAGCTGCTGGGGGAGCAAGGTACTCAGCACTCTGGCCCATCTATGAACCTGTGCAGTCTCAATAATGTCTAGCGTGGCACCATATGTCTATTAGTGAAATACTGGTGCAATGGGGTTACAAAACACTCTCCGAATCAGGGCCCACTCCACAGAAGGGAACACACCAGAATGATAAGTCTGGTCAAGATCCCATGGCTGGGAAGCGCGCAAGCACCAAGGATAAACCCATTACCATTCTGCTAAATGGATGTAGAACTGAACTGCCTTGGAAGTTTGTATTTCTCATCAGGTAGGATTTTGTACGGCAGTGGGTGGTTCACACGGAAACTCGCAGTTGGTCCAAGTGCAGAGGGTTAGTATCAGTGGAGTGCTCAGCCACAGAGAGGACGTCTGCATCACTCCCGAGGCCCAAAGACCATCATGGAAGGCAGAGTGCAAAGATTTTAAGAGCCTCAGGTCGGGTAGGACCAGAGAAAAAGTCTGCTTGCTATGACAGGACCCCCAAACTCATGAACTCACGGCAGCTGTGATTAACTCCCAAGACCAAGACGATCGGCATTCTAGCATGGAGGGGGAGGGGCTCATAAGCCCCCAGCCATAACTGAGGAGCTATGAACAGTCAGTCACTGGCCGCTGGAGATCGAGAGAGTCTTTTCTTTAATGATATGGCCCTGATGAGTCAACCCCATGCTGATGGATGGTCTCATACACATGAGTGTGAGGGGAACCCAAATTGGGCTCCACGAGTTTGAAAAAAGATGAAGAGATTAGGAGGGGGGGAGGGTGGGGAGCAGATCCAGGAAGAGCCAGGAGGAAGAGTGGGAGAGAATATGATCAAAAGTTATTATATGAAAGATCTCTAAATATTAATAAAATTACACTTCCTGAAAGAAATGTCCTTTTTCCTTCTCCCCCTCTAGCACCGGCCCCTTTCTACTTTCCCCAATTCAACCATGTACTCCAGTTTAAACATGTAAGTCTACAGAAGTGGTTCTCAACCTGTGAGTTTCAACCCCTTGGGGTCAAAGGTCCCTTTTACAGGGGTTGCCTGAGTCGAGCAAATAAACAATGGATCTATATCACACACACTCCCTATCTCCCTCCCTCCAGGCACCTCTAACATGTCCCACTGCCCCCCTCATCCCCATCCCCATCTCCATCCCTGAGAGTCCAGTCAGAGCCACCTGTT
This sequence comes from Mus pahari, assembly GCF_900095145.1. NCBI lineage: Eukaryota > Metazoa > Chordata > Mammalia > Rodentia > Muridae > Mus > Mus pahari. The sequence continues at coordinate 103,128,243 of NC_034596.1, read as the reverse complement.
AGAACGTTGCCTTGATCTTGTGTAGGACGTGGGCAAGTGACCACAACTGTAGTAAGCTCATAGGAGAGGTGGCCATGTTATATCCTGAAGGATAGGCTGCACAGCCCACTCCTTACCCTCTGTACCTTACATGCTATGGCTCCTCCTCTGCACTATTACCTGAGCCCATTGGCGGGTGTGTGTGTATGTGTGATATGCAGTGCCCCCTTTGGAGCTGAGCACTCAGTAGGCGCTTGTTCTCAGCACATTAACCAGTGATGTGTCTGGTTGTCTGATTTTACTGCTGACCAGTGCAGAGAGATGCTTCTCTGGGCCATCATGGTCTTTTGACTGGGTTTAGAGTCCCAGCATGAATTCCCTTCCGTGGAGCAGATGCTAAAGCCAATCGTGGAGTGACTGGTTACCCATATAAGCTCCATACCACTGTTGCTCTGGTGGGCAAATCTTAGCCTGGCAGATCGATACTGTAGCATCCAGGCTTCTCTCTGGGTAATTGTGCTGACCGGTTTCACCCTCAATAGATTTAGTTTCTCTTTCTAGCATAATAAAAGTCTCATTGTGCATATCCATTATCCACTCCTATGTTGACGGACATTACTGTGTTTCCATTTTCTGATTGTTGTGAACAGAGAAACAACCAATATGGATGTATGGGTATCTCTGTGGTAGAATATAAAATTCTTTGAATAAATGTCCAGGGGTGGTGCAGCTGAGTCATACAATAGTTTTATTTCTAGATGTTTGAGAAACCTCCACACTGATTTCCATAGTGGCTACACCAGTTTGCATCCCCACCAATGGTGAATAGGGTTCTTTCTCTCGTCCCCACACTCGTTCTCGTTTGCTGTCATTTGTTTTTCCGATCTCAGCCGTTCTGCCTGGGTCGAGATGAGAAACCAAAGCCGTTTTCACTTGTGACACTGACTTCGTAGCCATGTGTATTTCCTCTTCTGAGAACGCTCTGTGCAGCTCCGTGGCTCATTTTTAATTGGGGTTTGCTTGCCTTCGTGCTGTGTAGGGATTTTTTTTTTTTTTTTTTTTTTTTTTTTTTTTTTTTTTTTTTTGTTCTTTGTGTGTTCTGCAGGATGTCTAGCTGGGAAAGAAGTTCCTGTTCTGTGGGCTGCCTCCTCATTCCATCAGTGTTTCTCTCACTGTACAGAGGCTTTTTAGTGCCACGAATCCCACTTGCCCCTTGTTGATCATTTTCTCTGAGCTGCTGGCATCCTGTTCGGGATGCCCGTACCTGTGCCTGTGAGTGGGACAGCAGTACCTCTACTTTCTCTTCTGGCAGATTCAGAGAGTGCATTTGGATCTGAGGCTTGTGAAGGGCGAGGGATGAGGATCTAGTTCTACTCTTCTGCACGTAGCGATCCAGTTTCCCCGGTGACGCTTACTGAAGATGCCGTCGATCCTCCAGGGCAGCACCATTCCCTGGCACATGATCCTGGGCTCTGTAAGAAAGCTAGCTGAGTATAACCCTGCCCGTCATCTGGCGAGCATCCTCCTCCATGGGTCCTGATGTGGCACTTTGCCCATAAAGCGAGTTCCTTGGTCAGAGGTGGTACCACGTGTGGGCAGCAGGCAGGCCTGCCTCCATTCTCCTGCTGGAGTTCTAGAGGAGGCTTGAGACTATCCCTCACTCCATTCTGGACTGTAAAACCATAAATGGCAAGCTGGAATAAAGCCTTCCCTCCCCTAAATTGCTTTTGGTCATTTTATTTGTTACAACTGAAGGACACTAGAGCAGTTGGCCACAAGCACTTGAGAGTAACAACTCATAGCTGGCAACACCACACACTTGGACCACAAGACATGAAAAAAACCAAGTTTCTCCTGATCGGGCTAGCTCGCCCAGTGCCATAAAGGGCTTTGCAGGTTGCTGGGGAGGAAAGCGAGACACAGTCTCACCCAGCTGTGAACCTTGTGAGTTACAAGAATGACCACCTAGATGGATTTAAGGCCCTCAGAATGAAACTCATACCTGGTACTGTAAACTGGCCATGAATCCATGTCTTAGGATGTCACAGAACATACTCTTACAGTTTTGATAAATGGACATAAAATCAAACTGCATGCTAAATAATTATCTTTTTGCCCATAGGATAGTCCTGCTCTCGGGACTCCTCAGGGAAACTTCTATTCGCAGTAGATGATGATTAATACACAGCCCCACGAGTGGTCACGGCACAGACAATGACAGAGTGCAGAGTGCTCAGCTCCAAGTGGGACATCTGTGCCACACCCCCTCTCCCTAATGCTGGGAGGGGAGACAGAGAGTGAGAAGGTTGAAAGAGCCTGAGGTCAGGGAGGACCAGAGATCAACAGTGTCTTCTGGATATGGCAGGAGTATTCTACTCATGAACTCACAGCAGCTACGGTGGCCCACACAAGACCTGTACAAGTTCAAACCAGTCAGCATTCTGGAGTCGTTGGGAGAGAGGCTCACAAGCCAACCCCCAAGCTGGAGCAATTGACAGCTGAAGCCCCTGAGGTGGGAAATAGAGTTTGTTTACTTTAAGGGCGGGGCCTTGGTGGGTGGCCCTTACTCCAGTGCATGGCCTCAGAGCCACACACATATAGGGGACACTATTTGAAGGCAGAGGGCTATAGAAAACAGGAAGTTTGGAGAGGGATGTGGAGGGGTAGCTCGGAGGGGCTAGACAGGACAGTGGGAAGTACATATGGTCAAAATAGATTATATACAAGTGTAAAACTCATAAAAGAATAAACAAAAAAATTTTAAAGAACTATCCCCATTTCCCCCCCCCCCCCAGGTCATGTTATATCTGCCCAGGTGGGCAGGTCCTCAAGCTTCCAGCTCTTAGTTCAAGAGGCCTCCCTCATCCCTCAGCCCTGCTCAGGAGTGCCTGGACGTGACTGGGCCTGGCCATGGTATGAGAGACACGCTTGCAGGCATCTGAGCACCCACAGATTGGCCATCTGCTCATCTGCCTGAGAACGGCAGTCTCCAAGAGGAGCATAAGGGGCTGCCATGGCAAGGATGAGGTCTCATAGGACTGCAGGGCAGACCAGGGACACGTCCTGAAATCAGAGCGGGGACACTCGGCACTCTGCCAACAGGCAGCCCAGCGCCCGCTGTCTTCCTTTTCAGAAGGGTACAGGAACAAAGCCAGCACAGCTGTGTGCTGCCACCAAGCAAGGACAATGACTGGCATTCTGTCCTGATTGTTTCCACTCTCTCCCTTTCTAAATGTAAAATCCAGAAACATGCCTAATAATATTGAAGTCCTCTATGTGCCCTGGGGTGGGGCAAAGGCAGCCAGCGTTTCCTGCCATCCACCCACTCCTGCTCAGGGATTAAAGTGACCGTCTGGAGCGATGTGTACCCAGGACTTCTCAGGAATTCACTTCCATCAGCTTTTGCAACTCTGGAAGATGAATACAAGAGACGAGCCATCTCCCCGCTGCACAGAAAGGGCATCTGGGCAACCATGTGTGGCCTGAAAGTTGCTCTCTCCAGGAGAAGGCCCAGGGTCCACACCAGCCAAGTGTGAGTTGTTTCAGGCTCTGGGTGTCTACACTCCACTGTGACACTCCTTTCTCTGCTCTTCACAGGGGTGTGTGGCACAGACAGAACTTGGCCCATACTTTGCTCCCAAGATGTCACTTGCATGTGCTAATGTATCTTCAGACTAAGGGGCACTACTGGCTGCATCAGTCTCTGCTGAGTGCTAACATAATCTCACATCCCTTTCTGGGCCCCTTGGGCAGCCTAGGGCCTGGCATCCCTGGCATGAACAGGGCACCTGCCACTGTCAGCTTGGTGGCCTTGTAGAAGAAAATGCACGGAGCAGTTGAAGTTCTTCTTATGAGAGGTGAGGGGAGTTTAGCAGTTTAAATGAGAAATGTCCCGGCAGTCTCCACCATTTGAACACTTGGTCCCTAGTTGGTGGTGCTATCTGGGAAGGCTGAGGGGGTGTAACCTTGTTGGAGGAAGTACGTCACTAGGGGTGAGCTTTGAGAGCGTAAGGCTGCCGCCTACTCATACTTTCTGTGCATTGTGTTGGAGCATACTTCAGCTTTCCTCCGCAGCCACCATGCAGTCCCCACCATTACAGATGTTAAGCCTCTGGAGCCAGAAGCCAACATGAACTCTTTCACCTGTAAGTTCCCTTGTTGATAGCCTTTTGTCCCAGCAATAGAAATGTAACTAATACAGGGAGTGTGTCATGTGAGCAGTCATTTAAGATCACCAGGGTTGCGGTTCTCAAGGGCAGACACCAGTGGTTGGCAGGCATACGGGGATGGCAGGAGTCAGTTCATTCTTGCAGTTACACCCTGCCTGGCACCACCCCCCATGCAACATCCTACACATTGCCAGTGCCACCCAAGCTCTCATAAGACCCAGACAGAGCCATTCTCAGAAAGGCATGACCGGAGCAGGGGGGTCAGATAAGGCCCCTGGGCTCGCAACTGAATGGGACCTGCTTATAAAGCACAGAAGTGGGCTGGAAAGACTCCAGGTGTCTTGCAGTAATTTGGACTTAGATTTAAAAAAAAAGCCAAAACACATTTAAACTGGAATAGGTTTAAACCTATTCCAGCTCCTAACAAGATCAAATTCCAGCTCCTAGCATCCAATCAAAGTCACCAACCAGGCGAAGGAGAAATTGATGGCCCCTCAGAAGAGGAACCGTAAGACCGTGGGAAAGGTCTTGGAAGTGGCCAGATGACAGGAGGAGCCAGTGGGTAGTGAACAGGCAGATCCTGAGGAGACAGGTGACCGATGGAGATGAAGAGCAGAATTTAAAGGATACAAATGGAGCCTGTAGGGAACTTAAAACAAAAGAAGGTGTTTGGGCACCTGTGCAGTGATGACTCACTGGGTAAAGGTGTGTCTCAGTCAGTGTTCTACTGCTGCGCAGAGACCCTGCGCACAGAAACCATCTCTTATAAAAGGAAGCAGTTAACTGCGGCTAGCTTACAGTTTCAGAGGTTTAATCCATTATCATGATGGCAGGAAGCATGGTGGTGTACAGGCATCTACATCTGAATCACCTATTCCCACACCTACACCTACACCTACACCTACACCTATACCTACAACTACACCTACACCTACATCTACACCTATATCTACATGTACACCCTGGTGACCAAGCACTCAAATAAATCTGTGAGTCTGTGGGAGCCATTCTTATTCAAGCCAGACACCCTGAGTTCAATTCCCACATCCTTCGTGGTGGAAGGAGAGAATAAACTGTCCTCTGACCTTCCAATCTTGAGCTGGTGCAGGTATGCATATGAGCACATGTACACACATGTGTGCATGCACGATAAGTAAATATAAAATAATTAAGAAGCGTTCGAGATGGCAGTGGCTAATTGGGACTCACTGCAGGTTAAACATATGAAAGGATCTGGGCAGTGGTGGCACACGTCTTTAACCCCAGCACTTGGGAGACAGAGGGAGGTGGATCTCTGAGTTTGAGGCCAGCCTGGTCTACAGAGTGAGTTCCAGGCCAGCCTGGGCTACACAGAGAGACTCTGTCTTGGCGGGGGGTGGGGAGGGGAAGTGAAAGGAACCCTGAGCAAACAGGAAGGCAGATCCATGAGTCTGTCCACAGGAAGGCATATCCATG
>NC_034596.1:103118360-103122186 GCF_900095145.1 Mus pahari | reverse complement strand
TGATGTCCAAAACTGTCCAAATCAGAAAGCTAGAGATCTATAAACTCCAGTGAATACAGTATAGAAAGAGAAAGAAGGAGGGAGGGAGGGAGGGAGGGAGGGAGGGAGGGAGGGAGTCGTGCTTGGTGGCCCACACCTGTAATTTCAGTGGTCCAAACAACACCATGAGTTTCAGGCAGGCAGGTCTGGGCTACAGAATGAGTGACTGTATCAAAAAATAAGAATAAGATAAGGAGGAGAAAGAGAAAGAAAAAGGAAAGGATGTAGAAGAGGAGAAGGAGGAGCTAGGGAGAGGAGTCGCATTGTAATTAAATTGCTGAAAACCTACAAAAGCAGAATAAAGGTATATATACAGTTCATGCAAAGAAACCCTGTAGGACGCTCTACCCTACCGCAGCAGAAGGTGCATCTTTCCTCAGAGAACACAACACGTTTGTCGGAATAAAGTCTGCTGGGGCAACCAAAGTCTCAGTAAAACTGCAGAGGGCTTGCATCCCTCAAAACAAGCTCTCCGATCACAGGGCATTGAGTTAGACGCGGGCGCCAGAAGATACACAGTGCGTAGACAGTTCTGTGTCACAGACTAGAGTTACCTGAGACGAGGAAGTTACTTGAGAGAATACCTTGATAAGATCCAGCTCTAGGGCATTTTCTTCATTAGTGATTGATGGGGGAAGGCCCAGTCCATTGTAGGTGGTGACATCCCTGGGCTGGTGATCTATAAGAGGGCAGTCTGAGCAAGCCATGGGGAACAAGCCAGTAAGCAACACGCATCCATGACTTCTGCATCAGCTCCTGCCTCCAGGTTCCTGCCCTGTTTGAGTTCCTGTCCTGACTTCCTTCAATGATGGACGTGTAAGCCAAATGAACCCTTTCCTCCCCAATATGTGTTTTGGTCCTGATGTTTCCTCACAGCTATAGAAATCCAAACTAAGACACCCGAAAAGCACAAAACATCTGGGTGCTAAATCAAACACTTCTACGTAACCCAGAAGTCACAGGAAAAAAAAATCACAACAAATTAGAAAATTGTTTCTAGGGCTAATGAAATATCTCCGGCAATGTGATGGTTTGAGTGAGAATGGACACCATAGGCTTGTCTGTTTGAATTTCTGGTCTGTAGTTAGTGGAACTGTTTAGGAAGCATGAGGAGGTGTGGCCTAGTTGAAGGAGGTATGCCACTGGGGGTAAGCTTTGAAGTTTTAAAAGTCCATGCCAGGCGCTCAATCTCCCTCCCTCCCCTCTTTCTTCCTCTCTCTCTCTCTCTCTCTCTCTCTCTCTCTCTCTCTCTCTCTCTCTCCCTGTAAGCTGTAAGCTCTCAACTACTGCTCCAGCACTATGCTGGCCTGCTTGCTGCCATGCTTTCTGCCATGATGGTCATGACCTCATCCTCTGAAGCTGTTAACAAGCCCCCCAAGCCCCCAGACGTTTCCCTTTATAAGGTCCCTTGGCCAAGGTGTCTCTTCACAACAGCAGAACAGTGCCTAAGAGAGGCAGGCAGGGTACCTGCCGGCAAGCCTGAGTTTGAGACCCAAAACCAAAACCCACACAGCAGAAGGAGAAAACTAATTCCTGCAAGTTGTCTTCTGACATCCACACGTGTGCCATACCTTGCACACACAAGCACAAACACTGGATGGATAAACAAACAAACAAACAAATGGAAAAAAGGCAACCTGAATGAAAAGAACAAGACAACAAATCTTAACTGACAATCTAACCACAGATGGACAGATCCAAGACAACTTGTTTCCTCCACAAAAATTACCAACATCATATTAATGATCACCTATCAAAATGACTTTGATAAAATTCCAGAAACAAATTTCAAAAGACTGATTATAAATATTATTTTAAAATCCAAAGGTGTGGTAGCACACACTTTTAATCCTAGCACTCAGAAAGCAAAAGTAGAAGAATCTCTGGGAGTTTGAGGCTAGCCTGATCTACATAGAAAGTTTCAGGCTATCCAGGGTTAAATAAAGAGACCCTGTCTCAAAAACAAACAAACAGTTCAATGAAGACCCCAATATGTTCCAATTGGACACAGACTGGTAGCTGATGAAATAAGAAAGTCAATCCACAATATAAAAATAAAACTTAATAAAGAAAAATATTGACAGGCACTCAAACCAAAATGGTGATGGTAACGAAAACTGCAATAGTCAAATAACAAGTGTTGTGGGGGCTAGCAAGATGACTCCCAGTTTTCCAAAGGACCCAAGTTCCATCCCCAGCACCCACGTGGCAGCTCACAACCATCTACAACTGCAGAGGATCCAACACTGTCTTCTGGCCTCTCTCTGTGGGCACTGTATGAATACAGTTCGTAGATAGGCAAGCAGACAAAATGTTCATACACATACAAGTCTTTTAATTAAATAAATTTCAAAATTAATTTTTAATTTAGAAACAAAAAAGTTCAAAGGAAAGCCTCATCAATAAAATGGATCACGTGGAAGACAGAATATCAGGATATGAAGACAAAACAGAGGAATTGGATCATTTAGTCAAGGAGAGCACGCAAAAACTCTGGAATGTCCTTGTAAAAGGAAGAAGATGCAGGCTTGAGAGCTGTAGAAGACAGGGTACCAATCATGTAAGAACCAGGGAAGGGTGGCCACCCCCATTGGGTCTAGGGTAGAAAGATGGAATGTAATAGCTAATAACTTAGGAGTATCCTGAGGGGAGGCATTAGCAACATGGAAGTTTGGGAGTGGCCCAGCCATTCAGCTGAGTAAGGCATATTAAAATAGAAGACTGAGTGTGTGTGTGTTTCATTTGAGAATCCAACTCATTGGGTCTGTAGACACTACAGCAGGGCAGATTAGAGCAGATTAATCACCTACTGTTATACTTCCAGAAAAGGTAGCCCTTCCTATGTAGCACATAGGAAGATGGGTTTCAAACAAAAGGCATAGAACATACTTTTAATAAAATCAAAGGAAAATTCCAAAATCTAGGAAAATAGAAGCATATCTACATACGTGAGGTACACAGAGCATCAAACAGGATCAGGAAAGAAACTCCCACATTGTATAATAATTAAAACACTAAATGTACAGAACAAAAAAAAAGTATATTGAAAGCAGCAAAAAGAAAGGGCCAAGTTACAGACAAAGGTTAACCAATCGACTCCAAGAAATAACCCCACTGCCGAAGATAAAGAGCAAATGGACCAGGTAGTGAGCAGGCACTGATGCTCTGACAATTGACTTCAAGCCAATTCTAGTCAGAAGAGATGAAGGTCACTTCATACTGATCAAGGGAACAATCCATGGAGAGAGAAGAACAATTCTAAATTTATCTGCACCAAATACAGGTTCATCCAGTTTCACAAAGAAAACACTAGTAGGTTCAAAATCACAAATTAGCCTCACCACAGAAATAGGCTACTTCAGTTCTTACCATATGACAAATCAACCACACACAATAAACAAACAAAAGCCATAAAACACCAAAGCTAAAAAGCAGCATAGATCAAGTGGACCTAACCAACATCTACAGGACCTTCTGCCCAACACCGAAGAATACATGTTCTTCTCAGCAGCCCAGGGAACGTTCTACAAACTACAGCACATGAGTCACACGAAGAAACTGCAGCAACAATGTGGGTTCTATCTGACCATGCTGGGACAAAGCTCACAATCAACAGCAAGAGAAAAGACAGACCATACACAAACGCAGGTTAAACAATACACTGCTTGATGGAGAATACACTGCGGCATTCAAAAAGTCAACTTTAAAGTCCCTAGACAGTACTAAGGCTTGGGGTCTACCCAGAAGCGGTCTCCCAGGTCTCAACCGGAAGGCGAGCCATCTTTGC
>NC_034596.1:103104246-103110884 GCF_900095145.1 Mus pahari | reverse complement strand
AAAAAAAAAAATAAAGTCCCTAGAATTAAGTAAATCATGAAGACATGACCTTTCTAAACTGATGGAACAGAATGAAGGCAGGACTAAGGGGGAATGTTATGTACCTACATTAAGGAGTCAGAGTGATCTCAAAACAAATGATCCGATGGCAGATGATAGACATTGGAAAAACAAGAACAAACTATCCCAAATGTGGTAACAATGAAGATCATAGCAAAAAATTAATAAATTAATTAATGAAATAGAAATTAAAAAAAACAACCAATTTAAAAGAACCAAGACAGAGTTGGTTTCTTTAAAGAGATAAACAAGCTGACAAACCCTCAGTGAAATTAGTCAAAAAAAGAAAGAGATAAGATATAAATTAATTACATTAGAGATGAAAAGGGGGCGCTTACAACAGGCACCGAGCAAGTTTAGACAATCATCAGGACCGACTTTAAAATTTTTGTATTCCACTAAACTGAAGAAATATAAAAGAAAAAGATGAATTTGTAGATGCATATGACCTAGCAAAATTGAAAAGATGAAGTAAACAATTTAAATAGATCTGTACAACAGAGACGGTACTGAAGCATCGATTTACAGTCTTACAACTAAATTTATCCCAGGTCCTGATGGGTTCGGTATAGAATTCTACCAGGCCTTCAAAGAAGAATTAACACCAATACTACCCCAATTATTCTGTAAAACAGAGAAGTAAACACTTCTCAACTCTTTATTAAGCCAAAATTCCCCGATATCAAAACAAAAAGAGACTCATAGGCCAATCTCCCTGGTGAACATGGACCAGAAACTGTAAAATTTGTACAAGAGTAGGGAGTGCACCTCCAGGTGTAGGCTTAAGTGAATAGGACTCTAGTTGTCCAAGAAATGAGACCAGTAATCAGTAGATGGGACTTTGTGAAACCAATACCCTATTGTACTACATGGAGACCGTTAAGCCACTGGTGCAGCCACAGACAGGGTGGGAAAAGTCCCTTCCCATCATGCATCTGACAGAGGGTCCGTGTCTAGAGTATACAAGGAACTCAGAAGGCTTGGCTTGACTTCATAATTTCATTTTTCTCTACAGGTAAACAATATTCCATTGCAGCAGGTACCACATTTCATTGTCTGTTCTTCATTGGGTGGACATAGAGTGGAATTCCATGGCTTAGCTGCTGCAAACAGAGCAAAAGACCAAGGAATCAAGCCACCCAAAATTAAAATGTGTGCTACAGACAGAACAGGGGGTCCTCAGAAGAGGAAATCGTTAAGAAATATTTTTTTAAGTTTTTAATTTTCTTAGCCACCAGGGAATCACAAATTAAAATACTTTGAGATTTCATCTTACTCCAAGATTAAGAAAATATAAGTCAATCAACGCTCTTGAGTAGGTGAGGGGTGGGGCTCCCTCATTCACTGTTAGTGGGCATGAAAACTGGGGTCACCCTTGTGGAAATCGGTTCCTTAAAGAACTAGAAACAGATCAGCCACATGACCCAGATATGTCACTCCCAGGCATTTACCCGAGGTATCTAACTCCCCACTGCAAAGTTGTATACTCACTCATGTTCATAGCTGCTTTGCTGAGAGCAGCCAAGACATGGATGGAATGCCACTGTATGTCCGCCAATTGATGGGCAGGTAATGAACTGTGTGGTACCCGCATGCAATGAAGTTTTGTTTAACCTGTAAAAACAATGAAATTATGCAATGTTCAGGTAAATGGGTGGAGCTAGAAAATATCATGTTGAGTGAGGTAACCCTGACCCAGAAAGACAAATGACACATGTCCTCACTCAATTGTGGAACTCAGCATTGAATCGTTAGGTTTGTGTGTTTAACATGGAGTGTCTGTAGGATCCAGGAAACTAAAAAGGGGCCATTGATGAGAAACTGCAAAGATATTAAGTAGGGGGTGGGGGTAGAAGAACAAAGGTGAAATGAAGTGGGAAGGAGGGTAATGGGGAGAGAGGTTTAAGTGGGGAGAAGGATGGGAGGGTAAAGCAGAGGAGGGGGAGGAGAAGGGGGAGAGGAGAGGTGCTTAACACTAAGGATGGTAAAGGCTATATTTTATTTTATAAGGTTTATAGAGGATAGATAGATGATAGACAGACAGATAGGTGAAAGATAGATGGTGGATGGATGGGTGCTTAGATAAGAGAGATAGATAATCAGTAGATAGGTAGATATCAGTATTTTAAAAGGTCTCATTGAAGTTGGCCTATACCAGGGATAGTGGTCCTCATAGAGGCCAGAGGGTACCAAACAAAGAGCCTAGTGCTGGGTGAGGTTTCTGGAGACCACACCCCCCCCCAAAAAACAAAAACTAATACAGGCTATTGTCATTTCTCTTGGTTGCCCACCAGAACGTAATGGTAATATTCTATTGCTGAAGCTACCTCAAGACATGAGGAAATCAAGTTGATACTGACCGGAAGCTTTCTCCCTGTGGATAACTTTCATAGTACCAGAAGATGCTATGCAAGCTGTGGGGGTGGGTGGCAGTGTTGGCCATCAACAGTATTACCTGGCTGTGAACCTTGTGAACTATATTAGTGACCAGGGTACCAAGATACAAACATTGGGTACAATAATGGTACAAATGTTATGTCAGTAACCAGCTGCCTTCTGGTTGGATTTCAAGCCTGCTCAGTGTCTGCTACTGTGAATCTAGTCAAGAGTCCACAGCTGGGTGCTTACAGGCCCCAGGGTGAACCTCCACTATTATTCTCCTAAATGGACACAATATCAAACCATACTCCAAATTTGTATCTATATCCCCTTAGGTAGGAACTGCTTTGACCTCATCAGAAAAGTATCTTTGTGTAATGAGCTTGGAAACTTAAAAGTGGTCAAAGCACAGAGAATAAGTGTTAGTGGCCTGCTCAGTCACAAATGGAATATCTATTTCATGTCCCCTCCCCCACAAGTCTCAGGGACCATCAGAGAAGGGGAGGGCATGGAGACTGTCAGGGTCAGAGGTTGTGGAAGAATAGAGTGAGCCAGTATCTTCTGGACAGGCCAGAACCGCTGGATTTGTGGATGGCCCCAGGCTCAGGAGTATGGGAGCAGCACAAATGGAACTCAATGTGTAATTAAAAAAATTATATAGGGCATAAAGTTGGCATGGGTAGGAAGGTAGGTGTGGATCTGGGAAGAAATAGAGGGAGTCTTTGGGGGTGAATATGATTAAAATACATTGTATGTAATTCTCAAAAAATTAATAAAACACTATATTTAAAAATAAATAATATGTTTAAGCAATGGTTTCTTACATGGAAATAATAAAACTGTGACATATAAAAATGAAGCTACAATGATGATTTTAGGGAACATTATAGCACTAAAGCGTTCATAGGATGAAAAAGAAAGAAAGCCTTGTGCGCTGGATGTGTAATTACAGCGCTTGGAAGGTGGAGGCAAAGGGAGCCATGGTGTGTGTGTGTGTGTGTGTGTGTGTGTGTGTGTGTGTGTGTGTGTGTGTGTCCTGCAAGTGAAGCTAGAACCTACAGGAAACTAAGTTTCAACCTCCCCACTTAAAGACTGCTAAGTAAGAGGAGAAAGGAAACAGTTGCAGGAAGCCCAGAGGTCTGTAAGTCAGCGAGGTGGAAAACGTATCACAACAGGAAAATCAAATTTTGGTTTAAGGGGCAAGAAGTTGAGGCTGTAGCTCAAAGGCAAAATGCTTGACTAGGGTTCTGCTCCCAGCACCACAGGATGGGGGAGGGGGAAAGGAGGAGCCGGAGAAGAAAAAGAAGGGGAAAGGGGGAAGAGAGTGCCAATAAATTGATTGTTGTCTTTTGTGATAGGAGGGGAGAGGGAGGAGAAGAAAGTGAGAGAGACAGAGATACAGAGAGACAGAGATACAGAGAGACAGAGACAGAGGGGGGAGGGAAGGGGGGAGGGGGAGGGGAGGGGAGGGGAGGGGAGGGGAGGGGGAGGGAGAATGCCTTACCAGTATTAGCACTGGGGAGAGCTGGAACACCATGAATTTTGCAGATGTGGAAAGATAACAAGAAACTATTTTAAACAACTTCATGCAGGCAAATCTGATACCTTAGGTGAACCAGAAAAAAAAATGTTTTAAAGGAATTCATAGCCAACCTGTATTCATTAAAGAAATGGCATATTTCTGTTTTGTTTTGTTTTGAAATTCCACAAAGAAAAGTCAGAGACTATCAGTTTGAGAAGTGGGGATGGGGAGGGGTTGGGGGAGGAAAGGGAAGAGGGAAGTGATGTAATTATATTTTAATTAAAAACTTTTTTAAAAAGAAAAAAAGAAAAAGAAAAAGAACGGCAGAGCTCCTCAAGACCTGAGGCAGTAAACTGTGAGAGACGAGAGAAGCAGAAACCTCCAGATTCGATGACTTTTCTGGCAAAACTACCAAAGTCTTAATGAAGACATGGGAGTTATTCTTTTGGAATGCTTTCAAAAACTAGAAGAGGAAGGAAAATTTTTCAACTGGTTTTTTGAGGTGAGTGTGATCTCAGTACCAAGGCTAGACAGCAACATTACAGAGGAGAAGGCTACAGAACAGACACACACCCCCACAAAGTGTTAACAAAATACTTTCATATTATGGGGTAACAGGAGCTGAGTCTGAAGAGTGCTTGCTTCAGAAGCAAGATCCCCAGCACCCTTAAATCTCAGAGCTGGGGAGGTAGAGACAGGTGGGTCCCCGAGGACGGCCAGCCAGCCAACTTAGACAAATGGATGAATGAGTCCAAGGAGAGACAAGGTGGAGAATTTCTGAGGCATAGCAGCCAAGACTTCCCTCTAGCCTCCTTGTGTACCCATGAACACACACACACACACACACACACACACACTCACACTCACGCTCACACTCACACTGACACATACAACACGGGGGGGGGGGGAAGAGCTCAGAGAATATGACTCCACTTACATAAATAAGCATCTAAACGTGCAATGTAATCTGCAACAATGGAGGTAGACCAGTAATACGGCTAGGGTGGAGGGAGGGGAGGATTTACTACAAGAACTAGAAAATGCACTCGCAATTGATGAAAATTCACGTTCTCTTGATTGTGGTGATAGTTTCTCGGCATCTGCATATGTCAAAACTTATCACATTACACTGTAACTATGAGTTGTGTACTTCACGCCTCAATAAAGCTGTAACGCGCACAAAGCAAAAAGCAGAAAGACTTCGGATGGGCTCCACCCATCATGCAACCACTGTCTTCCAGCCTTGCCATCCATGCAGCCTCCTTGGCATAGCGGAGGCTCAGACAGGCTGTCACAGACCCTGTTTCCCATCTTCAAAACAGATAGCTTTCTGGAGAAGGGGGCTCCATGCCACCAACCGAAAGCCATGGGCACAGCTGAAGAGCTTATGGAGAAACAAGGTTCAAAAGGAAAGATGAGGAGAGTTTCCTCGGGATTCTGAAGCAATTGTCCTGGGCCACAGGCATTAAAGATGGTAAGGGCAGCTTAAGGCAGGACTAACCGGAGCTGGGCAAATATCCTCAAAGGCCTGTCTCTGTGCAGCTGGAAGCTCTGCTCATCCTCTGTAGCAGTTATGATCAGGTGAGAGGATCGGAGAACCAGAGAAGAACTCCTTCCCCCCTCTCTGTCTCTCTCTTCCTATCTATCTATCTATCTATCTATCTATCTGTCTATCTGTCTATCTGTCTCTGTCTTCTCTGAGTCAGGAGCTCTTAAATTCAGCTAGACTGGCTAGCCAGTGAGTCCGAGAGATCCGTGCATCTCTGGCTCCCCAGCGCTGGGATTAACAGGTGTGTACCACCGCACCAAACTCTTTTTGTGGGGGATACAAACTCGGCCTTATTCATGTCTGTGGGGCAAGCACTTTTCCACACGGATTTTCTTCCTAACCTTTTTATTTGAGTTGGGATTGATGCAAGAAATTCCATAATTATTTTGACCATATTCTCAACAGCCCTAAGTCCCTGACCCACTCCTGGGTAAGGGTGGGTCCCTTGAGCTCAGGATTCAGGCCAGGCCTGGCAAGCTCCAAGCTGGGGCTCTCCTGTCCCTAGAGGTACATGACCAACTAGAGAAGGGAAGAATTAAGGTGGCCAGGAATCCAGCTGGCCCTAAGGCCATGGTGTAGGGAAGGCTATCCTGCCAGGAGGAAGAGGACAGGACTGAACCGGGAACAGGCAGATCCCCATGCCAAAGCTGCCCGCCCCTCGGGAGTGCCCGAAGATCCTGGGAGAAGCCTGGCAGAGGTTGCCTTCATAGCTAAACACATGGTTTCCTCTAGTGCTACAGTCCTCGTGACTTGTAGTCAAACTCTTTCCCGTAAGTCATCAAAAGTCCTTTACTCTAAGCCTAAGGCCATCTTCTTACCCTCTTTGGTTTGGTTTCAAAACTATCCCATTTTAGAAGAGTAAACCTCGTTTTGTAGGAGTTTGGGCAAACAGGCCACCATACTTGTGTTTCCTGCTCCAACCTGTGGCCTCACACAAACAGCACTCAGGGCTTCTAAGCCTCAATTCTGGCTGCAACACCTTGCAGGTGGGGCACCTATCTATGCCCTATCCTCTACCCCCACTTCCCGGTTCACACTGCTCTGAAGTCAACACTTCATCAACCCCCCTCACCCCCCCATTGGATGCAACTTCCAGAGGTTCCCCTGGCCCTTGTCACCCCCCCCCCC
>NC_034596.1:103094643-103104022 GCF_900095145.1 Mus pahari | reverse complement strand
CTCGAACTCAGAAATCTGCCTGCCTCTGCCTCCCAAGGGCTGGGATTAAAGGCGTGTGCCACCATGCCCGGCTCACCCCGATGGTTTTAAGTCACTTGAGACCAGTGTTTATTGCAGAGCATGGGGCTGGGGCAGTCAGATCTCTGCTTAAATCGCAGCTACTGCTGAGCTTCATCCCAACATCCCTGCTAAGGTAGGCCCAGGGGCTGTGGGTCAGAGGGATGTCCCCAGGGTCCCTATGAGCCTTGGGCCTGAGCGCTCCTCTGGGTAGTTCCTCTGGGACCACTCTAGTGTGTGAATCTGAGAATGAGGCCAACACTCGGTCAGGGTCACTAGTATAATGCCCAGAGAGAGACACTAGGGGTGGAGAATAGCCCTGCCAGCTACAGGCACCAGAGGAGGTTGGTGGCAGAGTACTCTGTCCACCTGCTCAGCCAGGGCTTCCTCCTGCCTCCTGCCCCCTGCCACCCAGCCCCACCCAGCTCCACCCAGCACAACTTCCAGTCTCCTAGGGCGGACAGGCTAGATCTCTCGCAGGCGCGCATACTGGCTGGGACACACAAAACCGGCAGAAATAATTTTCCTGCCCAGTGGAGTGAGGAAAATTGGTGGCCGTCTCAGAGTTCCTGTTTTCAATGAGGGCAGTCTGCTCATGTCCCGGCGACTGTGGCCCTGCTGCCACCTTGCGTCCCAGTGGGGAGTCCGTGCCTGGCACACTGGCTCTGCCCAGCGTTGGAGTCTCCTGGTCCTGTGACCCCTGCCTGCGACTGCAGACTCTTCCTGTAGGGTGAATCTTTCTCCGGCTTTATGCAATCACTGTGACTTCTGAACAGTATACGGGACACACAGACAAAGGTGGCCCAGGAACACTCAGAGAGAACAGAAGCTTAGATATGGTCTCCCAGGATCCAGGCCAACGGTCTAACCGTTGGGGTCACTCCCAAGCTGGTCTTCACTAGCTGTCCTGAGTGGGAATGGAAGAAGCAGGGACATTTAGACCCCAACGCACCCAAGTGGAGCCACACTCTTGCCGGGAGACAAGTATGTGAAGGTCCTGGAAGTTGGAAGGGAAAATCAGGCATCTCCTTGGGACCGGAAGTTGGGGGTCTGGACAAACCTGAGGCCATTCCAGGAGTTCTCCTCACTGGGATGTTGCCTCTTATTTGATGAGGATATAGTATGCATGTCTGTGGGTGGATGGAGATGGAAGGGTAACCTGGAAACAGACGAGACTCCTGAGCCTGTGGCTATAGTGCCTGAGGTGGGAACCAGGCTCCTTGCTGTAGGTTTGGGGAGACAGCAGGAACCTTGCCTGTAAGACCCACAGTGTGGCAAAAGGCACAACCCTGTGACAGTCTCCAGTGTACAGTGAGTGACCAGAAAGGAGGAAGAGGGACCATGGATGAACGGGCCCCACTGAGACAAATGCTTCCCTGGGGTGGGGTCTCTCCTGTGACTGGCCAAGTCCAACAAAGATACTGCTGGAGGAGCAGCCAGCCTTCTGCTCCCTAGATGGCACAAGTATGTTGGGACAGTTATGGAACACTAGTGTCCAGACATCTGGGAAGCTGATGAGGGTTGGGGACAGGAGCTAAGGACCAAGGCCTCTACCACATGGGGTTGTGTTCCCCACGCCCAGCCATCTTCATCCCTTCTTCTCACCCCAGCAGAAGACAGGCCTCCTCAGGAAGCCTGCTGGGTTACTATGCTCTGCTGTTCTGAACGCAAAAGCCCTGGGCTCTCAACTATTGGGGTGCTCTTCAGGTAACATCCCTAGGCTTTCCTCTACCTGGGAGAAGGTCAGACATGGATGGGGGCACTGGGCCAGACGAACACTGCGCTCAAGTCCTTGATCAGCTTTCTCCTTGCTAGTGGCCTCTGGGAAGGGGCCTAACCTCCAAGCTTCAGTTGTGCTGTCGGCAAAGGGCAGCGGTACCACCTTTCACACGGAGTGTGACAGCCAGGCACAGCTGTCTCCCTGTCCCCTCCCCACTGGTGGGAGACGGAGGGAGTCTTGTGGGGGGGGGGGGTGAAACGAGACCTTAGGAACAACTCTAGAGTTGGAGGTTGAAGCCTTCCCAAGCAAGCCTGGCCTGAGTCTAAAGACTTCCTAAGTATGGCAGGCAGGAGCCACCGGCCCCTCCCCCTCCTCTCTAGCCATCTGTGCGTTGGCAGCAGAGGAGGCAGGGCAGAGGAGAACAGCAGTCTAGCTTCATCTGAGCAGGACCCATCTCTAGGGGAAAGCTACAGCCCAGGGCAGGAAATATAGACAGAACCCAGTTCTATGGGCTACATCCGTGTTCTGTGTTTTTTTTTTTTTTCTCCTTCAGGCCTTTGGAGGCGTGTATGGGGGAAAGTAGGACTTTAAGGACTGTTCCACTCTGCCAGGAGGACCGCAGAGATGAGGATTGGTGGCCCATGCTACCTCTCTCCTCAGCATGGGGTAACCCAGATCCCCAGAGCAGGAGACACATCCATGGTGAGTCAGAAGTTAGAATAAGCTGGCCACCATGGGCCAGGGCTGCCTTCTTGTCCCTGTCTCAATCGTGGTCCATACTCCTAGAGTTAGGGGGCGCATCCCGAGGGCCTCCACTTAACCCTCCCCTTCCACGCCTATTACAGAAATAATGTCCCTGGGGAAGAGAGGGGATGCTCCTAACTTCTACCCCCGTGTCTGCCTGCTCCTTCTGGAGACTCGCTTTTAATGCCTCTCTCTTTCTTCGCTGTCAGCACCCTTTTCCTGTGCTGTCACAGTGCCTGAGTGCACCAGCTACTCCCCTAATTAAAGGAAAGAGAAGCTGCAATGTACACAGCACAGAAGGCCGAGGGGTGGATGGTGGTGACAGCCCCGTGACAGTATGGATGTACTCGCTGCTCCTGGACTGTACACTTAAAGGTGATTAAAATGCTAACTCTTGACATGCATGTTTTACCGCGGTACAAAGTCCACATACATGCTGTAGTTGCTGCTAGCATCCCCTGATCTCCCTTGGAAACCATTAACACACAAGAACCGATCAGCCCACAGGCCCTGAGAGAAGCCAAAGGCAGGCTCTGCTGTCTCTTTTCCCCACCCCAGAGCCTTCCTGGCCCCATGTGCTTGACTCTACTAGCCTGGAAAGATGCTCCCGGGGGAGAAGGGAGACCCTGGTTTCTCAGGATTTATGCTAGTTAGCTTCCATACGTGCTCCAGTTTGTTTGGGACTATCAGCACCACTATGCCGTAGTGTCTCACCCAGAGCCAGAATAACCTGCCAAGTCCTGAGCGCTCCTGGGACCAAAGAGAGAGATGCTCTACCCCAGTCACAGTGGCCCTCCTGAAGTCATTATCCCTTTTTTATTACTTCTTGGAAAGAAGGAGCCCCTCCACTATTACGGGGCTCCCAGATAAAGAATTACAGGTGAGGACTGGAAGTGGACAGGGGGGCTGCTGCAGTTTAAGGAATCCATGACAGGTATGGAGGCTAGGCATCGGCCGGAACTTGGAGGGCAGAGCAGTGGGCTACACCTTTGGAAGTCACTGTCCTGTCTGTAAACTGCAAGGTCCCTGAGGGCAGGCACCTGTCTCTCACTGCCAAGTCAGTCCCTGGGGACCAGAGTGGCCTGTACACAGCAGGTGCCTGCTAAATGCTGGAGCTCCCCTCCCCCAGCAGGGCCAGGGACACAAGACGTGGCACCCCACACTCCTCCATTCATGCCAGCCGCCATTCATGCGCGCGGGACTCATTCACCCCGCGCGCCGCCATTCCGCGCCCTGTGCGCCCCGCGCCCACCACGTGCGCCCTGCCCGGCGCGGCGCGGGGAAGCGCCGGAGCAGCCGCGGCTGCGCGGGGCCGGGGCTGGCGGGGAGCCGGGCCGGGGGCGGGGGGCGGGCGCTCCCTGCGGGAAGCGGGGCGCTGGGGAGCCCCGGCCGCGGGCTCGGGCGCGCAGAGCCGGGGCCATGTGGACGGGTGGCCGGCGGCCGGGCCGGCTTCGCCGGGCGGTGAGTACCCGAGAGCCGGGCTGGCAGGGCGCGGGGCGGGGCTGGGCGGCGGGCACCACGCCGGGGCGGTCCCTGCGCGCGCCCGCGGCGGCCCTGGGTGGCGCCGGGGCCCGGGGCCCTCGCGCGGGGCGGGGCGGCCGGGCCTCCGCAGCTGCTTTGCGCGTGCGGCCTGAGGACTTGCAGAAGGCGGGTGTAGGGGGCCCGGCTGAGCCCACCCCGTTCGGGGGGCGGCCCTGGAGAGGCCGCAGAGCCGGAAGGAGACTGGCCAGGGACCGCTTCCCGAGCGTGGGCCGCGCGTGGGCCCGCGCATGCCTCGGGCACCTTCCTCTCCGGCGGCCCTAGCAGGCCGCCAGCAGTCCTCCCCATGGACAGGCGAGGAAACTGAGGCTGGGCAGGCAGGGGCCTGGCCAGGGCCACTCTGCAGGCCCTGACCTGCTCACAGAGCCCCTGCACGTTGGCTGGGAATTTCTGCCCCTAGCATTTCCGCTTCCTGCCTGGTTTAGAGGTGTTTCCTTCCTCGTGTGTGCCCACCCCATCAGAACAAGGTTCCTTTGGGGCAAGAGCTGCGTGGGCGACACCTCGGAATCTCCTGAGGGAGCAGGATGGGAGCTGGGAAGGTCTCCTGGAGCAAGGGCTGGCTGCAAGAGACGGGAGCCATGCAGGTGTGCAACCCTGATGGCCAGGGTTGGCCCACCAGTGCAGTCACTGGGCACATGTGGGGCATCATCTTTCTGGACTCCCTTATCCTGAGGTCCCAATACCTGTGCGCCCCTGGAGGCCATGGGATACTCTCTGCGGTTCTCTGGGCCTCAGTTTCCTCACTGTCCAGGAGTTAAGTGGTCTTTGCTACTCGCAAGTCTAGGCTATGAGAAGGTCTCGAGGAGGAAGCCCTTTATCTTCTGTGCTGTGTCTGGGCAGCCCAGTAGGGCAAATGGCCTTTGGGGACGGCTCAGCCTAGCATCTGTGACAAGCAGGGCGGGGAGGCAGCAGCAGGGCCTGGCAGCCTCCTGCAAACCCTTAATTTTCCCACAGCTCACTATAATCAGGGCGGCTCTGGAAAGCAAGCACGGTAGCAGATGCAGGCGCAGGGCCAGGGGCTGCTGAGCAGCACCAAGGACCCTCCCAAGTTACTGTCTCCCAAGTTACTGTTCGTTCCTGTGGCCTGCTCTGTGTGCTGGCTCCTGGGAAGTGAAGTGAGAAGTCAGGGCTGCCAGGGGCCATGGCCTGTAAGAGCTTCTCACAGGCTGGAGGTCAGGTGAGGGACCCACATAGGCCAAGAGCAGAACTCAGTGTGAAGCAGTCGGGACAAGGTCTCTCTCTCTCTCTCTCTCTCTCTCTCTCTCTCTCTCTCTCTCTCTCTCTCTTTCTCTCGGCCTTGAGCATCTGGTTAGCCTGCAGTGGCTGCCATTTATAGAATTCTGACTGTGTACTGGGTATCGTCATTAGCACCATCCCCGTAGCAGCATCCCGGAGAGTGAATGGATGGATACGTGAATGAATGAGTGGATGGGCGTGAGGGACAGCAGTCAGTCAGTAGGGCTTGGACACAGTCCACAAGTGTTTCCCACAGCTTACAGAAGACCCACAGGCTAAGCTGGGGGAGAGGAAGTTAGCGCTGGGTTAGCAGGAAGAGAATTACAGGGAGGGAGAAGGCGTGAATCTAAGAACCACAAAAAGCATCTTGCAGAAATGCTCAGTCAAGGGCAGCTTAAGCCTCTGATGGTCAGAGCTGCAAACTTGCTGTGTTGGTCCACAGTTGTCCCAGGGTCCCCTCTCACCTCCCATCCTGCCTCAGAGCTAGTCATGTGACTAATGGAGAACTTTGGACGGGGTTTGAAGCCCTAGGTCCCAGTCTGTTCTGCGCTAATTTGCTGTGTGGCCTCATGCAAGGCCCTAGACCTCTACAGAGCCTGGTATCAGAGGTCAAGCCCCTGAAGAGTGACTCAGAGCAGGCCCCAGCAGGTGACTGGTGACTGACAGCTGGACGGTGCTGTCCCAGCTGGGTCAGTCTTAGGAATGGGCAGATGGGTAAATGGGTTGTGACATCCTCTCTGCTCACCTTGCATATTTTCTTTGGACACACACTATCACTCAGGCAAACCAGCCTTCAGGAGTTCACGGTCTAGCAAGAGTTATAGACCCTGGCCAGCATAGCAGGGAATGGGAAGGTATATGTCCCACGAGTCAAGAAGAGGCCAACAATGAGCCTGGGGGTCAGCATGGTGCTTTAGAGGGAATCTCCTTCAGGAAAACAGCAGCTATCCAGCCCTAGGCTGAGCCAGTGAGCTGAAGTTGTGTCCGATCAACAAACTTTGAACCAGGTTGGGAAATGGGGTAGGAAGAGAAGTGAAGAGACCCGGGGCCATACCACTGGTGGTGCCTGCTGGTATGGAGGGGAGGGGAGATGGTACTGATGGGCAGGGCAGCAAGGTACTGATGGGAGTATGCATCAGGACCGACCAGTAGTAGGCGAGTAGAAAGCTGGAGAGATGGATGGAGAGGACGAAAGCCTGGTGGTTATAAGAAAAAAGGAAATGTATGGGAGCTGATGGAAGAACTGATGTAGAGAGAGGACCCGATAGATTGAGGCCTGAGGGCAAAGTGGATTGATTTCTGGTCTTGGGGCAGGGTAGATGAATGGACGGGTGGTTGTATAGATGTCAAGGGATATGTGGATACAGAGGAAGCATCAAAACAAGTGGTTGTTGTCATGGGGGGGATGGTCGTGTGAATGGTTCCTGAGTGGGTGCTGGGGTAGGCAGGGCTATAAGTTAATAGAGGTAGAATCAGATGGACGTAGAGGTCCGAGCAGAGTGGTGACTGTGGATGACACGTAGACCTAGGTGTGGAAGGGCAGGTTTGTGTACGGATGTGCACACATCCACCCATAAAGACGAGTCACAGGAATGGTACACGGTTGAGCGGGTGGCCGACAGATTCAGGAGTGAGGTTGTAAATGACTGGCTGGATAAATGCTTGTCAGCGGATGGCAGGCGCAGACCTGAAAGGCTGGGTGAATAGCTACAGGACCCGTGGGTGGAAGGCAATTGGCACAATGAGTAGGTGGAGCATCAGGCCATGCCCTCTGAGTGCCACTGTCTGTTCACGTGTGCCTCAATCCCTCTGCTTCAGAGACTGACAACTGAGCAGAGATGGAGGAGGATCAGAGCTTCACGCTGAGTCCCTCTGATTTTAGGGTGGCGGCGGTGGTGAAGAGCAGCCAAGCCTGTGTTCACCTCACCAAAGAATGAGCTCCCCTGTACATGAATTTAGGGAAGCATGTAGCATTCATGATACGCCATCTAAAGATGAGCAGCCAGCCTGGCAGTCACAGGGGGCCTTCTCTCCCGGTGTGTGTGTGGGGGGGGCAGGGTAACAAAGGTCTGGGTGGGCTGAGCTCACTTCCTTTCTGAGGAATGAGAGATGGTCAGATCTGAGTGACAAAAGCCACAGAGAAGGTGTGAGGTGCAATGGATTCTGATAGCCAAGAGCTGTGGCTGTCTCAGAAGACCCCCAAGGTATCAGGAAGAAGCTAAATGGCCCAGGGGAGTTTTCAAAATTGCTTCTGTGAGGGGGAACATGGGACAGAACTGGTGCCTGGAGAATGCAGGAAAGAAGCTGTGGTCTCTAGGGTGCCTGCTCCGTACGTGGTCTGTGCTAGGCCATGTGTGTTTCCCAGTAACCTTACCTCATCCCAGATCAATCTCTGGAGACAGAGTGGCTGTCACCTGCCTGTAGATGAGGCCTCAGGAGCTGCAGGCAATATCTGCCTCTCCTTCCTCTCCCCAGGGTCTTTACATCACCTATGAGACCAGGTACCCTGTGCCACCATGATGGAGAACAGACCTACCATGCAACCCACCAGAGGGAGATTGGTGCCCCAGGAATAGGGGTCCCCTCTTGAGATGGTAACCCAGGCCCAGACTATGAGTTGTGATGGACAGCATAATCCTCAGGGCTGAGAGCCAGTAGGTCGTTATGACAACAGAAACTCATCTCATCTGACTAGAATTCAGGAACAGGCTCAAAGGACCTGCTGGCCAGGGCCCCAGGCCCTCGAGGGACTACACATGCTGGTGCCACAGGCAAATGAGAGCCCCTGCCAGCGAACCCCAAGTCCTCCTGGGACCCCTGCCCATCACTCTTCCTTCTGCCCTGCCTACCCTTCGAGCCTGGGTACAGTTAGATGAGGGGGGTACAGCTTGGATCGTCCAGTCTGAGAGATCTGTTCTATCAGGTGACAAGGTAGGGATGGAGGAGTTGGGGATGCAGGAGAGATGGAGGAGTGTTGGGGATGCAGGAGAAGCTGTTGGGTGTTTTGGCAGGACATCCCAGGGGCGGGAGATTCTTCCACACATTTTCATCCAAATTCCAGCCCACAGTAGGCTCACATCAGGTCGGGGCGATACTTGTGAGCCAATATCTGAACTTCCATGTCTTTCACACTACCCACTCATCCACTGACTTGTTCATTCATCCATTCTCTACATCCCCCTCAAATTATTCATCTACACATTCACCCATTCATCCATTCATCAATCCACCCACTCCCTTACACACACATCCATCTTTCCACCTACCCATCCATCATCCACTTACCCATTCACCCACCCCACCAGTCACAACCTTACACACCCATCCACCTTCCTATCTATCCACTCATCCACCCACCATCATCCATCTACCCACTCATTCATTCATTCATTCATTCACCTATTCATAACTAATTTATCTACCTACCTACCTACCCATTCATCCATCTATCTACTCATTCCCTTACTCATGGGTTCATCTACCTATCTATTCATCCACCTGTCCATTCATCCACCCATTCATTCACCTACTTATCCATTAATCTATTCATCCACCCACCTATCCACTTATCTACCTACCCATTTATCCATCCATCCACCAGTTCATTCATTCACCTATCCATCCATTCATGTACCCATTCACCCACTCACTCCCTTACACAGCCATCTATCCATCCATTTACTAATTCATTCACCTACATATTCATTAGTCTATCCCCTTTCCCATCTATCCATTCAAATTTACCTACCCATTTACCCATACATCTATCCATCCACCTATCCATCATCCATCCATGCACCCATCCATCCACCCTTCTATCCATCTATCCATCCACCCACCCACCCATCCATCCACCCACCCATCCATCCATCTACCCACCCATCTATCCATTCACCTACCCACCCACCCATCTATCCATCCATCCACTCACCCATCCATCCACCTACTCACCAACCCATCTATCTGTCCATCCATCCACCTATCCATCCATCCATCCATCTGTCCGTCCATCTACTCATCCATCTATCCATCCATCCTTCCACCCATCCATCCACCCATCCGTCCACCCACCCATCCATCTAT
>NC_034596.1:103044614-103092114 GCF_900095145.1 Mus pahari | reverse complement strand
AGAGAGCTCTATCCATTCTCACCTTTATTATCATTGTTGTTATTATTATTATTATTATTATTAATTTATTTACTTTACATCTCAGTCAATCAAAACTTCCCCTCCCTTCTCTCCTCCCACTTGTTCCCTCTCCCCTTCCCTCCTCTGCCCTCATCCACCTCTCCTCCTCTTCTCCTCAGGAAAGGGGTAGGTTCCCATGGATATCAAAAAGCCTTGGCATATCAAGTCGCAGTAGGACTAGGCACATCTTCTGTTGAGGCTGGATAAGGCAGCCCTGTTAGGGGAAAGGGAGCCAAAGACGGGCAGCAGAGTCAGAGGCAGCCCCTGCTCCTGCTGTGAGGGGTCCCACGTGAAGACCACACTGCACATGTTACATATGTGCAGAGGGCCTCGGTCTGTCTCATGCATGCTCGTGGTTGGCAGTCCAGATTCTGTGAGCTCTTATGGCCCAGGTGAGTTGGTTCTGTGGGTTTTCTTGTGGTGTCCTTGGCCTCTCTGGCTCCTTCAGTCCTGCCTCCCCATCTTCCACAGGCTTCCCCAAACGCCACTTAATGTTTGACTGTGGGTCTCTGCATCTGTTTCCATCAGTTGCTGGGTGAAGCCTCTCAGATGACAGCTCTGCTAGGCTTGCAAGTTGAGCAGAATATCACTAATTGTGTCAGAGATGGGCTTCCTCTCGTGACATGGGTCTTAAGCTGGACCGGTTATGGGTTGGCTCTTCCCTCAATTTCTGCTCCATCTTTATCCCTGCACATCTTGTAGGCAAGACACATTGTGGGTCTAGGGTTCTGTGGGTAGGTTGGTGTCCCAGTGCCTCCAGTGAAGTCTTGCCTGGTTACAGGAGGTGGCCGGTTCAGGTTCCGTATTCCCCACAGCTAGGGGTCATAGCTAGTGTCAACCTCGTAGACTCCTGGGAGTTTCCATTGTCCTGGGTTTCTAGCTTGTCCCAGAGTTGTCTCTCCCAGTACCCTCTGCCTCTGTCCTCTCCCCATCCTCCCCTTGACACTGTCACTTCCACACTCCCCCCTCCTTCCCGCCCTCTCCCCTCTCATGTTTCTATGGGTACTTATGTGAACTGAATTCAGCTCCTGATGTTTGCACTCTACCCACTGAGCCATCTCCCTGGAGATGCGACCTCTTAGGAAGAGTGAGTAGGCACCTGTGATCTGGCCCTTTTGCTGCAGGTATGGTTTCCCCGTGGTAGCTTTGTCTGTTCTGCTGTCCCCAGGACCTAGCTCCAGCCATGGCTTCCCTTATCTGCCCAGCGGGCTAGAGCTGAGAACATGACCTTCTTTCTCTGGCACTGAGCTTCAAAGCTCACATTTAATGACAATCCATTTTAGGGGTGGGACACCGTGTGCTGGCATTGGGTCAATGGGTAGGAGGGCATTGGCTGGTCATTGTGGCCTGACCCAGGAGGGTATGAGGGCTCGGCCTGTGGAGACGGTTGAAGGAAAGCATGACCCTAGACCGTCTGAGAAGGATGCTTACTGGAGCCACCTCCCAGGCCCGAAACTCTGACCCTCCCAGCTCTGGACGGATAGCTTCCAGCTCCCTTCTGCCTTCCAGGAAGGAAGCCCACACGAGGGAGACCCACGGCCACCCACAGAGCCCCAGCACGGGCCCAGAGAACACTGTATCCCACCCAAGCTGGGAAGCAGGTGGCTGTAAGGCTGGGACACTGAGCTGCCCAGGCTCTCCCTCCCCAGCAGAATCCCCTAGCACAGGCTGCCAGCTTGCTGGGGGATCCCTTGCCCGCCTGAGCCGCCAGCGGGAAGCCAGGATGCCTTTCTCCAAGTTCCTGGATGAGGTCACTGTGCGCGTGCTAGATCCAGTGACCCTGGAGGGCTTCAGGGGCACCCAAGGCCACAGCCAGGAGCCCTCTCCAGGTGACCACAGCTCCGGCCCAGCCCAGGAATCCCAGGCCAGAGCCACAGCTTCAGAGAAGGACCTGGCTCAGAGTCCCTGGCATTCCTTGGAAGCCACAGGCATCAGGGGCCTGGGCAGCTGCGAGCAGGGAGATCCGGCATGTTCCCCCAGCCTGAGCAGGGTGAGTCCCGATCTTATGCCCCATTTCCCAGCATGAGCCTGTCTGACTGCCCCCCCCCCATCATACTATTCTTTTGTGATTTGTGTGAAAGAAGACCGTACGCATCCAAAGCATGAATCAGGTAAAAGTGAAGGTTCTGGCTTCAGAGCAGCAAACCAGATCTGGGACCTGAGGACACAATCCGGGTAACAATAGTAGAAGCATTGTTGGGTCAACCAAGCCTCCCCGGATCACCACAGGCTCCTAAAGATACCTTCTGTACCGAGGACAGTGCTCATTCTATAGTTCTGGTCCCTTCTCTGCGGACTCAGTTAGCAAAGTACTATAGCTACCAGGGCAGTCCACGGTCTAGGAAGAGGTCTATGTGCTTATTGGTTCATCTTGCTCAGAGCTCCTGGATGGCCTATCTCATTCTATATTCCTCAGTGTGCAGGGACGGACACTGCGGAACCCACCCTCGTGGCCTCCAAGTGGCCAGCCTGCAGAGCCAGTCCTGGGGCAGGACATAGGCTTCTCTGCTTCTTGGAAGTCCCCAGAGCCTCCCCCCAGAGTCCAGCTGCCTGCCGTGTGACAGGATGGATCTTCCTGGGCCTCGGATTTCTCAGCAGTGCATGACTCCTGATCATGTCCCCCATCTCCTCCATGAAGTGCTAATAGTCAGGCACTCCACAGTCTACAGCTGTGGGCTCTGTATACATTATCCCTCCACCCCCCACGCCCTGCCTCTCAGGACCATCAGGCTCCGGAGGAGTTGCTAACACCCAGACCTCTGGAAGGCTTTGTCCCAAGGCTCTAGTTACGAGCTTTGGGGGTGGCACATGGAGAAGGGTTGTAGCCAAGAGTCTTGGGGACCTGTTAGGCCTGGGGTAGGTACATGGTGGGGTGGGACCAGCCTGGCCCCCAGCAGCTCCTCCAGGGAGGGAGCAGGCGTCCAGCATGTGGTGCTAGGTTTTAGTCCTTCCTCTGTCCTGTCTGCATGAGTGACCACAGGTAGATGAGAAGTCAGTGTGGACAGTTACAGGAAACCCAGCTGCTACAGACTTGGGGCTGAGGCGCATTCATAACTCAGTGACTTCAAAGCCAATTTCTTCCTTCCTTCCTTCCTTCCCTCCCTCCCTCCCTCTCGCAGTGACATGGTAAGGTAGGATTGTGACAATATGCTCGATATTGAGTGACCTAGAGCAAGCGGCTCCCATGGGTTTGGAAAGAGCCTGTCTCTGGGCGTTAGGTGCCTCTGCAGGGCGTCTGCCTCATGCCCCCAATCTCTTACCATGTGGGAATGTGGGACGGAGTTGCTAGATCTTCCAAATTTTTCAGTAGAAGCCAAAAATATGGGTTTTAAAATGTAAACTCTTCCAATTTTTAAATGTTGGCTCAAACATTTAAAAAAAAAAAAAAAACCGAAAGAAAGAAACCTCAAACAGGCCAAATACAACATGCTAGCAGGCCAGATTTAGCCTGGTAGGCCAGTTTGCAGGCGCAGGCCTCAGTGACAAATGTAATAGGGTTGCAGGGGGATCCCTGTGAGCCCATAGAGCCCAGAAAAGCCCGAGGAGGCAGGGTTTACTGTACCTAAGAAGGACGGCTTGCGCCTTCTTGGGCCAGCGCCAACCCATGCTAACTTGCTAGGCAGCCTTGGTAGTGTTCTCCTTGCCCCCACCAGCTGAGGTTGCCATGGGGACCTACAGCACAGACAGAGCCTGGGGGGGTTGCCTAGGGATGCTAGATACTGTCCTCAACTCTCCCATGACCCAGCCGTGGCACAAAGGTAACTTCTCACCCTCCTAGAGACACCTACCCCTGGTATCTGCTCCTGGGCACCGTGGAGCCTATAGATGCTGTCCTGCCTCCTGTGACCTCAGTGGGCTACACTGACCAAGGTCAGGGCATAAGTGGCACCTCCAGTCTGCCACTCCCAGATCTGCCTTTCCTGACCCTGTTCCCCAACTCCAGGCTTCCATGTCTCCATCCGTGCTTCCCTCCAGACTGTGCAGGCAGCTTCAGACCCTCCAGACCAGAGTCCCGTCCTCCCTCCTCCCTCCTCCCTCATCTGCACCATCTCCAAGCAGTCTGCGTCCAAGAGCCTTTCCAACTCCACACAGTCCCCACCTGACCCGACACAGGAGCTTCATCTAGTCTCCTGGGGTACCGGGTGTTCCCATCTGCGGTAGATACTGCCTTTCCCCAACAGTGGGGTCTCAGCACCCAGCCCATGTTTGTTGAATGAATGTAAGAATTCCAGGAGCAAAATGAGATCCCTTTGGGGGAGTCCTCCCCAAATAGCCATGTAAAGGCTGGCTTTTTGGAGCAGGCACCCTTTGCAGCCAAGTCCTCAGGCCAGCCCCTTCTATAGGCCACTGATCACAGCATCCCCCAGGGGATTTCCCCTCCCTCCCTCCTTCCCTCCCTTCCTTCCTCCCTCCTAGATGAAGCACTAAGGCTCAGACAGGGAGAGAGAGAGCCTTGCTTGAGATGAGGCAGCTGATTAGGAAATTCCACATTTCAGTCAGTGAGTGGTGGGCTCTCCCCCTCCTTCATATGCTTAGACTGTTTCCTCCACTCCTGTCAGGATGGAAGTGAACGAGAAAGAGCCAAGGAAGGACAGGTGAGGATGCACTTGGCTTGGTGCAGGCCCTCCTCCAGTCTGACTTGCTCCTTTAAAGTGGCTTCAGTCCATACCTAGGCTGTGTGTGCGGAGCAGGACCTGCACATGTCTTCAATGGGCAGAACTTCTCACAGGGGATCCAGGAGCCTAGACCTCCGGCTGGCAGAGGTGGGCTTCAGCGAGGGCCAGGGATGGCCTGTGGAGGATGAGATAGACGGCTGCACTGGGTTAAAGGCACCTTAAAGGCACCGTCTTTCACACAGGCTCTCCTTACCTGTGCATTGAAATGCCACCGGTAACCTGTGACACAGGAACCAGTGCTGAAGTCCCTTCACTGCCAGAGAAGATGTCATCAGCTGTGCAAAAGTCTGGGCATAGCATCCTAGAAGTGCACGGGTCCTGAGACAGGAAACTGGGTGGCCTAGTAGCCTGTGCGGGGGTAGGATGAGGTCACTGCTGGGTAGGGCCAAGTCCTCACCAAGGCACAATTACCTACCTCCTCAAGGGGACACATGGGATATGCAAGCCTCCCTTCCCTGATGACAGAGGGAGGGTGCCAGGTTGAGGCAAACCTCTGGACCTCTGTCATTTTGCACTTGTTTCATGAGAATGTTGTAGGAAATAAAGATGCAGGTGGCAGGAAGAAGGTGGCCCACCCGGGTCACAGGGAATCCAGTGTGGGGCCCAGGACACGGGATGGGGAGGCACTTGGGACATCACAGGCCCTGCGCCCAAGAAAGAGAGGTATGTTCACAAGCAGGCTCAGGTGAAAGTGCTGGCAAGCAGAGGTCCCCAGGGCCACGAGTCCCAACCTCCACCTTCCTTTGTAGGTGCTTCCCCAGGTCTGAGGTTAGTGAAGGTGAGCACACGACTTGAAATGCACTCTGACAACACCATGACCCAGAAGGGACAGCCTCAGGTCCCCAGTTCCTAAAAGTCCTTGCCTGGTGGCCCCTCCTCCACTGGGTCGGGCTGCTCTAGATGGCACTGGCAAAGACAGGGGCTTCTGGCTGGCTGGATCTGAGCCCAGTAGCTACCTCTATTCTCCATGCAGGGCTGCTTGTGGAGACAGGCTGTAAAGGCCAGGGGCCATGGTGTCCCATTGGTCCTGGGTCAGAGGAGGATCAAAGCCAAGGGCCAGAATCTGAAACAGCTGAGAAAAGGGCAGAGGCTCCTTCCTATTGTCTCCTTTCTTGCCCCGCCCCCACCTTAGCCACAAAGCTACCCACCACTTTCCTTGCCTCTTTCCCAGTCCTTTGGGGGGGGGGGGGTCCCAAACGAGCCTTCTAGAAGAGCTGAAATAGTCGATGTAAATAATTGATGCTAGCTTTTTAAAATTAAATTTTAATACATTCTTATTAATTCCAGACAAATGCCCTGGCAGGTCATTCACTGTGAGTGATTGAGGAGGCCGAAGACAGATGAGGGATGGCCCCTGCCTTTGGGTGAAAGAGGCCTCTAAGAATGGCGTCCAGACCCGAACAAGCACTGTCAGCTTGAGGGCCCGGCTTCTTGTAGATCTAGGGCCCCGATGTCTGGAAGGAGCTACTGCCCTGGGCTGGGGGAGGGGGGTCAGGTGGCTTTCTTTAAGGTGGACCCCAGACTTGGGGTGGAAGTGTACCCCCCAGATAACCCCCTGGAGGGCCCGCTGCTCTCCTTGCGCTCCTCCCTGGTGATAGAATCCCCGCCAGCC
Source organism: Mus pahari (assembly GCF_900095145.1). NCBI lineage: Eukaryota > Metazoa > Chordata > Mammalia > Rodentia > Muridae > Mus > Mus pahari. Next base: position 103,085,766 of record NC_034596.1, on the reverse strand, counting down.
ACCAAATGGGTGGGGAGCCTTTGGTGGATGGATGGGTAGATGAACACTTGGATTGGGGGGGTTGGTTTCATCCTGGCTGGCTCTGACCCTGCCAGTGGACGGCTCCTCCCACCCTGCGCTGGCTCGAGGAGGCCAAGACTGCTGGGTGCTGGGTGTCCTGGGGAGATCCGGGGCTCCTGCGTGGAAACTCACAGCCAGCCAGGGGAAGGCTGGAGAAGCCGTACTTCTGTGCCATAGGACCCAGGCATGCACTATCCGTGTTTATTGAGTATCTGCTATATGCTGGGACCCAATGCAGGAGATGAGCACTGTGATGGGGACTCGAAAAGGTGGGCCTGGGGCAGAGGGGCTCTGGGGGTCTTGCTGATATGCGCCAAACTCTAACTAGAGAACTCTAGTCCCGAAGGATGATTCGTAGAAGGGGGTCTGGGCTCATGCTTTTTGTAAACTTTTATTAAAGTGTGCGGGGAGGGAAGCCCACCGGGCGCCCCTGGGGTCCTTTCCCTAACCCAGCCCCTTTGCAGCCCGCCAGAGCTGCAGGGCAGCAGAGCGCCTGTCCGAGCTCCTCCCGCCTTCCCTCCTCCAGATTTCAGGAGAGGAAACTGAGGCTGGGGGAGAGCCCGGAGGCCTGCTCGGGCGCCGGGGGAAGTTGCTGGCCGAGCCTAGCCGCGGCTCCGAGGCCGGGCTGCGCCCTCGCTCGGCGGGGCGGTGGGGGAGGCGGCGTGGGGCCCGGACCGAGCGGAGCGCGCTCCCGGCGGACGCGGCGGCGGCGCCCGGCGTGAGGGTCCGGGATGGGCAGCCATCAGTCTTCCCAGGTCTGTGGCGTCGTCCCAGGGTCCAGACTCCAGCACTGCCTTTCGCGGGAGGGCGGGGGCAGCCCCGGGGCGGCATCGGCCGGGCGCAGGAGAGCCCGTTGCGCGCAGGAAGTGCGATCCCGCTCGGGCCGCTCGCCGTCCCCGGGGTTCGCCGGAACCCGCAGGGTTAACAGGGGCTAGTGGGTCCCGGGCGCGAGGAGAGACCGTCCAGCCAGAAGGGTCTCCACATCGCACGCGGGCGGGTCTGCGCCAGTGACTCGGAGCCCCGCCAGAGAACCGGGCGCGCCGGGGTTAATCCCTCGGGCCCAGGAGGGGGGGCAGGCTCCGAACCCCGAGATCGGAGGGCAGCAGGGTCCTGAGCAGAAGCAAGAGTGCCTCGCTTCCGATGCCGTTCCCCTCGAGCTGCGTGAGCGCCGGCCGGGTGCGTGGTTCCAACACTCTCCAGCGACTCGGCGCTCCTGCGCTGCCGGGCTCGGGAGGGACCGAGGGAGGGAACGGGGCAGCAGGGGTTAACGGCGGGCCGGGGAGCGGCGGGGGCCGCAGCCGCCCGAGAGTCGACGGGCACGGCGGGGCCCCTCCACTAGCGAGGCTGCTAGCCGCCCGGGCCGCTGCACCCCGCGCCCCCGACCGGTCCTCGGCTCGGCCCGGGGGGCGTAACTCGGCGGCGGCCCGGGCGGGCTCACCTGTTACACAGCCGCGGCCCGGCGCGCCCACTGAGGCACGGGGGTACGGGTTGGGGCGTACACGGGGCTGCCCACGGAAAGGGCCAGCGGGGCGCCCTGCTGCGCGTTGACCCTCTCCTTTGCTCTCCGCAGGCCTCTGCCGCAGACATGGAGAAACTCAGGTGAGTGCCGCTGGCGGGCCGGGGGGGGGGGTGAGAGGGAGAGGGGCCAGGGGGCGCGGCGGGGCCCGGTGGGCGCGGGGTGGGCACGGGTAGCGGGCCGGAGTGCGCGGCTGGGCGCGGGGTAGCGCGCGGGGCTCGGGGCGACCACGGCAGGGGCGTCATCCCCGAGCGGTCCCCAGGGCCCTCGCGCGCTCGTCCCCTGGGACCCCGGGGCCCCAAGACCCCTGGCGTCGCGTCCCCGCCGTTGCGCCGACAGTTGTCGGGGCCGGGGTAGCGAAGTTTGCGCCGATGGCGGCGGGCGGGGATAGAGCCCGCGCTGCTTCCCAGGCCCCGCGTCTTGGAGCCATTTTGGGGGAGCCCCGCGGCCGCGGCCCGAAGCGCCCCCAAGGCCTTCCCGCGCACCCCCAAACAGAACGGGGGCCCGGGCTCGGAGGGGCCCCGGCGCGCGCGGCAAGCGAGGGACCAGCCCATTTGAATATTCGCGGCTCCGGCCGCCGTCGCCCTTACCCTCGGACAGCCCCCCCCTTCCCCCCACAGTGTTTTCCTCCCGAGCTAGGGCCCAGGCTGTGTGTGGTCACTAGGCCCGGTCCTTTGGTTCTGGGTTCGGGGCCATCGCCCCTAGCCTGGATGGTCTCCTGGTCCCCTTGTCCAAGACCAAAATTATCAATATGGAAATAACTGGGTAGCAGGCCCCCAGTCCCTGAGGGGTAGGCCTGGCTGGGCTCAGGCCTGGCCCAACGTGGGGCCTGGATCTAGGGGAGGGGCTGGGCCTTCCCAGTTGACCTTCAATACTGATGATGAGTGGTCTCAGATACCCAGGTATCTGGAGACAAGAGCAGAGATTACAGGCCTGGCACCAGCATATCCTGAGCTGGGAGGGGTCCAGTCTCTTGGGACCTCAGAACAAAACCTGATGTCAGTGGGCCAAGGCCCACCTTGCATGGTCCAGGCCCAAATGGAAGCATCTAGGCCTAGAAAGCCATAGTTCTATCTATGGTCATAGCAATGACCTCAAGCCCAAGCCCAGGTTCTCCCTAGGCCAGGCCCCCCCTGGTGCCCCTCCCTGACTGTTTTTCATCATCATCCCCACAATGAGGGAGGGGACATTATTCAACCCAACTGGGACTGGAGAAAAATTTCCAGAAAACAGATAGACTCCCTAAACTTAATTCTCTCTCTCCCTCCCTACGCTCAGCCAAGGGTCTTGGGTGTGGTATATGTGTGAAGCCTGGGGCCTGGTCAGCCTGACTGGGGACATAGGTAGGTAGATGCCCTGTCCTTCGCTGAAAGGGGAGGGCTGAGGGCAGTGGTTAGGGCCTGGGCCCTGGGACTGAATTGGATCACATGACCTTCCATATTTGGTGACATCTAGAAGAGGGGACTCAGTGTACCCCTTGGAATTGGAGTGGGCAGTGTCCCTCCCCCATCCCCCAGAATTGGGGAGGGGCCCACTCTTGTCATCTGCTGGCTCCCTAGCACCATTCTTCCCCAGCTCCCTCCAGAACATTCCTTCCCTGGTGGTATGGTCACTAAAAGCCACAGTGGGTTTCTGACTGGAGATTAGGGTTGGGCCTGAGGAAGCAAGGCTAAGGGAATCCAGTCACATGGCTTCCTCCAGGGTGTCACAGGATTTGGGGTCCTACAGATCTAGCTTTTAGACAAGTCCTCCTCTTCTAGGGTTCAGCTTCCTCAGCTGCAGAATGAATGTCCCTACCAAGGGATGTGGGGGGAGGGGGGAACAAGTGTCTAGTCTGGGGTCAGGAACACATCAGAGGCCCGGGTAGACTGTCCCCAGAGAGGACAGCAGCCCTCTAGACCCAGGCAAGAGCAAAGGTATCTGTGGCTGAGTAAAAGAGTCTTAGGTATCCAGACAGAAGGTGGTATGAGCTGAGTTCTGCCTCCTGGGGCAGAGAAGGTGGGTTCCCAATGCCCTAGCCTAGGACTTTGGAACTTGGTTGAGTTCTGGGAGGTCCAGCATTGGTCCCTCCCACTGCTCCCCCAAGCCCCTCACCCACCCACCTCAGGCTTGAGCCTGGGCTACTGTAGCTTGAAGAATGATTTTGGTAGCAGCCTTCTGTGAGCAGACTTGCAGCCGACTCTCCCCTTCCTCGCCCCTCTGCCGGACTCTCACTCCACAGCATGGTCCCTCCATGGAGCCCTCCGCAAGGACCCTGCCTTTCCCAGGGTCCTCCCTGCCCAGGAAGCCTTTTCCTATACAGCTATACAGCAAACTTTGAGGTTCTAACGACCCCCTATGCTAGGGTTTTTTACACGATCTGTGCACCAAGTCCCGTCCAGGATGCTGGGACCCAGCCCAGCCGTTCAAAGCAGGCACACAGGATAGGGAACAGTGAGGTCTGCCCAGGATGCTGCAGGCTAGGGACATTAGCTTCCTGAGATATTGGAAAAGGATTCTTAAGGATGCCTGAACTGGGACTCGGGATGACAGGTTAGGCAGGATACTCTCCAAGAGCACAAAGACCTCCGGGCTGAGAAAGCATTATGGGACAGAGGAGGAATGGGGGAGTGGAGGTCAGAGCACTGTCCCAGACACCTGGAATGAGGCTCCTCTCCTTCCCAGTGCCATATGTGGGCACCCTGAGCACAAGATTTGACTCTGACCTCTCTTCTGTTAGCCCCAGTGCCTGGCAGACACTTGCACACAGTAGGACTGCTTGGGGCCACTGGCGCATAGTGGGAGCACAACCACACTTATGGCCTAGCCTCAAGGCTGCAGCCCAACATCTCCCTCTGAGTCCCTGCTCAGGTACTCCACCTCCAGCTGTCTATGAAACTCAGATGCTACAGCACCGGGACATCCCTGCATCTCAGCTGCCTGATGTGTGGTGGCTGTGGGCCTCTCTCTGTTGCCCTGTTAGGCAACACCTCTCTCTCTTTGAGCTGCAGCTTTGCCTCTGTGCTGAGGTGCAGGGGGTACTTGGCAAGCCCAAAGATCCCCTCACTGGTGACCACGCCTTCTGCCAAAGCCAGTCCTTAAAGCAGTAGAACATGGTAGTCTCCAGAGAAGCAACACAGAGCCAGTGATCAACTGCTCGTCTAACACGCAAAGCAGGCCTGAGGACCATCTGCACACTGCCAGCCATCTTAGATCTCCAACCCCACCCCACCCCGCCCCCCAGCACAGCCCCAACCTCAGAGTCACCAGGACCCTGGCTTTTGGAGTCTATGAGGAGCTCCAAATGTGTTTCACTTGAATCCCCATCTGCCCATTGGGGCTGGTTGGCTGTGGGAGTCACCCCAGTGAATGGCCACCCCCTTGAGTCACAGGCATTCCTGAGAGATTGGGGTCATGGTAGGCAAAGCTGCTGTGGACATCCACGGACAAGTGTCCTGTGTGTGTGGCAGGGTACACATGATCACAGGCCAGAGGCACCCAACGCCACTGCCCAGGTCCTTGGCAACTTCCCCATCAGGTAGGCATGAGGGTCTCTCCTAGCTGGATTCCTGTCATTTGATGTCCATCTTGGGTGGCACCTACAGGCACTTTCCCCGCGGGATCCAGTGTGGCTGTGGATTGTGAGTATTCTTTATACAGCCAGTTCCAGCAGGTCAGCACCTTCCGCCACCGTACGCAGCTCACTGTGGTCCTTGGGTGGACAGGACATCACGGCTTTGACACTGTTGCATATCTCAAGCTGGGGAACTGGGTGGGCACTCGGGGCCTCAAGTGCCAGCGGGCACTCCACCTTTGAACAGAGCCCAGCCTACTCCTGCTTTCTGTTTGAAGTCTTTTGTGTGTTGCTAATGGATTTTCAGGAGCCCTGCATGGCCACCTTCTTCTTGAACTTGGCCCCGGTGTCCTGAAATCGGTATTTTCACAGGGACACCTGCTCATGCATTTGACCCACACTTTGAACTTCTCACCTTAATGCTGTCATAGAACCTTGTGCAGGCCAGACTCACTTCCATGCTGGGATGGGTGTGGGGGAGGGGGACACACACTCCAGGCTGGCTCCAGAGAAACAAGTGGCTGTCAGGGCCACATGTACCTTATCTGAAGCCAAGGCTGGGGATGTGACCAAGACTCCAGACCCCTGCTCCCCAGGCCCCTGGTGTAGCCCCCAGCACCCCCGCCCACCCCACCCCTAACATCTGTCCCCACTCACAGGATCCACCCTTCCCTCCCTAGAAGGTCTGGCCTTGGCACTCTGACTTGTCGCTTGGACTTTAGTTTGCTCATTGACCACAGGCTTAACACATTTATTAAGCACCACTGTTTACCAAGGATATTGTAATCAAGGAATATATAGAAGAAAACACCCTAACCAGTTAGTGCAGACAGGAACTTTCCTAAACAAGTAAAATTGACAATTACATGTGCTTTGGGGACAGAAATAGGAGGGTGACCAGCATCTGTGGGGCGGGGCAGTTTTGCAAACCTGGGAGGGTAGGCGAAGAACAAGCAGGAGAGACCTGAGCTCCAGGCAGGAGATAATGCCTGGTAAGCTCTGGAGGTGGACCAGGCGGTGGGTGCTGAGGACAGAGGGGACTCTCTGAGCCAGATCTGCTGACAAATGTGGCATGGCAGGTGCTAGGCCTGAGCTCCTGACAGGCGTGATAGGGGCAGCTGTGAGGATACTTGAGCTTTGGGGGTACACAGGCTTGGGTCTCCTTGCATGTGGGGGTGTCTCCCCACCTCGGATCCTCTGCTCTTCATTTCTTCTCCCTCCAGCCCACCCACCCACTATTCCAACTAACAGCTCCCTCAATAAATAAGGTTTTTCCAGGCTCCTGCCTCTACTTCTAAATCTGCTGCTACTAGAAGAAACCTAATTCTCACTAAGGTGTGGGTGACTACATCCTCTCTTGAATTCTTCCTTTAGGGATCAGACCATTGTAAAGAGGCCTGGCGCATGAAGTAGTTTTTCTTCTTTCTAGCTGTTTGTCCCTTCAGAGTCTCCTGTCCTTACAGCCTAGCTGGAGCCCTGCCCTGCAAAGCCTCCTTCATGGAATATGCTGTTCTATGAGAGTGGAGCCACCACGCTAGCTTGAATGCCAGGTCTCTACCTAGTGGCTGTGTGACCTTGAGTAAACCTCTGAACCTCTCTGATCCTCTGACAATGGTACTCTGATAAATGGAATACATTTGAGTGAACTTGGCTCCTGGGGCCATGTAGCCCCACCCAATGGGCAAATGACCTTATTCCCATAGTGAGGAGGAGGATGGAGGCAGGAGAGAGAGTCCGAGGTTTGTGGCAGGCTCTGCTGCAGGGTCAACCCTGGATGAGAAAACACATACAGGACTAGAGATGGATGGCCCAGCAGCTAAGAGCATTTGTTCTTGCTAAGGACCTGAGTTTGATTCCCAGCACATACACAGTCACTCAGAACTGCCCACAAGTCCAGTTCTAGGGGATCCAACACCCTCTTCTGTCCTCTAGAGCTACCAGGCACACATATCATGCACAGACATTCAAGTCAAATACTCATAAAATACTCATACACATAAAATAAATCTAAAAACTTTAAAAAGGGAAACAGACACAGGAATGGAACCTTCTGAGCTGCTCAGGGGCCATCTGCTTCATACACACCTTGCAGTGGTCCAGGTAACACACATCCCTACCCAGGGCACCAGGTGGCAAGAGGTCTCATGACCCTGGGGCAGAGATGGAGGGAGGCTCGGGGGGCATAGAGAACCTCTGGAGGGGCAGCATGGTGGTCACAAACGACCCATGGGCTTTTGTTTCAGATAGGGAAACTGAGGCACCCCAAAGATAGCTTCCTTCCTCATGGGGTGCTCCCTTCCAGACGCTGGCACTAACATAGGCTGTCAGCACCACAGCTCTGGAGACAGCCTGTGAGAGCATGCGTGCACATGTACGGAGGAACGGACCTGTGGGGGTGAGGAGGAAGGGACACCATGGAACCTGGGTGTCTGGAGGGCTCTGGGCAGGGACTGTCCACCTTGCCCAGCAGCCTATGTCCCTGACCATCCCAGACCTTGATGGCTTTATGACTACAGAGCGGAAAATGCAGGCCTCCTACAGCTGCCCCAATAGCGAATGCCCCATGGTTGTTGATAATGGGGGGAGGGGGAGCTGCAAGTTTTCCCTCGAGCCAGCTTGGTGCCCAGGTAAGTACAGCTCCCGACCTGGGGTTCTGAGGTGTGTGGCACCCAAGGTACAGGTGACAAGGTCATCTGTCCACTGTCTTCTCCTGGGAGACAGTCTGGTGGGGGTGTGGGGGGGAGTGAGGATGAGAGTGGCAAGCAGGAAAGACAGGAGCCCCAATAAAGCTGAGTACTGTGGATGCTTCTGGGGCCCATGTAGCCCCTCTGCTTAGCCTCCACTAGGCTCCTGTTTCTACTGTACCCCCCATTATGATGCCCCCGAACACAGTGCTGCCAGCTCTCCATTGCAGGGCAACCCTGGAGCTGTGCCTTCCCCTGGCTGATCCAGACCCCAGCTCCATACATCCCAGGATGGAACTCCCTCCTACCTTTGACCCCAACCCAAGCACAGCTTGGTGGCCTCCCAAACCCAACTTGCTTCAAGACTAGGTCCAGAGGCTTGGGGGGGGCGGGGTAGGGGGCAGGGTTGAGGAGCACAGGAAGAAAGGGGCCAGGACCCTTCAGACATGGGAGAGGTTCTCTGTGAAGAGATTCCCATGTGCCCTATGGATAGGTGAGACAGAAGGATGGGGACGACTGGAATTAGAAGCACTGGGGACCATGGCAGCTCGTGATATTTGCTACTGGGGATTATTGTGAGCGTGTGCACCCAGGGGAGGAGAGTGGCTGATAGGAAGCAGGCATGAGGAGCAACCTCAAAGGATGCTGGGAAAGGGTGGGTAGCCAGCCAGCCAGATGCCAGGTGAGGGACAAGAAGGGAAGCGACGGGCGTTATTCAGTGCCGCAAGCCTGACAGGGCTATGGAGACAGACAGCGGGGACAGAATACATTTCCGGCAGCGGAACGGGCAGTGCCTGGAGATCAGGGAAGGTGGTTATTGAAGTGTGAAAAGCAGCCACCCACAGGACTGCTGGAGAGAAGGATCTAGAAGGAGGGGGCTCACTGATTCAGGAAGGAAGTCTGTGATGGAACTGGCAGAGAGCAAGCAGGGCCCAGAGGGTTATCCCAGGCACATAGCACAGGTGCCAGGCAGATGTGGGTAGGTGACACATGGGGTGACATCTGTGGAGGTTCCCTTGGACAGCTTCCCGTGTTCCATGCTGTAGGTGAGTGGGAGAGGGAAGAGGTATTGGGGGGGGGGGTAGCGCAGAGACATGAGGATGATGGTGGCACTCCAGCTCAGTCCATCTTTAGGGGCTGAGTCCAGGTGGGACCCTCCTGTCCTTGGGGTGGGGGTGAGGGCATCAGAAAAGCTTGGGGGAGGAGTTTAGGAACATAGAAGGGGGCGGGCCATAGCCAGCCCTGTGGTTTTATAGCTGCCCTGGGCATCCAGCTCCACCAACCCCAAGGGCTCTCTAGGACACAGCTCCCAGCACATGGCACTCTTGGCAGGGGAGGGTGGCCGGGTAGGTCTGCAACTGCGTGATAGGATGAGGTTCTGCCACAGCTTCTGATCTGACAGAGGGTCCCTGTCAGCCTGAACTGCATAGCCATGGAAGCTGGAGATAGAGCCAGGGAGGCCTGTGACCCCTAGGGGCAACCCCCTTCCAGACAACCCCTTGCTGTGGACACAGAACCACAAGTGACAGTCCCATCCCTAGCACTTGCCAACACGGGCACGCACGTGCGCATGACCTTTCCACGGGGGCTGTTGGTTTTGTGACACCTCAGTGACTGTGGTGGCAGCACAGTGGTGAGACTTATTAGCATCTGGCCTCTACACTGAGACCAGGGGTTGGGAACAGGACAGCACAGAGCTGAGCCACCCAAGCAAGTCCTGTGACCTAGGACAGGCCTGACCTTACCCACTCCATATGTGTTTCCTCAGCTGGAAAGCGGGTGGGGTGGGGTGGGAAAGGGAGCTCAGAGGAGATGGTGGACAGGATGGCTGGAGTGTCCAGTCATCCACTGTCAGTGACTCACCAGTTCTTGAGGGAGGGGCAGCCACAGGTACGAAGGGTAGAGCCATCTAGTGGTGACCACTGGCACAACAGACTCTGAAGACCATCAGTAAAGACATAAAATGCAGCCCAGGTCAGGGACCCTGAGGAGCTAAGGGTAGGTTGCTATGGCTATCCCATGAGGTTGTGGTGTCCCAGAGCTGCCACAGGGAGGCTGAGGCAGTCAGTCCTTCGAGGTTTAGCAATGTTTCTACCTTCTGGGTATAGGGTCCCCAGGGAGCTAGCTTGAGGCTCAGGTTAGGTAATCTCCAGCGTTCTAGGTGACTTAACAACATGAATACAGCCCTGGGGTCATGCCTGACCCTGCTCCTGCACTGTCCGATTGGGTGCTGATACCTGAGATCGTCCATAGGGTTTAGTGGGCAGGTGATCAGGCAGACCCCTGCAACTATCCACACAGTAATAAGACTGATTAGAGGCTGCCAGAGGAGGTGGCATGTAGGCAAGTACCCTCCTGAAAGAATATCCCCAGCCCTGAGGAGATGGGAAAGCCATCGGGCTCCAAGGCCAACACAGGCAGAGACAGTGGTGGCCTGAGAGGTGGGGATCTGGCGTTTAGGCTGGACACGGTGGCCAGGGCAGGGTGTGGTCTGCTTAGCCATCCAATTGCCAGAAGAGCATCGAGTTAGGAGGCCGTAGGAGACTGTGGTTGGCAACGTGGCCATCCCGGGGAGCAGTTCTTGGCTTCTCCAGGGAGAGTTGACCAGCTGGACTTTCAGGTGGGGAAGAGTTAACCTGGGGCAGGCAGAGCGAGATCTTGGCAGAGGGGACATGAGAACCAAGTCACCAAGATGAGAAAGCACTCGCAGCATGTGAAGAATGACAAGCAATTTGGTGTTGTTGGAGCATGACTGCTTGGGCCATGCTAGAGAGAGGGAAGGCTGCACACAGGCTTTCTGCGGGGCCTCACGGAGCAGGGCCCGAGCAACCCCTGGCCCGCTGCTGATCCCGGAGCTAGCTTGAGGCTCAGGAGTGACCAAAGGCCCAGACCCACCCCATCACCGTGTGGATCAGAAGGCAGTCACCAGGCGTGACAGTTGGCCCAGCATGGTGAGAGAAGATCCCCAGAGGCAGGAGAGGCGTAAGATGAGCATCCCAAGAAAGAGGAGGGAAGCTAGACATCCTGGGGTGGGTGGGGGTGGAGTGGCATGGCTGTCGGGAGCAAGGACCGTGGCTGCTGAGTCTTAGAAAGGAACTCAGCAGAAAGGACAAACAGGGCTCGGGCCTGGCCCCAGCTAGCTCAGGAGATAGGGTGTCCTCAGATGGGGCTGCCTGGGCACACTGGAGCGAACACAGGCAGCCTGGGGCTCCACAGGTAGCCGTGGCTGTCTGCATCTAACGTGAGTAGTGATAGTCCCTGCTTCATTGCAGTGTGAGGAGGCTCTGGTCTACACCTGCTGTTCCTTCAGTGTCCTGAGCTTTCTCTACCCTCAGGACCTTTGCTGGTCCCAAGGGTCCCTCAGAAAGGAAGACAGACAGATGCCACCAGGTTCCATCCCTAAGAGAAAGGATTGTTTCCATGCCTAGGAGGGAGGAAATGGGTTCCTTGCATGCTGGGAGGCAGCACGTGACAGAGCCCCACCCTGTCTCTTCCTGAGAGGCACCCAGTCGTCACCAGGCATCACCTGCTCTTATACGACATCTTGGTGGCTTGGTCTCAGGGCAGGCAGCCTTGATGACCAAGCCAGGGCAGTCTCTGGCCCTGCTAGAAGTTGGTGCAACCCACAGCCAGCTCACTTCCTCCTATCGTCTCTCCTGAATGGCATATGAGAGAGGAATAGATTGGTCCACATCTCAGTCCTGAGACTTACCTGGTGATCTTGGGACTGTGGCATAATATTCCTGGAGCCTTTCCTCGGGTCTGGGAGAATGTATCAAATGCTACACTGACAGTTTCCCTGTGTTACCCCGGTCAGAACAAAAGCAGACATTCAGTGGTGCTTAATAAATGCCCTGTAAGTGACCAGAGTCAGATCACATATCCCCTCTCAGCCCAGAGACATCCAGCCCTTCCCTGAACCTCAGTTTCCCCTTAGGTCCCAGACATCATCTAGTGCTGAGATACCCAAGCTTCTGAGGGCCCTGCAGAGGGGCTGTTGACTGGAAACTTTCTGGCAAGGGGTACAAGGAAGACACTGTCGTTGGTCTTTGCCAAGCCAGGAAGGGAGACAGCCCAGCCTGCTTCAGTCTCTGCAGCCTTGGGAGTGGCTACCATGTGAAGGGCCGAGAACCCCCAGCCCCTGACCCCTGCACCTGTCAGCTCATCACTCAATGCCTGTGGGAACTTTTTTCCCAGTGACAAAATTTGATCCTAAGAAAAGTTTTTCCTCTATAGAAAAGATGAAAAACCCAGAAAAGTTTACCTTTTTTTCCCCAATTACCCAGCATTCTGATACCCAGGCGTAACAAATGAACATTTCTTTCCTTCTGTGATGGTCTGTACAGTGAGTTTTTTTAAATGGGATTTCACAGCTCTTGGCACATCTGCCTTGTCCTGAGCCCTGGTTTCTGGGCCATCCAGGAGCTTCTGTGGGTGGAGGTGACCCACCTCGGTGGCTGCTTGACCATACCTCAGCCCTTAGCATGCCTGCCATGTGTCCCCTCAAGTCCGTGTGTCAGGCCTGACCAAGAAGGTTCCAGGCGAGCCATGGCCTTGTGACAGGCACATGTGTGTGGCACTATCCTCCAGCAGGGCAGGGCCAGATCAGGGCTGAGCCTGACCTGTGTCCTCTACTATCCCCACCCACTGTCCAGCACCTGTCACCTGCAGACCCCGAAGCCTGAAGGACAGTCACGTAGCTCTCTCTATATCAGCCAACGTGGCCTCCCTTCAGAGAGGAGCTGCCTGCCCCTTTCACCTTTCATGCACATTAGGAACAGAGTCTGTCAGAAACCCAGCCCCAGTGCAGGACAGGCGATTGACAGATCTAGAACACACGGAAGGGGAGACGTCCTCCCTACAACACACCTGGGGCTACGATAGAGGGTGCAGGTCTGTGGGTAAGAAGAGAACCCCCAAATTAACCCAGCTGGTGACCAAGAAACCCTACCCCAGGGGGATGTAGTGTCACCAATGAGCTCAGAGCCTTTGGAGCCACCAGTGGGGCCATCAGAGGCACAACTGCCCCTGAACAATCCTGCCCTCTTGTCTCTTGGCCTCAGCCCCAGAGCTGTACCCCACATGTTCTGAGCAGCTCCGTCCTCTTCGCCCACAGGCTGCACAGCCCCTGGGTGCCCTTGTGCCTCAGGCGGCCCCGAGTCCTGCAGGGCCGCCTGGCCAGGTCCTTACCCTTGCTCTGGGACAGGTAACACACCTGTTGTCTCCCCTTGTACACCCCCCCACACACTCCTTGGTGCGTCTTTGTCTGTCCCAGGACTTGTGTCCCATGTCTGCGTCCAGCTCCCCAGGACAGATGGCCTCAGAAGAAGTCTCCTGGCTCACAATACCTCGTTGCTACAGCCCAGCTCCGTCGTTGGGCTCCTGTGAGTGGCCAGAGAGACCTTATAGAAGGAAAGCAGTTCCTTCAGGCCCCCCTTGAAGCATGGGATCAGGACTCTAACGCCTGCCCGAGGTCTTCTAGTTGGGTGAAGAGGACCTAGGCACAGTGCAGCCACCCTCCCCTCACCAGTATACTGACCAAAAAGAAGCCGCTGCCATCATCGCTCCTAGAGATGCTGGGGCTCTGGCTGCTCTCAGTTCCTCAACCCCCTTCCCCTGTGCATATGTTAAGGGGCTGTCTCTATGGTTCCCCTTCACAATTTGATGGCCTGTAACCTGTAAACTGAAATAAACCTCACTCCCCCCTGAAAAGAAAGAGGAGGCTATGTCTGAGTACCAGGAAGCCTCGCCCCAGCCGCTACACCTATCCAGCCATATCCCTGCCCCTTAGGCACATAGGAGCCTACAACTCAAGCTTCGTCTCCCAGTGGCCTTGCAGCCCCACTCCCACAGGAACACCGCCCACACCATCCCATTGTGTCAGGTCTTGTATCCAGCGCAGGTACCAGGGACAGCCGTGCTCCCTGTATATGGAAAGGCCATTCTGCTTTACAGGAGACTGAGGCCCTGGGAGAGATCCAGTTAGTCCGTGGGAGAACAGGACATTGGCTGGAGATGATGGCAGTACCCCAGTAACCACCAGGGCCCTCCCTGTCTAGGAGCTTCTGACCCCAGGGTACACCCAGATGTGAGGGGGGGACAAGGAGGAGTTGCCATGGCTCTCTCCAGGTTTCAGGGTGAAGAGGGCAGGCTGGAAGTAGGGGGATACGAACTGGTGGGTGGAGCCCAAGAAGATGCTGAGTGCAGTGGCCAGACAAAAGTCTACGGGTAGGAAGGTGCTAAATGCAAGGGAGACGCCGCCACGGGAACGCCACCAGCGGTGACTGAGGACGCATGTCTGGGTCAGGGGCCTGGGTGATGTAACCGCTGGAGCAAGCGGGCTGGCAACCTAGCAGCTGGGGGGGTACCTACCCTGGAGGGGTAGGAGGCTACGGTGGCTGGGAGATTGAGGGCATCAGGGGCAGGAAGGGCTGTTGGACCAGTGAGTCATCCCGTGTCTAGAAGAACACTCGATGCCCAGGGTAAACTAAGGTTCTGTGGAGCACTGCTTCCTGGGAGGTCCCAGATCGGCACCATGGAGTCTGTTCCTGTTGGTTGGTTCTCAGAGCAGGGGAGAGGAGGGATGGGGGTGACTTTGGCTCAACCTTAACAGAGTGGGCAGAATCTGAACTGAGAAAAGACAGGTGGCTGTAGGCAGGTGCTGCAGGCTGCCTCACAGGCCCTAGAAAGGGTCAAGGTGGAAGGCCTAACATGCCACAGGGATAGCTCTGAAGAGCCTGGCCTGGAGGCTGGCAGAGCGTGAAGAGTCAGGCTGAGGGGGCCACTCAGCAGATGGACAGTGTGCTCGCCTGTTCCCAAGGGCACAGTCAGGAGCCTCTGCAAGGGACCCCCCCAACCTCGGGGGATGAAGTGGGTCCTCCAGGAAGCTTGCCACACCACAGAGGAGGGAAGGCCTGAGTAGTGCCTGCCTGGAGTGGGTGGGTGCATCCGGGCGGGCTGCCTGGAGGAGAGCAACTTAGAGCCAGCTGGGCAGGGTGGCAGAACACCTGGCAGCTGAGTCTGTGTGGGCAGCAGTGCCTCGCCTCTGGGTTTCCTTTGGATTCTCTTTGGGGACTGAGTCTCAGGAGGACCCGCCTCCTTCCCTTAGGCCTGGGCAGGAATCCAGGAATGCATGAGACAGTGGCTGGGAGCATGCCCACAGCACGTGGCATGCAGCTTACTCACAGGATTGAGGACACCTCTGATGGGAACGCCTGCCCACCCTCCACACTCCTCACGGGATTTTGAGTCAGGGAAGTCCCCACAGCATATCTGGGCAGAGTTGTGGCTTCCAGCGCCTGCCATCCCCTACCCCCAGGTTTCCGACATGACTCCTGAACTTCCCTCCTGCCCCTTGACTTACAGCAAGTCTCCTGGAAGTTACCACCCTCTTCGGTGTTGGGGCTCCCGGGGGGCAGCACAGAGTTCTGATCCCCGAGGGGACACAGTGCTAGCACAGCCCCCATGGAGGGTACTGGGGGTGGGGGAGTATGGCTGAGTGCACACGCGCATGTCCTAGTAGGGTTGAGTGCACAGTACATGCCCGCGGCATGCCTGGCTGGCCAGTGTGGCCTCAGTTATCCCATGTTCAGTGCCACAGACTGGCCAGCTGCCTGGTTTCTTGCAGTGCCCTCCAGGAACAGAAGGGCGAGCTGCGCAAGCGGCTGTCCTACACCACGCATAAGCTGGAGAAGTTGGAGACGGAGTTTGACTCCACGCGCCACTACCTGGAGATTGAGCTGAGGCGTGCCCAGGAGGAGCTGGACAAGGTGACAGAAAAACTGCGCAGGTGAGGATGGGGCTGTGATGGGGGGGGGGTGGATCACTCCAGTCCCACCTCTGGGGGACGTTTAGCCAGGAGCAGAGCAGCCCACCTAGACCTTGAACCTGGGACCACTGATTCTAGTGGCTGGCTCCTCCAGCACCTCTTCCAGACCTGGCTCCCCAGCCCCTCATGCATGTTCTGCTCTGGCTTTGGACAAGCTAGCAGCGACACAGAAGGGTCCGCTTCCAGCCCCTACCCCACCCCCACCCCCATTGGCCACTAATCTCCTGAGAGGAAACTGACCTTAGGAGCTGCATCCTTGCTTGGCTTGGGGACTCGGGATGCATTGAGAGGAGGGTGATTCTTAACATGTTTTCCTTCTGTGCGTTTGTTTTTCTAAGCGCTATTGTAGGCATCCCCAACTTAGAAACACAAAGGCGACACAGACTGCTAGAGGTTGGATTTGGTTTGAATATTTAGAGTAGCAGCTGGCGCTGTCCTGAGGGCATTTTGTCCCTCGTCAAATGGCCCCATTCTTCTGGGCTTCTGAATGTCACCGTCAGGCTGTGCACAAGCCAAGCTTAGGCAGTGCAGCCAGACCTTGAAGTTCCAGCTCTGCCTCTTAACTGTATTAAGCATCTTTTCTGTGTCCCTTTCCCATTGGCAAGACAGAAATCATACTGCAAAGGTTGTCTAGAGGACACGAGGGCCACCATACCCAGTCCCCCAACCACTAGCAATGGCCATTCAAAGCTCATCACTCCATCTCTACCTACTTTCCCAAGTGGAACCACACTTACTCAGTGGCACTCACCCCGGGGCCACGCATCCGCGTGTCTCCTCCGCGTGTGCAGCTGACCCGTAAACCACCCTGCCGGCATCCGAGACTTATGGATATGCCTTCCCGTGTTCTCTCCGAGGAGCCTTATTGTGGGTAGGCAGAACAATGGGGCTTCAGCCGTGGCCTAGGAGATCTGAAGCGCAGACACTGAATCAGGTGCAGTTGGTCGGATGAGCTTCGGTGCCTGGCAGCCAATGCAAGGAAGGGCATGGCGACAGTGAGGTCGCCAGGGTTGCAGGAAGGTCAGGCCTTGCAAGTCATGCCCCTGACCCTGCTGCTTCCTGCTGTAGAATTCAGAGCAACTACATGGCGCTGCAGAGGATCAACCAAGAGCTGGAGGACAAGCTGTACCGCATGGTAAGCTCCAGCACTTCCTCTCACTGAGTGGCCCCTTGAGGCTTGCGCCCTGAGTGGGAGGTGCCCTCAGGATAACAATGAGGTTGGGTCCAGGGCAGCTGAGCCTGTGCAGGCAGCTCAGAGAATAGCCACGGGGTTCTGACACTTCCCCTATATTAGGATGAGGAGGTTCCCGTTTGGTCTTGTCTGGTATCGGGTGTTCAGTGCCTGCCTGTCTTCAAACAGACACCCAAAGGTGCAGGACAGGTGGGGGCCATGGTGCGCATCGTTCTCCCAACTCACTGAGCGAGATGGGCAAGGCAAGCCACAAACAAACACACACACACACACACACACACACACACCACCTCAGAAACAGGACGGCTCTTGACCTAGGCTGGGCCAGCTGGTCAGTGGTGGGATGGGATTAAACCTGGGTCAGTCTGGGGTCTGAGCCCTTGCACCATTAGCCTTCTGGGCGCCTTGTTGTCAACAGCTGTTGGCTCACAAAAGCCCTGACCCAACAGCTGGGATATGGCACTAACCACAGACCCCTCGTTCCCCACTGCCCAGGGCCAGCACTATGAGGAAGAGAAGCGTGCCATGAGCCACGAGATTGTCGCCCTCAACAGCCACCTGCTGGAGGCTAAGGTGACCATTGACAAGCTGTCAGAGGACAACGTGAGTGCTGTGGACATTTGGCACCTGGAGGGACGTGACAGGTGTTTTCTGGGGGCTTCCCAGGGGAAGCCGTGGCAGGCAGGGTCTTTCCGATTCCAAGGGACTCCAGCCTGACTCCAGAGAAGGGTGTGGGCAGGGCAAGAGGACTTGGAACAGTGTTCAGGATAACTGGGAAAGGGCAGACCTCTGATGGAAGGACCAAAGATGGGACTCAGGAGGCCTCTGTCCCACACATGATCCCAGACCACTCAGGACTTGTAACTTCAGCCAGCCCCAGTATCACACAACAGCCGGGTAGATATCCAAAGGCCCCGTGAGATGGCTAGCCACCCTGCCACTGTCCCCTGTGGGCTGACTGTGGACACACTAATTAGCCTCTGTTCCTTACTGCAAGATCTTATGAGGTTCTGAGATTACAGTCTGGCCAACACAGTCTGAGGAGAAAAAAAAAAAAAAAAAAAAAAAACACAGCTGCCCTTTTGAACTCTAAGTCCATATAGGGAAAGTACAGAGTTAATTGGACAGCCAACACTCTGGGGGTGTGCCAGAAGTGCCAAGTGCCCAAGCGTGCCAGCTGTGGTTTCTGTTAGTCTCACCAGTGTATTGCTTAGGATTTGGAGACTTGGCACTCAGAGGCCTGGTGGCCTGGGTCCTTCCTGGGGCAGGGAGGTCCCAAGCAGAAGACAATGCAAGCAAGGAGGGAGCCTAATTCCTGTGTGTAGTGACTGTCCAAGGTCCCCTGCTTCTCCAGGTGGCATGTCCTACTCATCGTGGCTGACCTGGGCTGGCTGGCTGTTCAGTGCCTGCAGCCTTCTGGTTCCCATGACAGCTGCTGTGGGATCTTAGGGGGCTGACTTGTAACTCCATTCCTAGGAAGTTCAGGGAGGAGTTGAGAGGGTCTGGAAGACCCAGTTTCCCTCCCTCACACAGGCCTGGTGTGAAGGTAGGCCGGGAGAGGGCAGCTCGGGACACTGGTCCTGGCTAAGTGGAGCTGAGGCAGTAGTCCTTGGCTCTTTGGACAATGCAGGTGCATGCTGGGCCAGCTGTAGTTTATGGAGAGCAGCAAGGAACAGTCCAACACAGGCACATGCAACAGAGATTTACTTCCAAAGGGGAAACACCCCTCATTCCTACTGTTTGCATCTGTTTTCAGCTCACGAGGCTGAGCAGGGTCCCACTTGCACATTGGGTCACATACCTGCCCTGACCCCAGCATGACTTGGCAAAGCAGCCCCGAGGCCAGTCAACGCCACAAGCAGGAGACTAAGATGGGTGGGGGCTGGGGGTCATCCCTGTCCCTGACTTGTGCCCAGAACTCCAACCGAGTCATCTTTGGATTCTAGGAACTACAGGAATAGGAACCCCAGACCTGGTAGACCAACCTGCTAACTTCTGGGAGCTCAGAGCTGATGGGGGGCCCACCTGTTGCTGCCTCAGCCTGTGGAGGGCCTGGTGTTGACAGGGCACCCTCCACACACCAGCAGGTCAAAGCAGTGACAGTGTGGAGCCCAGGCAGGGATCAGCTAGGACCAGCTACCCTGCCTGTTCTGTTCTCCATTCCCATTGCCCTGCTGACTCTGGGCACCGGCCAGGGCAGCCACGCCAAACACCGTCTCTTGTCTTCCAGGAGCTCTATAGGAAGGACTGCAATCTAGCGGCCCAGCTGCTGCAGTGCAGCCAGACCTACGGCAGGGTCCATAAGGTGTCCGAGGTAACGTGGCCCCGCCCCACAGCCAGGCCCGCCCCGTCCCAGGACCACCCGGTTCCTTTGGGGCCACCCCACCCCGAAGCCTCTCCCCACCCTCCAGGAAGAAGCTACCCGGTGAGCCTGAACCCTCGTCCCTCGTGCACCTGGGTCCCGGCTTCCTGATGGTGAAAGGAGCCCCCATTCCACACTTCCCAGACCCACCCTTGGGCTACACACACACCTGTTTCATTTGAGGGCTACCCCTTGTGTGCACCCCACCAAGCCACCATGGGGCCTGGTCACAATTAGAGTCAAGAAACAGACATGAAGGACGCGCCTTATGGGAGGCACAGAACGAGCTACAGCAGAGCCCAAGTCCAGGTTGCCTGGTACCCAACTAAACTAGGCAGAGCCCACCCTCCCCGTCTGTGACCGTTCTGGCCAGACTCTCTCCCACCACACATGCACAAGGAATCTCCTACCTAGACCACTTTCCATGACCCCTTTCCCTAGGCCAGGCCAAACCTACGGCACTCACAAAATAGATCAAACAGTAGCGGGACACCCCCTACCTGCCACAGGCACTCCGCGGAGACCCTTGGCCTAGCACTGGCCGCTCAATCTTTGTTGCATCTGTTTTCTGAGTCTGTCTTGTTCACCAATGCATGGGGGGAGGGGGTCCCACACTGTCATCTGACAAAAACAAGTCACCCCCTCTCTAGGCAGAACCCAGAAAGGGTGCTGGTCTGGAGCCTTAGACCTAGCTGGTTCCAGCTTCTCTAGACTGACCACCTCTGTTGGGTCCCCTGGAGTAGGGCGGGTGGGTCGAGGTGATGGGGAACCCCAGGTGCTGAGGGCATCTTCGACCTTGGGGGTTAAGTGTGTTCCCGCTGGTGTGAGGTGAGACACCTAGGGAGGCCTGTTGTCTGTCTGTCTGTCCGTCCGTCCGTCTCTGTCGGCGATGCTGGTGTGGCCCTGGCCTCGGGGTCAGGGCTGGGCCCCTTTGCTATGACCTGTCCCCATTCTCCTCTCCTCCTCACGCCCGTTCCAGCTGCCCTCGGACTTCCAGCAGCGTGTGAGCCTGCATATGGAGAAGCATGGCTGCAGCCTGCCATCCGCACTGTGCCATCCGGCCTACGCCGACAGCGTGCCCACCTGCGTCATCGCCAAGGTGCTGGAGAAGCCGGAGCCGGGCAGCCTGTCCTCGCGCATGTCGGATGCCTCGGCCTGCGACCTGGGCTACCGCGACGGAGTGGAGAAGTCGGGCCCGCGGCCCCCGTACAAGGGAGACATCTACTGCAGCGACCCGGCTCTCTACTGCCCCGACGAGCGGGAGCACGCCCGGCGACCCAGCGTGGACACGCCGGTGACCGACGTGGGCTTCCTGCGGGCGCAGAATTCCACCGACAGCGCGGCGGAGGAGGAGGAAGAGGCCGAGGCGGCGGCCTTCCCGGAGGCCTACCGTCGGGAGGCCTACCAGGGCTACGCGGCCTCGCTGCCCACCTCCAGCTCCTACTCCAGCTTCAGCGCCACGTCCGAGGAGAAGGAGCACGCGCAGGCCGGCACGCTGACCGCCTCGCAGCAGGCCATCTACCTGAGCAGCCGCGACGAGTTCTTCAACCGCAAGCCCTCCGCCACCTACGGGAGCGGCCCTCGCTTCGCCAAGGCCGCGGCCACCCTGGGCTCCCCGCTGGAGGCCCAGGTCGCCCCGGGCTTCGCTCGGACTGTGTCTCCGTACCCGGCCGAGCCCTACCGCTACCCGGCCTCCCCCGGCCCCCAGCAGGCTCTCATGCCCCCAAACCTGTGGAGCCTGCGGGCCAAGCCGAGCGGGAACCGGCTTGCCGGGGAGGACATTCGAGGCCAGTGGCGGCCCGTGAGCGTGGAGGATGTGGGCGCCTACTCCTACCAGGCCGGCGCCGCTGCCGGCCGCGCCGCCTCGCCCTGCAACTACTCGGAACGTTACTACGGCGGCGGCGGCGGCGGCGGCGGCGGCAGCAGTGGTGGTGGCGGTGGTGCCGCTGGCGGTGGCAGCCCCGGCGACAAGGCCGAAGGCCGTGCCAGCCCTCTCTATGCCACCTACAAGGCCGATAGTTTCTCGGAGGGCGATGACCTGTCTCAGGGTCATCTGGCCGAGCCCTGCTTCCTCCGAGCAGGAGCCGATCTGAGCCTCAGCCCCAGTCGTTCGGCTGATGCGCTCGCTGGCTACGCAGCCAGCGACGGGGATGGAGATAGGCTCAGGGTGCAGCTGTGTGGGGCTGGCAGTAGCCCGGAGCCCGAGCATGGCTCCCGCGAGTCCCTGGAGCCTAGCTCCATGGAGGCCTCTCCTGAAATGCACCCTCCCACCCGCCTCAGCCCCCAGCAGGCCTTCCCAAGGACTGGAGGCTCTGGGCTGAGCCGCAAGGACAGTCTCACTAAAGCCCAGCTCTACGGTACCCTGCTCAACTGACTGCCATCAGCAGAATGCAGTCAGGAGCTCCCTACCACCCTTCCCCATATAGGGTGTAGCTAACCCCACCCCCGTCCCGGAAGTCCAGTTCCAGTTCCTCCTGACCCTTCTACTACCACCCCAGTAGAACCTGAAGAGACCCCCCTCTGGCGCGTCGTCTTGTCCACCCCGGCCTCTGCTACAAACCCCCCAGCCTCTGCTACAAACCCCGAATATTTCTGCTCTGCAGCCTTCCCTGAAGTGAGCATCCCCTGGTTTGTAAGTGGAAGCTATTTTTTTTAGGGAAAGAGAGTGTTTCTTCGCGCACGTGCCACTAGATTCTGGATGGCAGCCTTGGCGAACCCCACATAAAGGTCCTTCATTTCCAGCGAGGGTGCATGGGGCCTGACCTAGGGAAGGGGAGGCTGGGGCCCTCGAGGGACCAGTCTCCACAAGAGGGGAGAAGCCAGAAACAAGGGAACAAGTGGGAAGTTCTGTACACTGAGGAGGGGAACCAAAGCCACTTCGGGCGCAGAAAATGTCGTATGCTCTCGTCTCACAGTGCAGCCAGCACTCCGCCCTGATCCACCCTGAGCTCTTCCATGGCCCGGCCTGTGGGCCCAAGAGAGGCCAGGGACACCCCCAGAACAGCCGGTGCTCGTTCCTCCCCTTCCCCTCCCAACACCACCTGACTCTACCTCAGACATGAGGCTCCTCCCACCCCTATGAACCTGTCTTCTGTGATGCATGCCAGTCTGTTAGTACTGTATCTCGAACTCCTTAATAAAGGACAGCAGTGGAAAGAGCCCAGGTTTGCATTGTTTCTTTCCGTGCATCATTAACCAGTTCTGGAAGCAGGGACCTGGTGTCCCTCACTGGTCCCTGTTGGCAGAGCCACCAACTCTGTCCTCTGATGGCACTGCTGTGTGACTACTTGTGACTCATCCTGCAGGGGTCTACACAGCTTGCCTTCCGGTTCATGCAAGCCTGTGTCTGCTTTACGCCAGACACAGATGCGGGCCTATGCCTTTGCTTCCTGCTCATGTCACCCTGTTTATCTGTGTGCCTGGCTATCTGATACATGGCCATTCAAACCCTGAAAAGGAATTGTGGGGTTTTCAACAAGGCCTAGGATGGTGGCTCCTCCCTGCAGAAGGGTTCTCCATCTGCTTCCTGTGGACACCCAGGGGCCTTTCCTGTGGAGAACTACCTCATCCCAGCTCCGTGCACTGCAGCTCTGCCTTGGCCTTCAAAGCTAGCAGCCACCAGAGCACTGGGGTGCTGCTCAGCAGAACCCCCTGGCCGTGCATCACTCTCCCCAAAACACTTCTAGAGTAAGCTCTGGGATGTGGTCTCACAATTTCCTTTTGTCCTCTTGTGTTAGAGCCAACCATCCAGCCCTATGCTGGCCCTGCCCCCCAAGAAGCTGGGAGACAGGGAGACAGATGTAGTGCTAGGCTCAGAGCTTTAAGGATAAAGGGCCTCATAGACTCCAAATCGGGGAGAGTTCTCACTGTCCTAGAGGAGATAGGAGATTGGGTCAGGAGAGGCTCATACTAACCATTGAGGGATGAACAGGAGTTCACCAGGGAACTCCAGCAAAGGCCCAGGTAGATGACAGTAGGACATTCTAAAACAGTCAGTGCTCTCTGGTGCCTCTCTGACAGAGAGCCTTGGGGCCACTAGTTTCCAATGTTCTGTGCCCATACCTGTTGTCGTAGGGGACAGTAGCTCCTGCCAGTCCCATATACCCAGATTACCAGGTGAAGCCTGGTAGGGGACCTCATCCACAGACCACCCTCTCAGGAGTCCACTCAGACCCTGCCTAGTCTACAACAATGCCCATCCGCATACTCAACCCTTGCAAACAATCCATGCCCCGCCCTGAGCCCCCAATGGGAAGTGCATGGCCACACTCCCCCTGGTTGGCTATCACCGGAGGCAGGGCTAATTTTCCCCTCTTTCTTCTATCCAGAGGACACCAGCCCTTCCCTGGGCCTTCTACACAGTTGGCACCCTCCAGCTGGGTTGGTGGAGTATGGAGACCCATTTGGGAGGCAGTAAAAGGAATCAGGACAGGTGGTCCTAACATGCCTCTGTGCCCTTTGAGAAGGAGCCTCCACAGTAGGACACAGAGGGCCATGGCCACTCTGCAGGGGTCAGAGGGTGCACGTTAGTACAACTCAGATGAAAGTCACAACGTGCCTCGGTGAACAAGGCAGGAGTGGGTCCAACCTGTGCAGGCATCTCTAGACAAGGCAGCTCTGCTCCCAGGATCCCTCTGCTCTGATGCTGCAGATTGCAGATGTGAAAGTGGGATGGGGTGAGTTGGGCCGGGGAGGGTGGGTGGAGGGAGAACCCACACTCCAGGTTCATCTTTCTCCGTGCTTTCCAAATTTAGCTTGCCTATTTTTAAATTGCAAATGGTGAACTCGCGACACCTCAGGCAGGATCAAAGTCAATCTTTCTGAATGTTCTTTGGAAGAGGCATTTGAAGAAGCAGGGAAGCATGGGACACACCTGTCCTCCTGCCCAGGAAGCCAGCTGGGGGCAAATACAGGGGCGCAGTGCACCAACCCCTACAGGAAGAAACCAGACCCTAGAGATGGCACCAGGAAGCAACCAGAATGGGACCACTAGAAAGCCATGACTGTTCCCCTGGACCTGAGTCAGCATAGAAGATTCAGATGGTGTCTGTCTATTCGGGTAGCACCATCCAGGAGACAGTCTGAAGAGCTCTTTCCCTACCCTCACTGTCCCAACAGGCCCACTGTGTAGATGAGAAAGCAAAGGCTTTCTCACTCGAGAAGCCAATCCTATACCATCAGGAGGTAGGCCCAGAGTCTAATCATAATCAGGGCTCCATGGTCCTGTTATCCCAGGGACAATGGCAGGAGAGGGCTGGGTGCTGAGGTAGACAGGGAACCCCTCTATAGCCACCTGCTAGCCCTCCTGGAAAAGCCTGGTGACCAGAGCCAACCACCGCAAGGGGACAGAAGATATCCTGGGGAAGGTAGAAACCCTGGATGGCAGCCGCAGGGGGTGGGGGGAGGGACAGCCAGTGGGAGAGGCTGGAGAAGGCTGGTCCCCCTGCTTCAGTCTTCTTCTCGCTCATTCAGGCCTGCACTCGGGGAGACACTCATGAAGATGCTACGAGGGGCCCTGAGTTAAAGAGGATCACATCAGTTCTCTGGTTCACGGTGAGAGCTACTGATCACAGCTCTCCATCTTCCTGGGCAAGGAGTCCTAGTCTAGTATGAGGCAGACGGCAGCCACTCTGAAGCTCTCCATGAGGCTTTTCAAGTGGGAAGGAAGGAGGCAGCTCCTGCCAGCAGCCTCTACCAAGATAAAAATCTGGCCCATGCTAAGACCCTGAAAGCAAGAGCCAGAAGTAGGAGAGGGTCCCACCAGCCCACGGCCCACCACAGCAAAGCCTAGAGCGACCCTGGCCAGGTGCCCAGCCTGAACAGGCTCAGTGTCACAAGGTAGCCACACAGATCCAACTAACCCGAGCACCCACTGAACACGGGCCCCATGCTGCTGTTCAGGGGATTTGGGGGGAGGGGAGGGGGCTGAGACCCTGAGGAAACCACACAGCTTGCCTAAGGCCATGTGATACTTCAGGCAGACTTCAAATCTGTGCCTGAGTGGGCCCTAGCAGAAGTCATTTGTTGGACATTTGTGTGCCAGGGACATGGCAGGACACAAAGCCCTGCCCAGGGAGCTTGCTGAGGGTCACACGGGACAGCACAGGGTGGGATGCGCTGCTTGAGGAAGTAGGAGTTACACCCCTGTGGCTCCCTGAATGAGCATCTCCCTGAATGCTTATGGGGAAGAGACAGTAGCTTTTCCCCAGGGTGATAGGTATATTGACCCGGAGGCACCCGAGCACAGAGGAGGCAGCCATCAGCCGGGGAGGAGGGGACCTGGGCCGGCCTATTGTGGCAGCAAGGACACAGGAGCTGTAGGACAAGGCCCAGCCCAAGGTCCTGACCTGCTTTCCCCAGATGGTGGTACCCCTCAGTGCCTTGGACACTAAAATCAATGTCCTAACACAGTATCCTTGGGCCACTTCTGGGCTAAGACTCAGTATGACCAACACTCTTCCAGCTCCCTTCCCTGAATCTGACTTCACAGATGAGGAACCGGGGCAGGGAGGGAAGGGAACTAGATCACAGAACAGGGTAAGGGGTGGAGCCACACGCCACTCTGCCACATCCCAGACCTCCTTCCCTCCTGCCCTCCTCCTCCCATTCTCCCCTCCCTCCCTCTTTCAAGTGCCATGATACCCACCCCAACCTGTGAGTGAGTCCCTGGGCCATCGGGCAGTCCTAATTACAATTCTGATAGTGTTTGAGACTCATAGGCCTGCTCCAGGCCCCTAGAGAGCTAGGCTTCCTGTCTTCGTCCCTGTTCTATTGCTGTGAAGAAACACCATGACCACGGCAATTCTTATTTTAAAAAGCATTTAATTGGGGCTGGTTTACAGTTTCAGAGGTTCATCATTCAGATTATCATCATGGTGGGAAGCATGGCAGAGTGCGGACATGGCGCTGGAGCAGCAGCTAAGAGTTCTACATCCTCATCTGAAGGTGGAGAGAGATCCACTGGACCTGGTGTGAGCTTTTGAAACCTCAAAGGCCACCCCCAGTGACACACTTCCTCCCACAAGGCCATGCCTCCTAATCCTCATCATCCTTTCCAACAGTTCCACTCGCTCCGTGCTCCCACAAGGAACAACCACACTTCCTTCTATGTGCTTCCCAGTCCCTGCTTCTCCTCACACTCCTTCAGGACAGATGCATAGCTTTGGCCATCACAGACCATCCACCTGGCAGTGGGCAAGCAGTAGGGTAGAGGACCAGAGATGGGTGGGAAGAAACATAGTTGTTGGTGTTTAATAGTGGGTGAGGGAGGGCAGCGCTGTGGTGCACTGAGTTCCTGGGCAGACACAAGCCCCAGAGCCTCATTGTCCAAAGGATAGGCTCTTAGGACCAGCAGGTGACAGTCCCACCTCAAGCTCCACAACCTGCAGTAAGAAGGCAGGAAGACACTGCTAACACGTGTTCACTGCCAAAATCACATTAAGAAAAACCATACCAGGTGTGCTGGCACACACCTTTCATCTCAGCACTCAGGAGGCAGAGGCAGGTGGGTCCCTGAGTTCAAGGCCAGCCTGAGTTCCAGGACCACCAGGGCTACACAGAGAAACCCTGTCTTGAAAAACCAGAAACCAACCAACCAACCAAACAAACAAACAAAAAAACCAATCAATCAACCAAACCATACAAAGCGCACACTTCCTGATTGAGTGTCACCCACCAGTCACTTGGCAAATGCCTTTACTAACACACACTTGCACTGAGATGGCTTCTCACCCCCATTTTAGAGCCGAGTCACTGAAGCTCAGCAGCTCTCCAGAGCAGCCTAACCTCTAGCTGCCTACCCAGCAGCGGGGTCTCAGTTGCCAGTTAGTGCCAGATCTTGATGTCTCCTCCCCAGGAGCAGGTCCCAAGGACGGAAGGCAGCACAGGATGGTAGGTGGTGCCAAGGCAGGCCTGCGTGTGCCCTTGTAGTGTGCATGCCCGGCTGGCCGTGCGGAAACTGAACATCAAAACCCGGCCATCAGCGCTGCCTGTCACCAGCAGGTCACCACATGGGGAACACTCACAGCCCACCGCATAGCCTTCCACCTGTGAAGAAAGACAGACAGAGCAGGCTACCTGTGAGGGACAGCTATTTACTCAACTCTGCAAAGGATGAGCTGAGGCCAAGAAGCTTCTGAGCACAGGGCTGGCTTTATATCTAGTGACCCGAGGTGAGAAGTTGCAATCCTGCTGTGTGTCTGCACTGTGGAGGTGTGACCTAGTCTTCCAAGGCCACCAGCTCCAGCAGTCCTGTGACCCATGGGCTGCAAGTCTCCAGTACAGTCATAAATGCCCAGTACAAACTGCAAACTTATTAAAACAAGAGTATGTAGCTTGACTGTGCAGCCTCGAGTGTGATCTTCACGGATGGCAGCTCCTAGCCAGTGTCCTGGGAATGGGACCCAGGTGAGGCAGTTTCTGCAGAGCTGGGGTCTGGTGCCACATAGTCAGTGACTCCCTAGCTTCTTCCAGCTCAGCAAAGCAGGCCTTCTGCAGAAAAGGAGTACACAGAGAAACGGCCCCCGTCTATCCTCCCCTGCTCCTATTCCCACCCCTGTGACACGTGAACTGGCATGCTCTCCTGCTCTGTGGCTGGGCACTAGATGTGTCCTGGGCCTTGAGTGGACCCTTGTCCACACAGCCAGCAGTCATCCACTTTATCAGCAGAGTGCCCAGAGGATCCACATGCCCTGGCTGGAAGCTTTAGGGCCAATGGTCAACATTTGGCCTCTGTAACAAAGATGGAGGTACCTTGTGACCTTCGTAGCGTCTCCGTCTGCTCATCCTATAGGGCCACACAGAGGAAAAGAGAGCCAGGTAGTTGCCATTGGTTTGCGCCAGGAACACAGGCTCCCTTGGATGCAAGGCGAGGCTGGGGCAGGTGTACCTCTCCTGAAAGAGAAGGCCATGGAGGGGTGATGGCTACCACCGAGGATTTTTGCCTCCCACAGATCCTCTGCTCTTGTAGCTTTGTCCATGTCTCCTGGGCCTTGCCTTAGGAGGCTGAGTGGACTGCTGCTGTTGTAACAAAGTTACCACACGGGTGGCTGCTGTTGTAACAAGTTACCACAAGGGAGGTGCTGTTGTAACAAGTTACCACACACTTGGGAGCTTTAGAACAACACTCCTGCTGCTTTATCCTGCTGCTCTGCAGATCCCAGTGGGCTACCCGGGTGTTGACATGAGGCGTCCCTTCTGCAGGGCATGGAGGGTTCCTCGTTCCCTTACCCCTTTCCATTGTGCAGTCATCTGTGAGCCTGTGGCAAACTAAAATATGTCCCTTATACGTGTGTGTGTGTGTGTGTGTGTGTGTGTGTGTGTGCATGTGTGTGTGCCACGCATATAGAACATAACCAAAAGACAGTGATAGTGGTAACCACTACCATGGTTGCCATGGAGATGGTGGTGGAGTTAGTGGTGGTGACCACAGTGATGGTGATGTGGTGGAGGTGGTGACCATGGTGATGGTGATGTGGAGGTGGTGACCATGGTGATGGTGATGTGGCGGCAGTAGTGATAGTAATGCTGGTGATAGAGGTGGTGATCCCAGCAAAGGTAAGGTTGGTAGCGATAATGGTGCTGGGTTGGTCACAACAATTCTACTATCAGGGAGGACTCTCTGCCCGACGCTATGCTCGATCTTTATAAGCATTCCCTCTTTTCTTCTTCTTAGTATTCCATGAAGTGCTATTATCAAAGCCATGGGCGGCTGGACCAGAAAGGGCAGTCAGCAGAGGCTGCCACTGTGTGCAGCAGCCCTAGACCCGACCTATGATTACCCCTGTCCTAGATACTTCAAAGAAATGATCTCCCCCTGCCCCAGACAGAAAGGAGCCAGGACCCCACCCCAGGGCTGCAGGCAACTCTCTATGGCTGACATGCAGAACAATTCAACCCAAGGTTCCTCACATGGAAGATCTGGTTGGAGATCTTGGCAGCGGTCCGGAAATCCCAGGCGATAATGGTTCGGTCAGCAGAGTCCCGAGTGGATGCATCCGTACTGCTGAGGAACTCAGAGCCTTCCTGGAGAAAGAGAATGTCCAGGGTCTGCTGGATGGTGGCCTTGTAGCCTTTCACCACCTGTAAGAGTAGACACTAGTCACCATGGTGGGCATGGGGGAGGTGCCCACCTAGGGAGGGCCAAGGAGTATTAGTTAGTACTCAGGGTGGGCAGGGCCAGTGAACCTATTCTGGGCTGTACACACTCCACACAGCCCTGGCATAGATGGTTTCCTGTGACTTTCCAACCTCACCAGGCCACAGCTGTTGCTCCTGGGAACCAATGACCTGTCAGATGCAAGCTGACCTGCTGGTTCTGCCCACCATCTCTGTCAGTGTGTGGGCAGGTACAATGAGATGCAGATGTTTCCTGGGCTGACAGGGTCCCTCAACAGCAGCAGTAGACAATGAACTCACATTAGGGATGGGGGTTCCCACCTTGCCCTCAGTACCTAAGGAATAGCACCATCCAGCAATGATGGTGTCATTCCTCTGAGAGGGCCTGAACATGTCACGTAGCTCACAGCTACAAAGCTTGGACTACTCGTCCCTGGACAAGTAGCAATGACACTAGGAACAAGCATTCTTAGGACTCAAGTCTCAGAATGTAGTTTACATTTGGTTTTGATTTTTATTTTCTGGAACTTGCCTTCTAGACCAGGCTGTCCTTGAACTCACAGAGATCCACCTGCCTCTGCCTCCTGAATACTGGAATTAAAGACCCGTGCCACAACCACCCAGCAGAACATGTCTGACTTTTAAATCTGTGCTTTATTTTCTAAGGACCATCACTGGTATCCCCCAGCCTCCTCTCCTAAATGAGGGGAATCATGCCCTGCACTGTCTTCCATGTGTCCTGCTCTGACATGCCTGCTTTGGTAGGAGCGGGGTCCAGCACAAGGACTCAGGGCACCTCCTCCACTGAACGAGCTCTCACATGGCAGGGCAGGGCATGATGCCAAATGCAGCACTGAGATGCCCACCCATCCCCTGCTATCTGGAAGGGAAGCACAGCCAGGACTCCAGCCAGCCCACAGGCACTGGCCACCAGGTTATCGGCTCCCTGGGCTCCACCATGTGGCTACAGCAGACACACAGTTCTGGGGTCATCCTTTCCCGCTGGCTACCAAGTGAGGTGAGGCCAAGCCTCACCCATTCCAGCTGCTTCCCTTGGGACTCACAACTGGGTTTTCTGCTGGCCAGTCCCTGCCTCTGTAAGTTACTAGGGGCAAACGTGGGCAACAAATGACTTGGCCTCTTCACAAGTAGGCTTCTACTGAAGTGACATCAGACCTGCCCACCCCCAAGCCCTGAAGAGGAGAGGCCAGCCCTGCAGAGCCATGAAGGAAGGACAAGGTGACAGTCTGCCCTCACAGATGCTTCTAGGAGCGTCTCCAGCTACAAAAGCTGCCTGCTTTTCTTGTAGACACAGGATTCATGGGCTCAGAAGGTAGCAGGCAAGAGCTCCAGGCATCCAGGACCCACACTGCTGCTAGGCATGAAGCTGAGGCAGGACCTAGGACCTGGGAGGACAGGACCTATCACAGCCCCCAATATCTGCTGCACAAGTTTACACAACACCCAATGTTCGAGCACAGTGCTGCTTTCTGGTGGGCAGAGGGGTCAGCGAGCAAACTGAGGCCTCCCCTTGGCTCTGGGGGTCTTCACTGCCCCTGTTCATCCCTAAGCAGTTCAATTCCACCACCCTGAAACCCCTTCTCCCGTGTCCTTTGGGACTCTGTGCCCATGTTAAGATACCTCTGCTCACCCTTCCCCTTTAACTGTCTCTATCAACCGCAGGCCAGGTCGCCGGGCATCAAGAGCTAACTAGGAACATGAGTGACTGCAGAGTGAGAAGCAAGTCTGACCATGTCTCACCTCTAGACATATCTCTGCAGGTGGCCCGGATCCTTCTCCCTGGTGAATCTGTGTAGAGCTGTCCGGGTCATAGAGGACAGCAGTTCGTGGTCACTATGTGTGCCCTGGGATGTGTGTGGCCTTAACAGTGCGTGCTCTGTAGCCTCCTTGGGTTAGACCAGGGAATGATGAAGGCACCTGGGGGCTCTCCCTATATTTTCTAACTCAGGACAACAGCCCCTTCTGGGTCTGGACAACAGCCTAGAAAGACATGCCCAGGGGCCGTCAGCCACACATGTCAGAACTACCTGTACCCTGCACCTTCCAAGTAAACTTTACCAGAACAAAAGGCACACATCTTCTCAGAATGGCTACAAATAGCACAGTTTATTAGGGCACCATAAAAGCATAAAAAAGCTGGGAAACTGGCTGTGTTACAGATGAACCCTGTCAACGAGGCACAGCTGTGGGCAGGAAGCTGGTCTTCGGAGTGCTTGTCACCGAACATGCAGACTTTCCTTCCCGCTGAGACATGCCCTATAGGCTGGGGAGTCTGACGGCAACCTTGATTATTACCCGGGCAGCTGGCACGCCCTACCTCAGGACTGGAGCCAAGGAGGAGCCTCCACTGGCAACCGCAGGCCCACTGGAAAAGCCTGGCCGTGGGGCAGGTAGACGACAGCTTGTGTCATAGCTGGAGAATGGAGACTGCCTGTGGACAATCAACCTGGACACCACTGGACTGGTTGCCTTGTCTCTTTGGGGCCCTGGCTCTCTCAGATCAAATGGGCTGTTCCAGTGAGGTACTGGCCATGGCCCAGGTCTCCGCTCCCAGATTGTTCCATTTCTCTGATAACAGGCATATGGGCTTCTTCAAGTGTGAGAATGTGACAGTCTATACATGCCATCTCTAGAGCACGCATGTAGGGCTTGTCCCTAAGGCCGAGTCAGTCACAGAACTTTGAGAATGACCGTTAAAATGTCTGTAGACATTAGAGAAGCAACAAAACTTTACACTAATAAAGCAAAGGAAAACATAAATCAGAGAAGACGTGACTGGATTCCTTTACTGGCTAGGCCTTGGGGTATTTCCCAGCCACAGCTTTACAGTCAGGAACAGTGAGAGAGAAGCCAGTCAGGCTGACCAAGTGACGAGTAACTAACACAGCTCACTCACAGACAGAGAATGAGCAGATATATAATGAACGAGTAACGGGCAGCCACGTGGGAGAGGCATTTGTGAGGGGCATTAGATGCAAAGGTTAGCATCTGCAATACCAGCAGCCTCTGAGACGAGACAGCCTCTGAGAAAGCCTGAGTTCCACAGAAGATGGCGAGAGGACGCAGCTCATCAACAGGGAAATGGCTTCAACCTTGCTCATAACAAGAGCAATTTAAGCAAACTTAAATGTCATCCCTTGCCTATTAAATGAGCAAACTCCCAGAGTCTGACAGCACCTCTGTTGGGTGGTGTCAGGGTGCTGGACAGCTATAAGCTGCTGGCAGAGATGCACAGACTCAGAGAGGAGGGGCTGGGCAACCCCGGGCAACACTTCAGACGTATTGGCACCCTGCAACCCACAGCCCACCCCACACCCAACAACTGGTTGTAGAGTTGCATGGGTGGGCAGGACACCAAGATGTCAGCATGATGTCAAAGACAGTGAAGAACTGGGAACAGCCCAGCATACGCCACGAAGAGCACGGGGAGGACACAGGCACCACCATGCCTGTCGAAACACCAGGGAGTCTGTCTTGCTAAAGCCAACACCAGGGCCCCATGTTTAAGCCCCACTGCAGAGGTGGAGAGAGAATGAGCAGAGGGTGATGGAGAGGTGTATGCACCAGTGTTTACATCGTTAGGAACAGTCAGGTGTGGTGACACACTCGTGCAAATCTCAGCACGGGGGAGGTCAAGGCAAGAGGGTCTGAAGTTCAAAGCCATCCTTAGTCACAAAGCAGCAGACACTTAAGGTCCCATTCAATAAGCACACAATAGAAATTTAAGCTTAAAATAAAAATAAATAAGTATATTTTACCAGTAGAGAAAGGGAGGGACAGAATGAGGGAGATGGGGTTACCAGGTGAATTTGGTTTTTTCTCTGGGGGCCGGAGAGATTGCTCAGTGGTTAGAACACGTATTGCTCTTCCTGAAGATCTAGGCTCAATTCTGAGCATCCACACCCTCCTTATCAGAATCCACGTCAGGTCACAACCTCCCTCCCAGAGAGTACAACACCCCCTTCTGGCCTCCCTGGCCACCTGCACACATGTGGCTGGCTGGCCTGCATACATACACACATGCATGCCTGCATACATACATACATAATACATACATACATACATGCATTTAAATAAAAATCCTTTTTAAAAAAGATCTTACTTTGTAGATTTCACTCATGAATAAGGATCACTGATGACAGACAGTTTAGGTTTCATGAACCATGTATAGTCAGTCACTGAGTCACTGTTGCAGTACGTGCCCGTGTGTGTGTGTGTGTGTGTGTGTGTGTGTGTGTGTGTGTGTGTCTGTGTGTCTGTGTGTCTGTGTGTGTGTGTTCTCAGGAGAGACAGCTCGAGTGTGTGCATATTATAGTTGATTACAGGCATAAAGCCCACGTTTAGCCCAGGGGCCATATAAAAGCAGGTCACAGGCCAGATGGGGCTTGTAGGCTCTGGTTGCCAACCCTTTCTCTAGACTCATGGACATATTTTATTAAATTAAATTATACTACAAAATTAACTTAAAAAGCAATTTTTAAAATGTGAAGGCATAATTAAGCAAATCAAATTAACCAAGTATTGATTTGGTAGGTTAACCGCACAAATAGGATTGCTTTTAAGAGAGTTTAAAGCACGGTAATTTAATGCTAGCTCCTTAGTTGAATACATGTTATTAATGGAAAATCAGCAATCTGGTGGCAGTCCTAAGTGGATATACATTGTGAACAATAACAACAACAGCAACAAAAACCTTACCAGAAGGTTAGAGCATTTCCCAGCCATCGATTGCTAATACCAAAAAGAAAAATGCCACGGTAAATGCAAATGAAATTTTCCCAGAAAAAAAAAAGTTTAAAATGAACACGCAGCGCAAGAACAAAGCCTGCACGCTTACACTTGAACTGAGAGTCAGGATAGGTGATGTATTCTGTCTTAACAACAAAACCACTGCTGGCCAGCTGGGAGGTAGGTGGATGGATCTCTAAGATCAAAGCCAGCCTGATCTGCAGAGCTGGTCCCAGAACATCCATGGCTACAGAGAAGCCTGTCTCAACGACCCAGACAAACAATCAATACTGCCCAGCTCTGTCCACTGACGGCAGAGGACACTGAAGGCTACCAGAGAGCTGACTGTGGTCCCTAAAGCCAGTGAGGTTCCCGAGGATAGCACTGGTGACAGTCCAGGCCCTTGAGAACTGCCGTAGCTGTGGCACACATTTGGTGACAGTTTGTCACCCAGTACTGGTGGTATACATGGCACTGCAGAGGAATTCTATTCAGACCATGGAACTATCTCAGCACGGGGGTGGGGGACCACTGCCCGACATTAAGATGAAAGTACACCAAGACCAGAAGGGTCCCTTCCACTTGCCTACCATCTGGATGTTGCAATAAAAGCTCTGGACCAAACTCCAAAGGCTGAAGAAACGCAAACAGTAGCAGGTGGGCTGGGAAGTCCAATGAGCAGCTACAGAGAGATTGGCAGGACAGGTGGAACCATACAGTGGACCCTTACTCCCAGGAAGCATCCTCAGCAAGCCCACTGTTATGACACAATTGCTGTGCCAAAGTAGAAAGGAACGCAGCCTTGACCATCTTGTCAGTGGGCTTCCTGAAGGAGAAAGGAGGAGGGAGGAGGGCAGTAGACAGGAGCCCTGGGGGACACTCACCGGAGGAGTGGCCCATGACACAGCAGAAAATGCTCATGTAATCCAAAGGAGACAGGGGAGGAGCCGCAAAGGAAAACAAAATGGAAAGCGGTAAATTGGTAGGGCCCAATTTAACCACATCGATAATCACTTTGTATGTAAATTATTTAAACCACTAACTACAACCTATCACGCTGGATTTATTTTGTTTCCCCTGAAGTTCCAGCAAAGCAAATGTAGTGCCACCACCTGCAGGCCAACTTGCTTACGAGTCTGGGGAAGGAGGCTCACTTGGATCCAGGAGTCTGAGACCAGATCCTGTTTCAAAAATAAATAAATGAAAATTAAAAAAAAAGAAGACTCAACGGGTTCATCCACCAGAAAGCCACTTTAAATCAAACGAACCAGATAGACTCAAAGTGCTTGGTTGAAAGGCATACCATATTAAAGCTAATCAAATGAAAGCCAGCGTGGCTGCGCTACCACTGGGAGAGCCACCGTAGAGAGGAGGACAGTTAAGAGATGGAGTGTCGGCTTATCTCACACCCAGACACATATGCCGATAGGGCGACTTCCAGAGTGTACAGAGCAAAGGTGGCCAACTCTGCCAGGAGGCCAGGGGGAGCCCAGTTATGCCCAGGGGTCTTTCTGAAAGGTAAGACAAACCCTGATCAGGTCATTCTTCATGTTAGGACCCTACACAGGTCTGTGGCAGAAACTACCAGACCTGAACAGGTCAAGCACACTAACAGCTTCCTATGAAACGGATGGGACCCCGCACGTTCCCACTGACCTGAGGGTGAAAACCTCACGATACACAGTCACTGGGTGGCTTCCTGCTGGGGTTGTAAGGTCACACAAGCTCATGGTTTAAGTGCTTATCCCCCATGCCAATTGTGCCATTTAGGGAGAGCAGGGGACCTTCAGGAGAGGGTCACCAGGGGCGGGCCTGATTTCTGGCCTCCCTGTTGCAGGTCAGCTGTGAGGGACGGTCTCTACCACTCCCAGTACTGCCGAGGCCCTGCCACACCCTCTCCACCATGCCAGAGTGAAATTCTGAAGCTGAGCCCCTCGGCCCTCCTCTGGATTTCTCCTCATCTTGTGCTTTGATCACAGAGACACAAAACTAACAACTACCACAAGTGATGGGGTGATAGGGCTCCAGGAAGGACCGTCCTGCTTTCTCTGGACAAACCGAGCCATTTATGAAGGCAACCTGAGAGAACAGGGCTTATGAGTGAGATGTACAACAAGCTTTGTTATCAATGTTATAAAAATAGCTATGGCCACCAAAGATAATAACAATGCATCACGGGGCGGCCAAGTTGAAAGTCTATATATAAGTCTTCCAGAAAAGAGGTCTATGAGTAAGGAGGGCAGCTGTTAGGAACTCTACAGCACAGGGCTGGTAAGATGGTTCAGCAGGTAATCGTGCCTGCTACCAAGCCTGACGGCCTGACTTCAGGTCCTAGGACCCGCGTGGTGAGGGAGAAAACTGACTCCCACAGGCTGCCCCTCACCTTCACTGTGGTACACACGTGCCCGAACACAATAAATACAGATTAACGTAAAAACAAACAAACAAACTTAAATCTGTAACACAGATTTAGGGGTCCTCCAATTCTGTTCCAATGTTCCCTTGGGAAGCAGTTTCAGAAAGTTTTTGTAGAAACAGAATAGCAAATCTGAGAATCCCAAATACAGGCATTGGATGCTGTCTGATGATTCTCAGGCTTTTGGTTGGTAGAAACTAGGGTATTGTAAAGTTAATACATTCTGAAGGTTTTTATCTGTTAGTCACAGGACATTAGGTCTGACACAGAAATGGGCAAGGAATGGCTATGGAGGAGAATAAAGATCGCTCAAGACAAATTGTAATTAGGCTGTGGATCCACAACATTCCAACCTCCCCATCCACCCACGGCCACCAACGCTTTAATGTGCTAATGGGGTTTGCGGAAGGTTCCCTCGTCACAGCTTCTTTGGGGAACATTTGTTCATGGCGGAAAAGAAGAATCCTAGCCCTCAGGCAACTAGTATAGAACTTCAAATAGAAGCAGTGAACTCCAAACCAAGAGAACTGAGAAGGACTCAGATGTGCTCTAAGCCACCAGCGTCAGCAGGCTTGCTCTAGCTCCATGGAGTAAGACAATGATATTTCTCACAGTTCTGCAGTTTAGAAAAGCCCAAGATCATGGCACCAGAAGACACAGTGCTGTGCGAGGTTCTGCACCTTCCTGCCATCTCACAAGGCAGAGGGAGCAGAGGAGACAAACACTGTCTTCACAGGGCAGGAGACATGGAAGAGCAGAGAGAGCGGTCCTGATGAGTCCCCTCTGACCCTTGCAAGGACCTTAACTCCACTTGAAAGAACATCCATCTCCTAACACGTCACCTCCCAGAGCACTAACCTCTCATTTTAAATTGATTTACAATTTACTACTATGATTTATATCACACATGTTAGCACCTGCATGTGCAAGTCAGAGGACAACTCTGTGGAGCTGGTCCTCTCCTTCCACTTTCATGTGGGTTGGTCTCGGGAGTCAAACTCAGACTGCCAGACTTACGTGGCAGGCATCTTTACCCACTGACTTTACCCACTGAGCCATCCCACTAACCCTGGAGCCATCTATAAATACATCACTGTTGTTTGAAGGAGAGATTCCTCGTAGGCTGTGTGAACACCAGGTCCCCAGAAGGTGAGGCCATTGGGGAAGGCTGCAGAACCTTCTGGAGATGGAGACTTGCTAGAGGAAGTGGGTCACTGACAGATGGGTCTTGAGATTCCATGCCTGTTCTACTTCCTGTTCACTGTCTGCTTTCTGACCACAGATGCAATGTGACCAGCCAGCCCCTTGCTCAAGCCACCATGTGCTCCCCACTGTAAAGGGTTATCCATCTCCAACTGTGAAGCAGAGGAAAGCCTCCTTAAGTTGCTTCTTCTCAAGTCACAGTAACAAGAAAAATGAGCATCACACTCACCGAAGGGCTCATGCTCTAGAGTGTAAGTATGGGAAAACAGACATTCAAACCACAGCCTAGTTGCTCCTATAGAAAAGACAGAGACAAAAAGAGTATGGAAGACCCACCCAATTCTGCCAACCAAGCTGACAGAACGGAGTACGCGGCACACAGGGCGGCATGAAACAGACCACGTTAGACCATCAAACAAGTCTCAATTTAAAAGGACTAAAATATGCAATATACATCCTGTACCCCCAGTGGAATTAAGTTAGAAATGAATAACAAAGGCATTCAGGGAAAACTGTCATGTCTTGGGAATCTAAATACAAACTTTTAAATAATCCACAGGTCAAGAATAAATCAAAAAGGAAATGAGAAAGTATTTCAAACTGAATGAACATAAAAACACAATACATCCGCAATGTTCAGCAGAGATGTGATGCCTACAGGGAAATTGGCAGTGCTGATGGAATAGAAGAAGAAAAGTTTCAGGCAATGACCTCAGCTCCCATGGGAGGGAAGTAGAGACAGAAGAGAAAATGAAATTCCACAGTGGGCAGACAAGAGGGTAAAGAGGATAGAAAAGAATTTCCTGTTTCTTCAAAATGCAAAACAAATAACAAAAACCAAGTGAAACCAAAACACGCTGCTCTGAAAGACGACATTTGTAAATCTTCAATGGCCTGCTGGGGGTAGGGTGTCTTACCAGCATCAGGGATGTGTGGGACAGGAAGATGACACTGGCAATCTTTCAGATATAAAATGCCATCAAGACAAATACCCCATCCACATTTCTACCTTTGATGAAATGAGCAGCCATCTTGAGGGAGAACAACAGGAAGAGCCGCACACCGAGGGATACAGATCATAGGTTTAGTAAATACATTCTCAAACCTTTTCTCAGAAACAACTGCATGCAAAGTGGTCTCACTGCTTAGTCCCAGCAACAGTTTACATCAACTAGAACAACTACTTCAAAAAGCTGATGAAGGGCACCCTTGCCAGCTCACCCCAACACCACACCCACGCGCAGGTTCCAGGAACCCTGAGACCCATACCCTCGTGGCAGATGCACAGATCATAAAGGGAAGGCATGAGGATGGATGGTCTACACCACAAACACACGGGTGTGCTAATGTTTGAAAATCAACTGACAAATCTCACCTTGACAGAATTTAAAGAAACGAAAACAACAACAACAAAAAACCACGATGCAATAAAGTCCATCAAAGCAGGAATGGTATCTAATAAAATCCAACTACCTGCAACTTAAATATCTCAGGAAATAAGGGGGGAAAAGGCTAATTTCTGAAACTGAACAGCACATCAAGAAAAGGGTCCAGTCAGTGGTCCTCCAACAGGGAGAAGAACGCTGTCCTCCCTCTAGGCTCCAAGACCCAGGCGAGGCTGGCCACTCTCAGGGCTGCCAGACAACACTGTTAGACATGTCTGAGGCAGGGCCCAGAGCAAGGAAAAATAAGTAATTAATAGATAAGTCGATCCATCTAAGCTGGAAAAGAGCAAGTAAACGGACTGGGATTCCAGGGGACATGATTATCTACTTTTAAGAGCCCACCCAGCATCTACAGAGAACACACCAGAACAAAGGCTGTAGGAGAGCTGCACAATCCAAGGCGAGTAGTCAGGAGCTTATTGCTTCCCTAACAATAAGCAATCACAAACTGAAATTCTGAAAACTAGCCACAAAGCTTGGTACTTGCTATGACTTACAATCACAGCATCGAAAAATGTAAACACTCAGGGATAAGCCTGACCAGGAACTAGATAAAACTACCTGCTTTCCTGACAGATATCAAAGAGTGCTCCTGGGTCAGAAATCTCAGGCTCATTCAGAGTTCAGTTCTCGCTCAACTGCAGACACAATAGCAAAGTTCAAGTAGACTTTGTCTCATTTTGTTAGAGTTGGACAAGGTGATTGTAAATCAGATGCAGATGAGATCAAAATCAGAGCAGTTAAGTCAGCAAAGAGTGAAGCACGTGCCAGCCAGTCCTGAGGCTCCTTATGAGGTGCACAGCAATTCAGATAGAGAGGTAAGGAGCCCAGAGCATAGAGACAGACCCACACAGGGGCAGCAGCTGATGTCCCACAGGGATAGAAAGGAACCGCTTACGGGAATACAGATCACCCACAGTTAGAAATACAAATTCCATCCGACCTTCACCATATACAAAATTAATTCTAATTGGACCCAACTTTAATATAAAGCCGGAACTATAGAACTCACCAAAGTGAACAAAGGGTCACAACGATTTCTGAAGGTGATGGGCATATTAATTATTCTGATGTGGAGATGCATATTAGATGCATGAATACTCTATATAGCTATAATGTAGGTGGCTGACATGGCAGTACATGCCTGTAATCCACATACTTAGGAGGCAGGGAAAGGCTGTCAGTTCAAAGTTAGTGAAGTCTACATGGAGATTTCTGGGCTAGCCAGGGCTTCATGGTAAGGCCTTTTTATTTTATACTCATTTTTATACATGTAAAAATATAGATGTATATATGTCTATACATGTCAAGGTTCGTGAAACTTCCTTCATACTTCAAACATGTGCTGTTTGTGATCGGTCAGCCACAAGGCAGTGTGAAGAGGGAGCTAAGAACACAGCAGAAGCTGGAGCAAATAAAGAGAGTTCCCAGGGCTGAGGACGTGCATCAGTGGGCCCAAGTGGAAGAAAGTCGTAAGGTCCTGCAGTGGGAAAGACACTGAGCCACGCTCGGAAGGAAGAGTGGGCAGCTGCTGCAGCGAGGAAAGACGCAGGCTCTACGGACATGCGCGGGACAGCAGAGCCAGTCATTTTAAATGATGTCCACACTGCCTTGAAAGGATCAAGGGAGAAGCTATGCTAACTCCACATTATTATATATTATATTACACTATTATATACAGTATGTATTACATTATTATGATATATTATTGTATATTGTTATGTGTGGTATTATATTATTATATTTGGTTACTTATTATATTTTTTACTGTTATTATTATTATTTTATCATCTTCCTACTAGAAAACGCAGCTTCAGATGGCCTTGCTTGAGTAGTCTGTCAAGTCCTATGAAGGTTGTATGCCTCAGTGTGGGGGAATGCCAGGGCCAGAAAGTGGGAGTAGGTGGGTTGGTGAGCAGGGGGAGGGGGACAGTGATAGGAGGAGGGGAAACCGAGAAAGGGGATAACATTTGAAATGTAAATAAAGAAAATATCCAATAAAATAGAAAGAGAGAGAAAGAGAGAGAG
>NC_034596.1:103033051-103044247 GCF_900095145.1 Mus pahari | reverse complement strand
GACCTGTGTCTGGGAACAATGACTTCACCCTGACCCCTCCGCTCCAGGGTCTCACACCTTGTCCCAGGAGCCTTGACCTGTGTCTGGGAACAATGACTTCACCCTGACCCCTCAGCTCCAGGGTCTCACACCTTGTCCCAGGAGCCTTGACCTGTGTCTGGGAACAATGACTTCACCCCTGATCCCTCCACTCCAGGGTCTCACACCTTGCCCCCACCCCACCTCCAACCTCACTATACTGGGGACCATTTCCAGAATATTAGCCCGCGTGAGACAAATCACATCCAAACTAGTATGTATATATGAAGAAATTTAACTTACAAATTTATGTACAAAGAGAGATCAATACCAATAATTGAACCCTAAATGGAGCAAACAATAAGGATGTACCATCATAAAGCTAGACAGACCGTGCAGTGTTGGAATGTCTTCATGTACTAGAGTGTGGGGTCTCGAGAGGAGTGGCCTCCACAGGCTTTGAATACTTGAACCCTTGCTTATTAAGGAGTGGTGCTTCTTGACAAGAGCTTGGAGATAGGTTCTTGTTGGAGTAAGTACGTCAATGGTGGGCTCTGGGGTTTCAAATACTCAAGCGAGGCCCAGAGGCTCTCTCTCCGCCTGTGGATCCAGACACAGAACTCTCAGGTTCTTCTTCAACACTATACCTGCACGCTGCCATGCCTCTACCATGACAACAGGGGACTAAATCTCTGAAACTGTAAGCCAGCCCCCATTAAATGTCATCCTTTGTAAGAGTTGCCATGGTCATGGTGTCTCTTCACAGCACACAGAGCAAGCGCCACACATGACTCTTCCCTCCTCTGACAGCTTTACCTACCTCCCTGAAGGAAGTGCCTCG
Source organism: Mus pahari (assembly GCF_900095145.1). Taxonomy (NCBI): domain Eukaryota; kingdom Metazoa; phylum Chordata; class Mammalia; order Rodentia; family Muridae; genus Mus; species Mus pahari. The sequence continues at coordinate 103,043,388 of NC_034596.1, read as the reverse complement.
CACCTTCACTTCAACACGTGGGGTGGCTAACGCCTCTCTTCTTGGATTTGGGGGTCACTATTGAGTAAGCAATGGCTATGTGGACATAAGCACTGGGGATGCCACAGAAGATGTGTGAAAACTGAGAGAGCAGCAGGGTGGCTGGCAGGCAGGTGGCATACACAGTGTGGGCACTGTGGGCAGGAGGAGACCGTGTGACATCCTAACGCTCAGAATGGTCAGCTGATTTCTGAGATTTCCCATTGGATACTCTGAACCATGGCTGAGCATGGGTAACTGGTACCTGTAGAGAAAGCCCTGGCAGGGAGATCCCTGTGTCACATATGGGTATGGGTAGGTGGCAAGAGCTCACGTGGTACAGAACACAGCTGCCCAGGAGACCTGTGGACACACGGCAGGGTTGAGCTGCCGGATGGAGTGGCTCATGAGACACACAGAGACCAGAGGCATATGTGAGTGGCACCATTGGGGAGAGACTGGGGAAAGAAAGGACAGGCAGCCAGTTTATTACCCCATAAATACATTATAAGGGAAACCTGCAGATTAAACAAGACTGAAGAGACTTATCAACCAAATGTTTAGGTCCTGATTTGAACAGGGCAACTATTTAAGGCAAATTAGGAGGCCATAGGGAAATCTGAACACAGACTGGATATTTGATGGTATTAAGGAATTACTGCTGAAGTCTTACAGTGGATAATGGTATTATAATAATTTTGAAGTCCTTATCTTAAAAAAAAAATTTACAAATAAAATGGATGTCTGAGATTTGCTTCTAAATTACCCATTGGGAGGAGAAGGGATGGAAGGGGAGGGCGGAGGCTGTTGGGGAATGGGTGGGATTAGAATAAACCAAGGCTGGCCACCAGCTCATAACCACTCAGAAGTGCTGCTTGTGCAGGGTCATTAAGTAGCTTCTCTTCTTTGGTGGATATTTAAATGTTTCAGTAATGAAAAGTTTCTTTAACGTGCTCTACAGGGAGGAATTAGCTTCACAAATGTTCATTCTCCTTCTCATCAGCTGGGCCTGAATAATAGGCAGGGTGGGGACGGGGTAGGTGGAGAAGAGACACAATTGATATCGCACGTGGTACAGCTGCGGCGATACGCATCTGTCCTGTGCCCACAGGATCCAGCCTTCTTCAACTGGGTGTGCCCAGTGTTGCGTAAGCAAACCTGGAGCTGGGCTGCTCTCCTACCTAGGTGCTGGCCGTTTCTATAGAAACCACCAGAGAGATGCTATTCCAGAGAGCATGGCGCATCTCCACTGGCCTCGCAGCTCCTCGCGCTCTGTGCACACTTGCCCATCAGCATCTGAGAGCCGGCCTATCAAAGAGCCCTCACCGCTCACTTTTAAAATAGGTTCAGCTCATTATAAAGCACCTGCTCTCAAATGTTTCCAAGGAAACAGAGGCCCCAAGACACCCCTCTCTAAATTCATTAGCATTTAACACTCCCTAATGAGGCTTAAAGATGGCGCACGTTAATAACCATATGCCAGGAGGACACCTTCCCCTTCACACCTAGGTGTGACTGATGAGCTGCTGGGCTCCCCGGAGACAAGCTAAGAGCACTCTAGGATATGTGAGAAGGTCCCAGTATCTAACGCCTCCCTTTGTTTGGCTCTGGGGAACAATCCACAGATAGCTGGGGTGGAGGCCCTGTCCTGACCAGCTCCAATATTCTTCCCTAACCTTCCTCTGGATAAGCATGTACACCCACATGCATGTGCACAAGCACACGCATGCATGCACAGGAACTATGTGGTCTCTAGCCACACAACCCTTTAGTGTATATTCTCTTATTTATGATAGATATCCTTGCTTGACTATCCTTAAGCCTAAAATGCCCTAAGGTGACTTATTACCTGGAAAACTCCTATGCATACCTTAAAGCCCCTAAATGTACCTATATGAAATCACTAGCTCACCCCATTGAGATCTGTCATCTCTATTGCATGGCCTCCAGAGACAACAGGGCAGAACCAGTTTCCTCCCTAGTAGTCACATCTGGGCCTGGTGGAGATGAACCTGCATCCTCTATTTCACGGCCACTCAGCCCTTCTTTGTTTGTAGGCCCCATAAGGAAGAACCTGAACTGACAGGACTCAGGCAGAAGTGTGAGGTGCAGCCCGCATGAGTCCCCACAGGTCTGGGAAGGTCTCAACTGAGCCACATCAAGGGCTGGCAAGGACTTTCAACCCCCTAACCATGCAGACACCCAGTGGGTACCCAGCTGACACAGTGTACCAGCCTCAGGCACTGTCCACCCGGGGTGAGAGGGAGAAAAAAGGTCAGGACATCCCAGTGACCTCCAGCTGCTCCTGCCTACATGGTCGGTTGTCCTGGTATGACCCTCACAGAGCTGTCCCATGAGGGGAGGAGCAGACGTAAACAGAAGCGGGTACCCACTCCTGCCATGGCCGTGCCCAGGGGCCTGAGTGGCTCCTTCCCTGATGTGAAAGTGTCACTGGCCAGGCTTCCATGTGGAGTGGCAGCTCCAGGGCACCGTGGGCTACACCCTACACCATTGACACTGAAGATTCCACCTCAGCCTCTATCCATGCAGTCTGCGTGCCCACACTTACTTGGCAATAATTAATTCACTTTTGCCTTTTAAAAATTCATCAAAGGTGCAGGAGAACAGTGGCCAGAGCCTGTGATTCCCTGTGCTGGCCGTGACATTGCCCTGGGTGTCAGATGCTTGGCATTTTGGTCAGGTGCACCCAGCTGTAGGAACAGACCCTGCTGTTAGCAAACTGAAGACAGCTCGACCACCATAAGCCAGCTCATGGAGGCTGGGTCTACTGTAACCATCTGAGCAAACACCACCTACTGTGTGCAACACATATTACCCACAATCCTCATGGACATTCCGGAAGTCAAGGTTAGCACCTTCATGTACAGATGAGGACTGTGGCTCAGAGAGGCGGTGTATACTGCTTAGGACCACACAGCCAGCTTGAGGCCTGACTACCACTGTGACAAATCTGCAGCCTGATACTTGACCTGCCATGCTACACTCCATGATAGTAGCTGCTTCCTGCTGTGACTATGACCAGATTCCCCCACAAAAAGCAGCATACTAGCCACTATGAAAATTCAAATTATGAATCCAGATCATGAGGGAAAGGGACGAAGCAGAAGGGCCAGTGGCGCTCCCTAGTCCCATGGCACTGAAGGTCTGCCACAGTCATGTGCCAGCCCCTCAGGTGTCCCTAGTCCCATGGCACTGAAGGTCTGCCACAGTCATGTGCCAGCCCCTCAGGTGTCCCTAGTCCCATGGCACTGAAGGTCTGCCAGTCATGTGCCAGCCCCTCAGGTGTTCCTGGCCCTGGAAAGCAGCACAGTAGGTGTAGAGGCTCTCCAGGCTGGACAGGAGGATGGGGACATGTCCCAGCTGCCATCAAACTGCAGAGGCCACCAAACCAGGCCCTGACATCCCAGGAACCCCACAGGACAAGTGGATGAGGACAAGATGCCCTTGACTGGACTGCAGGTATGTCTCCCCCTGACTCAAGTTCCTCCAACAACCATCACCCCTACTTCTATGCCCTCCCAGGCCATGGCACCTGGATAGGAGAGCCTGAGGCTGGTCTGACTAACAGGCCGGTGAACTGGGGACAGGGACATCTCTAGGGACAAGCAGATCCTGAACTACACAAACTGCAAAGAGACAGAGGTAGGAATGAATGGGTCACATCCATTTACCCACGGATCCTCCTATAGCCACATGCCTGAGCATACACAGTGTATACGAGGGAGACAGAGGTATGTTTATATGATCCATGCAGAGGACAGCAGCAATGGCCTGGGAGTCTCTGGATGATGGTAGGCCAGGCAGGCTGCAGCCTACTTACTGATGCCGACTGCACGTGGTAAGTCGCCCATCATCTCAGTGCGTCCTCTGTCTCCCCTTTCACTGTTCATCCTGTTATATACTTCCTATCTGACATCAAGATTTGGCATGCTGGGACTAATAAGTCAAGGGCCGGAGGAGGCATAAGGAGACGAGGAACTTTATAGCTGGACCTGCTGGACCCAGGACACTTGAGTGGAAGAAGGCAGTCTCCCCTGGCCTTAGCCTCTGCCTGCTTCCTCCTGGAACCCTGAGCCCAGGTACCTCCCTGGCCGCTGTATACAGCCCTCCTCTCCACATCGCTCCTCTTCAGACAGAACTAGGCCCACATAAGCCTCACAGTGCCACAAACAAGATGATGAATGAGCCAGGCAGCTTCTCTGGAAGGAGGAGAGATACACAGACCTGACACGCATGCATGCATCTGGCCAGCACCCCACCTAGGAAGTTAGATGATCACCTCAGTGTTGTAATAAAGAAACAGAGAGGTATAAATACACACAACAAAGGGTTGGTTAAATACATAATGGCATAGTGGATAATTGTTAAAAATTATAACATCCAAAAGTCTTTTAACAGTATGGGAAATGCTAATGATATGATATTAAGTTCGGGAAAACCACATTAAAATGCAAATGCATATGCGCAAAGAGCTTTGGTGGAGGGGCCAGCCATGGTGCAGGGGCCAGCCATGGTGGCGGTGTCAGTCACAGTGGAGGGCCCAGCCACGGTGGAGGCCCAGCCACGGTGGAGGGGCCAGCCATGGTGGAGGGGCCAGCCATGGTGGAGGGGCCAGCCATGGTGGAGGGGCCAACCATGGTGGTGGTGTCAGCCACAGTGGAGGGCCCAGCCATGGTGGAGGGGCCATCCATGGTACAGGGGGCCAGCCACGGTGGAGGCGCCCGCCATGGTAGAGGAGCCAGTCATGGTGGAGGGGTCATCCACGGTAGAGGGGCCAGCTACGGTAGAGGGGCCAGTCACGGTGGAGGCGCCCGCCATGGTGGAGGGGCCAGCTGGAGAACTGAGCAGTGCTGGGCATCTTTCTCTTTGTCCCTCTGGGGTCCTCACGATCACCTGGGGTCCTCGCGGTCACAACTCTCCAGCCCATCCACATCTGTCCCAGTGCTAGACCATCCATGGATCCCTAGTGACTCTCCACTTTAAGTCACAAGGGACTTCGGCATGCCCTCTCTACAGCGCATAGTCCCTTTCATACTAAGTAAGGGACAGCAGGGAAAGAGACTCAGCTACTGCCAGCCTAGCTGGAGGACAAGGGGAGAGAAGAGAGGATAATGGGTGAGTGAGTAAAGCTCATTTTATTCATGTATAAATGTCATAATGAAACCCATGTTTTGTATAATAGATGCTAATAATCATGTATGTACATGTACATACATATGCATATATATTCTACATAAGTAGAAAGAAACAGGCACCCTTTGGTGGAGCTTATCAGCACATGGGCACTGCTTGGACACTGGAGCCCTCACTGCCCTTTGGCTGGGCATCTGTGTACAGTGGACAACCTGCATGAGCCTACACTGCCCTGAAGGAGAAGAGCGAGAGGACTAGGGTTGGGTAGAAGACGAACCCTAAGCCACCATAGAGGTGTGTAGTCTGGGCACTGTGTGAGTGGACAGCACTACCACAGGCAGAGGCACTTCCTGCAGTGGTAAACCAGGGGGAAATCATGCACATAGCAGGAGTTCAGCAAGTGCTCAGTGAGCAGGTGGATGGAGATGAAGCACATAATACCTTATTTCAAAAAATAATTCAAAGTTCTGGTTACAAGTCAAGCAGTGTGCGCTAGGCCAGTGCTCACGTTCTCTCAGACTGTGCATGCACGGAGTGCAGGCGCCACATGACTACAGCCCAGACATGCCACGCCCTCTCAGGAGAGCTACCGACAGACATGAGAGTGAGAGCGCACTCATGTGAAGCCGCACGGGATGCAGCCGCTGTGGAACAGAGCTCTGGACTGCAAACGTCTCCTAAGTCAGAAGGTGCAGAGTTCCGCGGCAGAGCCCTGGAGCAGGAAACCATCCATCACCCAGGTCCACTTGCCAAGGCTCCTGAGTGTTCCTAGTCAAGGGCTGCCTCAGGCCAGCTACAGCCTGGGATTCGGTGGCTGTGGAAAAGCTCCTAAGGAGGGACCTCTGTGGGGACCCACAAGACAGCTGGTATCTAACCAAAGGAGGCCAAATGGGAGAAGTGAGCTAAGAACAGGCCTGGGCTGTGGGAATAAGCCATCGGTGTGCCACTGACCCAGACAGAGGAGACACAGGCGCTCACTGGGGAGAAGCAAGCAGGAGCAAGGAGCAGGACACTGAGGCAGGGATGGAGCCAGGGGACACAGGGACTCCTTCCTTCCTCCTCTCCTGCCCTCCTTCTTCCTTCTTCCTTTTCCTTCCTTCCTTCCTTCTTTCCTACTTTCCTTCCTTCCTTCCTTGCTTTTCCTTCTTTCCTTCCTTTTCCTTCCTTCCTTCCTTTTCCTTTTTTCCTTCCTTCTTTTCCTTCCTTCCTTCCTTTTTTTCTTCCTTCTTTTCCTTCCTTCCTTCCTTCCTTCCTTCCTTTCTTCCTTCCTTCTTTTCCTTCCTTCCTTCCGCCCTCCCTTCCTCCTTCCCTCATTCCTCTTCTCCTTTCCCCTGCTCTTTCCTCCTCCCTTCTTTGTCCTTCCTATTCTCTAGAAGCTTTGGTCCAACAGCAAGACCTTAGTAGAGTTGTAGCAGCAGCTTCCAAGACCATGGTGCAAAGTCAATATAAATAAATAAACAAATAATGAAATCAGCCAAATGGAGAGACAAATCCCACAGCTACAGTTGGCAACCTCAGGGCTCCCAATAGTGAAAACAGACCATGTAGGAAACATGGCAAGGGTGCAGAATGGAGCCCCCAGCCGCCAGTCTGACCCAGTGCTGCTGGGCCATCTGCCCAACAAAGGAAGCATGACTTCCCGGCACACGCCAGTGAGCGCAGTCTGCTCTGGGTGAGGAGACCAGTCCTGACGAACACGAAGGACACCATACGACCTGTGTTTGCACCCGCAGCAGAATTAGGTCACAAGTTAATAGCAGAAAGGTACCTGGAGAATTTCTTCATGTTTGGAAACTAAGTAATATCATAATAACTCATAATAACTACTATCATTCTAAACCCATATGCCAAAGAGGACATCACAATAAAATTAGAAAACTTTTAAATTGAATTAAAACAGCATATTTTATTTGTAACAGGCAGAAAAGGGACCTGGGTAGCATTTAGCTGTTTCCATTTAAAAAAAAAAAATCTAATGCCCCAACTTGCCTGCTTCTCAGAACAGGGGCAGATGAGAGCAGAGCAGAGGCGGAAGGGGAACAGCAATTAGAGCAGAAATCAACGAGGCTGGGAATAGAAAAGCAACAAGGAAAACCCATACCTCACTAAGGTGACCGTTGGTACATCTCCAGTCACAGTGACCACGGGAATGACACCAACGCCATGGTCACACAGGCAGAAGAGGTACCATGACACACTCCAACGCTGACATGGACATGAAGGGATATTAGCAACAAGTTTTTGCACACACATTTCACAGCTTAAATGAAACTGCCTAAGCTCACTCATGAAGAGATGCATGTTCCGAATAACCTTCTATGGAACCTCCAAGAGATCAAGCAAGACCCCACTCTGCACCCGTGAGGGTGGAGCACAGAGGCCCATGCCAGACTGAGCATGCGGTCTGAAGGTTAGACACTGAGGGGTCTGACAGCAGCATGGGATTCTGGGTTACCTCCAGGAGTGCGTCCAGGTCACAGTGAAGACCAGGAAGGATCGCCCACAACCCCAATCTCTAGAAAGCACTTCACAGTCTGAAGCGAGAGTTGCACCTGGCCACACATGATGCACTGCGGTCAAAAGGAGAGCAGGCACACTAAGAATAGTATATAAGATGAACTTCAGGCTGGGACACAGGGAGCAAACGAAATATGAACAATGTTAAGTTTAGTCTTCGGTCCTTCCCAAAGTTATACCATCATGCATATTCAAATATTCTAAAAATCTAAAAGAAGCAGGGATTCAAAACCAGCCTGGTACCCAGCATTTGGGGAAGACATATGCTGGATATCCTGAGCATTCTGCTCTTAAGGTGCCTGCCCTCAGGAGGACTCTCAGCAGAACCCAAGACACTGCAGCTTACACAGGCCAACTGATGTGCAGAAAGGACATGGTCAACCCCAGCTGGCTGAAAGCCCTTCATGTGGCATGAGAACACACAGTTCTTCTATTTAGGGAAGAGAATACCCAACCCAGCCCATTCTGGCCATCCTGTCCCATCTTAAGGGTAGGGCATAGGCACTAAGAAACATGTGAGATTCAGGAGAGGCACAGCTCACCGGGAGTATGACCAGGCCAGGGGACAAATGGCAATACCTCCCAACACAAACGACTTGCACGATAGTCCTGGGAATCCTCCTGCAGATCCGCTCACCTTGCACATCCTGACTGGCAGGCAGGAAGCACGGCAAGGTGCACCAGAGATGAATCAGAATCAGAAGGAATGGAGCAGTGTGAGGTGTGACAGATGCTGTGGCTGACTGGGAATGGAAGGAGCTGTGGTCACTGTGCTATGATGGGCCCTGGTGACACGTGGAACAGGGCAGGGAAGGCCACACCAGGCAAGGAGAGAGTCCTAGGAAGGTTGACCGAGACACAAGAAAAAGCTTCCTCTGATGTGCTTGTTGGTACGCTAGAGACAGCTGTGGACATTTTAGTAGCAATCTCCAGAATTTATAGAAGTAAAGAGGAGAAAGAGCAGCAGAAAACCCAGAAGAGAGTGGAGGCCACACGCAGGAGTGTATATGAGGCAGGGCAGCGCTGGGGCTCCAGCACCAAACAGAATAAAGAGCAGAGCAAGCATGGGCACTCACCTGCAATCTCAGTGCTGAGGAGGCAGCGGCAGGGGATCCCCAGGGCAGGCCGGCCAGCTACAGCAGTCACACCCAAGGTCCTGCCTCAGTTAGCACAGTGGGGAGCCACAGAAGAAGACCCTAACATCAGCTTCTGGCCTCCATGAGCACCACATACATTCGTGTCCACATCCACGAGTACACACGTGCGCGCCACATACATTCGTGCCCACATCCACGAGCACACACATGCGCGCCACATACATTCGTGCCCACATCCACGAGCACACATGTGTGCGCGCTCACACACACACGCGCGCGCGCGCACACACACACACACACACACACACACACACACACACACGGGTACCCAGAAGCTGTAAGGAAGGACAGAGCTGAGCAGAACAAGATGCTTAGGATAGTAAGAATTTCCACAGATTGATGACAGGAGTACGGGGCAGGTCCAGAATCTGTGCCCACCCCACACCCCCACACCCCCACATCCCCACACCCCTGCCAGCAGCCAGGCAGCCAGGAGCCATATTTCATATTTACAAGAACCATGTTCAGACTCCTCTCATGCAGCAATGTGGTAGAGCAGCCGGCGGGGGTGGGGGTGGGGTGGTGATGGGGGGAGGGGAAAAGAATGTCCAAGAAGTATAAAACGGACGTAAGTAAAGCCTCAGTTTTCTCAGGATGGGAAGTAATGAATTTGTTCAGAATGAATGGTACTTGTGACAGAGAGCAGGGGATATCAGGATTACTTTGCTACTATAAGGAGGTATCCGGTCACTTTGCTACTATATGGTAAGACTTCTTACACAGGACTCAATGTGAGGGTCACAGAAACAGGCCACAGTGAAGCGTTTCTAAATGGACAACCACTAAGAAGCAATTCAAACTCCAGCAGGAGCTGAACTCCAACTGCTCCGGCGGCATCACCTTTCATGTTCCCCATGGTCACTGCAGCTTGACCTGAACACACACACGAGGGCCCTCACATTGCGCGCGAGGCACCCACCAACACTGCCTGAAATACCTCAGCTCCAATTCCAGGGTATTCCATTATGAATCATGAGGGGTTTACTGTATATAAGACTTTTTCTAACCTTATATAAACGCAATGGTTAAATTAACAGAAAACAAAAACTGTGACTACTTTCCTGCTGTCGTTCTTCAGCATGTCAGTATTAAACCAGCACAACGTGGGATTCTATTATAATTCTGACTTAAAAGCTAACTGCTGCCAGAGTTGCTAACTCGAGTTTCATAAGAATCATTACCCAGGACACTAAGGAGATTGTCTGTTGGTAAACTGCTTGGTTCAGCAAACATAAGAACCTGAGTTCAATCCCCAGGACGCATATTTTAAACAGCCAAGTATGTTGGTGCATGTTTATAATCCCATTTTAGAGGGGGAAGAGACAAACAGACTCCTGGGGCTTGCTGGCCTGTCAGCCTGGACTACTAGGTAAGTTCTAGGGCAGCCAAAGAACCTCAGGAAAGAAAGAAAGAAAGAAAGAAAGAAAGAAAGAAAGAAAGAAAGAAAGAAAGAAAGAAAGAAAGAAAGAAAGAAAGAAAGAAAGAAAGAAA
>NC_034596.1:103027275-103032241 GCF_900095145.1 Mus pahari | reverse complement strand
CCTTCCTCTGCCTTCTGTGCATGTATGTTCACACACATACACACACACACACACACACACACACACACACACGCACACACGCACGCACAAATACTCAAAAGGAAATTCCAACACTAGAAGTACTCTCCATGCCTCTGGACTCCAACAGCATCACTGGAAAGCAGACTTGAATTGGCTTTAATGTAGTATGTCCACAGCCACCGTCAAAAGGAAGAGGGAACCAGAGTGCTAGGAGAGCAGCAGACAGAGCCGAAACCAGAGGAAGACGCAGGTTTTGCCGCACAGGCCTGGGATCCCACAGCTGGTGACCCAGAGGAAGATAGGAACTTAAGAATAGCCACAGAGTGACTCAAGTAGCAGAGGCCAGGTCTCAAACAAACCAGAAAAAAACAAAACAAAACAAAAACCTCTCACGATAACCAAAAGCAGCAGATGACCAGGGAAAGCCAAGTATTTAGGAACAGAGAGTTCAGATCTCCAAGCAGTCACAGGAAGCCTTTCGGTGTAAGCAACTAGTAACAGAATATCAAAATGCATAAGGCTGTAAACTGACAGGCCTGCCGCAGCCTGAGAGGGGTGAAGCCAAGTCACAGTTGAGGCTGTCAACTCTTCCTTCAAAAAAGCACAGACCTGTGAAGACGAGCACAGGTGCAATGCCAGCATTTCAGAGTGGAGACAGGAGGATTATTGCAAGTTCAAGGCCAGCATGGGCTATGGAATGAGGTCGTGTCTCTTTAAAAAAGAAAAATAAAAACTGAACAAGTGAAAAAGAAATATATCCAGCAGGAAGGAAATCAATAAGGACACTACTGGGTTCAACAGGGCTCATAACAGACAGCTAGAGACAGCTAGAGATAGACATTGGCCCAGGATTGCAGGGCCTGGGGAGAGAGGCCAGTCTGCTACAGGCACAGCGCTCCTTTTACAAGTGTTGAAAATGTTCACGACTGAGTGAGGTGATGGCTACTGTGCGCTAGAAACACACCAAGACCCACTGTGTGCTAGCACTTTAAAGAAGTGAGTTGGAGGATATCTGAATAAAGCTGTCTCCTAAAGATTATCTAGTATTTAACATGTACTTGGATAAATATAAATAAATAACTTGGACATCAAGCTGGTGAGTTCTGGACACTGTTAGTCATGGAAAGAAAGTCAAGTAAAGGAAGAAAATCTATATTTAAAATTTTTAAAATTTAAGAACTTCAGAGTGGGAAACTTTGGGCACATCATAGAGTTTTACCCAGTGGCAAAATGTCTTGTTAGAGGACACACAACAGAGATCTGTGTTTATAGACTTGTCACACGTCTAAAGAGCCCAGTCTGTGGTTGAGTTTCCCACTGGGCATGTGCTACGGAGCACTGTAGGCTACTGGCCTCTGGGCTCCCCCAGTCCCTCACTGGCAGCTCACCCACCGATACAGACTCTGGAGGGGAAGCTAGAGGGCAGGTCTTGGAGGGTCTGAACTCAGGGAACCTACTGCCCTCCTCTGCCCAGGGTTTGGGCTGACTGGCATCAGACATCCTACGACACAGATCCTATATTAAGCAGTGGGCTTTGCTCTGCAGACTGGATCCCTGGGAGCAGATGGTCCAACTGGGCTATCACACCCTGTCCCGGGACAACACCTGCTATCTGCTAAGAGCTCAGAAAACCCCTGTGACATCGACAAATGAAATGTTTCATCTTCCTGCGCTAGAGAAAGCGACATGTGGCTTCAGTGCTACCCCTCCGTGGCTGTCTGCCCCAGCCTTCAGAGCTGACACTGACAGGATCAGCTTCCTCTCCAGACGGTAGACAGCAGGGCTAACACTTCCTGGCCTGAGGTACACTGGGGACAGTGCCAGCTCCCCTCCCAGACCTTCTAGGACAGAAAGAGGTCTAAAGCAGGCTGGATGACAGAGGTTCGAGGGGTGGCCCAGGGCCTTACCCACCTCCACATGACAGATGAGGTCCTGGGAAAGGCGGAGCACACCCAGAGTCCTACCACATGCCTCCCTTTCCCCACATGTCCAGCTCTGTTGGTCTCCTGGTCTCATCTACACTTGAAAGTACACAGCAAAGCTTAGTCAGAACTGTAGAGAGGACAAAGAGTCCGGGTAGAAAGGCGTTTTAATATAAAACAGATGAAAGAGACGAATGGAAAGTAATCAAAACCTCATTAGGGCAAATAAGCAACCTGCCTACAGTGTCACCAGAACTGATGGCAGGGAGCATTGTGTGGGCGAAGCTGGGTCTCCAACGGCTGCCACAGGGAGGCACAGGCCCAAGAAACCCTGACAATCCCACTCAGGACTCTGACCAGCACCCTCACTAAGGTCTCAAAGCTGTGGTCCATCAACACTGGCCACCCGGATAGGACAGGGAAGCAGGCGGCTTCCAGATGCTTCCACCCATTGGACAAGGTGGATCGGTGCAGCCTCTCTCAGCTTAAGCCACCCCAACCCAGGGAGGAAGCTCCACCTGGGAAGGGAGGCCACCCCAGACGCAGCCAGCAATGAGATCAGTGGATTGTGCCTCTGTCTGCAGCCAGCGGGACAGGTTAACTCCTCAGGGTCTTTCCATCAGTCTTGACCAGAGCCATTAGTTATTCCTGGAAGTTGTTCTCTCCCACAGCCTACTATGTGCTTAGTAGGTTCTAGGAATATAGCAGCAGAGAGGCCAATCCCTGCCTCAGGCAAGGCTTCCTTCTCCTGGGATCCTCCAGTTTATAGGCAAAGGGCTATGGGGACAAAAGTCAGGCTGGAGGTCCACAAGGCCAAGAGCCACCATCACCTCACGTTGGGGCACGTGCCCCAGGGACCTCGCACATGACCCCAGAAGGGGTCAAGAAGCCAATTCAAGAAGTCAAAATGTCCCTTTAAACACTTAAGAAAGAAAGAATGTAGAACAAGCATGAAATATTGATGCTCAGTGTCAATGCTGCACCAGGGCGAGCTGAGCAAAAGGGCGCCGGTCGGTCAGAGCTGGTATCAGCGAGACAATCCTGGAGTGGGCAGACATCGCAGGTTCAGGGGAGCAGCGGGGGCCTGCAGCAGAGACACAGCAAGTCTGAATGCATCACAGCTGTCTTTCTCAAGAGTAGAGTCAGATGCAAAGGCGCTCAGCCCCCTCTCTGCCCGGCATCAATGCACAGGAAGGAAAGGAAGTGGGCCAGCATGCAGCTGCCTTAGTTCTGGAAGACACTCGTCCTAGATTCTCCAGGGCTGCTCTAGTTCCCAACCCAGGCCTGCCTTGGTTGCTCGGCAACTTGCTGAGGCAGGGGTTCCATCGTCCATCCTTGCAAAAAGACAATCTGCTAAGTACGGGATATGACTTTTAAACTTCCGCTGGGGCTTCCTTAACAAATCTTATAAAAACAAACTTGGGAGGGGAGGAGTTGCTTTGAAGACTTTTTCTAACTTTTGCCTCAAAACGCAATGACCTTGATGGTGAGTAGAATCATGGTACACAGTGTGGCGGGCCCTGAGAGCTGGGTCTGTGTCTCAGTTTTCTGCCAACTCTAAGGCTCCCACACCATGCAGGGCTCAGAGCCAGGGTATTATCTAGTCAGGCTAGACACCGGAGGCTAGTAGCTGCTGGAGAGCCCAGCCTTGGCCAAGAACTAAAGCCTGGTTCAAACAGTCCTTCACCTCACACAAGTTCTCCTTAGTGTCCACCCAGTCACCATTCTAAACTGCAAAGTGTCTTCACATCCCATTGTGGAAGAGTCCGTGTCCTCTACACTGGCCCCAGAGCAACCGCCAGCCAGGCCGCCTGGCTCTGCACACCGGCTCTGCTTCAGGCTCGTTGGAGGATCAAGTGTAGAGGAGCAGAGATGACTGGACCTGGGAACAAAGAAGCCCTCGGGTGCACAAGGAGGTCAGAAGCTGCCACGGACACCAAGAAAGATCACAGTACAGACGCACTGAGAAGAAGGCCCATGGTGCTCACATGAGAGAAGTCAGGGACCAGGAGGTTCAGAGGTCCTTCCAGACTGGCTTCTCAAAGGCTTACACTCCCATCTCCTGCTGCACACTATGGAGCCTACTGACATGCAGAACCCTCCCCACCACAGGAGGCAGAATCTACATCCCAACGAGGGTTGTAGTGTATCTCCTCCATGGGGCAAACTTGAGAGCCCTGACACCTTCCCTGTCTCCCTCTGCCTCCCTGATGGGGGACTGCATCACAGCAGGTTTGCCTGGAAGAGGGGGGGCTACCTAAGAGAAGCACCCACAGCATCATGAAGGTCAGACTAAGGACACCTGAGTTCCATACCACAGCCCTCTCAGAGCAGATGCCAGAAGGCAGTAGTCATAGAACATGGCCCCAGCAGCAGCCATCGTGGTAACCTGCCTGGTGTAGCTGGCTCATGTGGAGTTCATCCCGCACAAGGTCGGGAGCAAAGCCAGGCACTTTGCCATGATGAGGTGGACTCCAGTCAGCCAGCCATAGCATAGAGATAAGCCAAGAAACAGAGGAAGACAGCCAAGCAGCCCATTTCCCATAATGAACTGGGCCGGCCTACGCGAAGTCAGAATCCCTAAGTTTGACATTTTGCTGAGTTTAAGGATTCAGAAAGCCTACTGGCTAGCATGGAGCTTCAAAGATCTATGTCCACTGTTCGTCAGACCCTGGGCCTGAAGCCCTCAGGCGAGGCTGCTGACCTGCAGTGGCCCAGCAGTGACACTTAATCCTGGTGGCAGAAGCCTGCTCCTTGCCTATAAAACGTTGGCTTCCTTTGACTCAGAATTTGAGGTAATTAGCCTTGAGATTGAGGACCTAAATCTTTTGTGTGGGAAAGCTCTGAGAACAAAGATGCCAATGCTGTAGACTGCAGGACAGAGCAAACCTTAATTGTCCACTGAGAGAGAACAAGAAAAAGGACCCAAACATTGATGGCTAAAGAACCATCTGGAAAAAAATCCTCTGAGTAAGCAGTGTCTGTGGGGATGCATGGGCAGGGCCAGGTGCAGTGTCTGTGGG
>NC_034596.1:102942357-103027024 GCF_900095145.1 Mus pahari | reverse complement strand
GGGCAGGGCCAGGTGCAGTGTCTGTGGGGATGCATGGGGCAGGGCCAGGTGCAGTGTCTGTGGGGATGCATGGGGCAGGGCCAGGTGCAGGGCCACTTTGTTAGAGGCTCACAAAAAGATCAGGCTCAACAATGATCAGAGTCAGGTCTCTCTATACGCAGGGTCAGCCAGACTGCTATGTATTTGAGTCTCCGCAGGCTGCATATGTAGTCTCAACTCTGTCACTGTAGTACAAAAGTAGCTACACAGGGGACATAAATGAATGATTATGGCTGTGTTCAAATAAAACCTTATTTCCAAATTAATAGGTGAGCTAAAGAAGCCCTCTTTTTCTGATTCCTTATACATAGAAACCTTCCAGATGCTGTTCTGGGCACAGGGACTAAGGCAGGAACAAGTGACAAGGCACACTAAGGCAAAAGGATGGCACTGAAACGTGACCTCAAGCAAAACCCTCATAAGCCCCATTAAACAGCAGCAGCAGCAGTAACAACAGCACAGAGTCAAGGAAAGTAAGAGCAAACCGACTGTGTCAAAAGGGGACCAGAAGGCGCTGGGGAGCACAGGCAGCTAACAGCAAACACACCCCTGTCCCTCCGCTGGCTAACTGCCCTCCCCTGAATTGCCTGTCATAAGAACACACACTGCAATTCCATAAGCACTCCTTTCCTGGGCAGTGACATGGGGAATCTCATCTTGACTGCGGGCCAAGGCCTGTGTCCCTCCGCTTCCACCTGTAGTGCCCACTGTAACCCTGCTGTGACAGTCAGAAAAGGACCACACTGCTGGCGCCATGTGAGTCTGAAGCCAACCTGGCCTACTGCGGGCTTCAGCACCATGGACAGAGCCTCTGCCGGTGGGGCGAGCGGCAGTGCTGTCAAAACAGGCAAATGTGTTGTCCCCAGAGCCCAGCCCATGCAAACAGACCCAGTGTGTCCCACTCTGTGTGACCCCGTGTGGGAGGACTGTTGGTAAAGAGGAAGTGAAAACAAACAGTGCACAGATCCCTTCACCCACGTTATTAGCTTGGGAGAGACTCGCAAACGTGCCGATAGCAGCAGCAGCAACATCTGCTTCTAATTGCTTCTCCCCAGAACTCGTCAGCTGGCGTCTGCCCCGGGAGGAAAGCTGGTATTTTCAACAAACTCTTAAATCAGATGGCATCCATAGTAAGTAATTTCTTACGTGTTTAAACTTCGAGGCTAGAAACAGAGTGTACCTTTGCAGAAGAGCTGGGCCATAAGGTGGTCCCACACCAAGGGTCCGCTTACAAGGTCTCTTTTTTATGTTTTCAAGACAGGGTTTCTCTGTGTAGCCCTGGCTGTCCTGGGCTCATTCTGTAGACCAGGCTGGTCTTGAATTCAGAGGTCTGCGGGCTCTGCTTCCTGAGTGCTGGGATTAAAGGCGTGCGCCACCACACTGGGCTACAAATATTTGATTTATGTACCATGATCAAATGTTTCCTTCTATTTATTATTTATTTGTGTCTTAAACAGAAAATGTTCCAGGGCTTTCAAAAATTCTACTATACCCATTAGTTTATTTGCAATATCCCTCTTTCCTAACTATTTTTGCAGAAAAGTTTCTTTTGCAAAAGCAAAGTGGTGTTTTGAAAGTGTGTGGGTCTATGCTGCCCCTCAGGAAGTGTCTCAAGAAAGAGAACCATCAAGTCCCCTGATGCCAGGAGCTCTGCAGGTTCTGCTCAGAAGCCCATGACCCTTCCGCAGGCTGCACCACCTTCCTGGAATGCTAGCCTGGTGCACAGTATGGACATGGACGTAGATGGGTCCTGGCCATTGGAAACTCTGATGCCTGTCCAGTCTCCCCAGCTCACAAGGAGATGCCTTAGGGTGTGCCTTCCTGGTGCTGCAGACCCAACAGGACTAGTCCCTTCATGATGAAACGCAAGAGGCCACTTCCTGCTGCCCTGCACCTCTTCCTTCCCTATCAGCTTCCATGCAGGTGGAACAGGGTGCAGGAATGTCTCAGACCGTGCCTCTATGTGCCTAAGAAGTGACAGTAGCCTGGGCCCAACACCTCCTCCAGGAAGCCCTGTCATAACAAGCCGAAAGCATTGCTGCTCTACAATGCCCACCTGCACACACTGAACACTCTCTGCACCAGAGTGTCCATCTTCTGGAGAATTCTAGGCAGAATCGCTTTCCACATACAGTTAGGTACTCAACAAACCTTCCTGGTGATACTCTGCATAGACTTGGACCTGGGATGTCTTAATGTGTCACAACTCAAAGTTACTCTCTAAAACCTCTAAAAATGATGCTTAGCCCTCACTAAATATGAAGCCCAAACTGTTCTGCCTCAAATATACAGGCATTGACTTGTCCCTATTTATTGACCTTATGAAGGAAAATTCTTTCATAGAAAGGCTGGCCTAGCGTGCACTGAGTACATAGTTCTTAGTCAGTCAAAGTGCTTGTTCTGGCCATGTAACTCCCTTAACTCAAAGGTCAGGGGGAGTGGCATGAGATGGCACTCTCACTGCTAGGGAGGCAGGTCGTCCCTGGAGTGCCCTGGCTGGCCAGCCTCCCCTCATCAGCCACGCCCAGGCCTAGTGTGCTATGTCTCAAAACACAAGTGACAGCGCCTCAAGAACCCAAGACACACACACGCACGCACACACACACACACACACACATGAAAGAACAGCCTGAGAAGAAGGGTGTCACCTTGCCAGTCCTCATGTCCCAAGCTTTGATTTCAGAGCTGAAGCCGCCACATAAAAAGACGTTGTGGTCTTTTGGATGAAATTTCAAGGTGGTGACTCTGAAGTCACTCTGACCACTAAACACCTGGGTTCCTGAAACACAGACAGACAGACAGACAAGAAAAAGTGAGAAAAAAATTCATATCACAAGTATTTTAAAGGGGAAATGTTCACATGATCACCAGGGCCCTATGTGGTCCAGTATCGATCCTCTAGGAACACAGGAGGGATGGCAGCTTGCTTCCATTTCCTATCAAATCCACCAAGACCCAGGGCTAGATCCTAGAACTCTGCCTTTCCTACATTCTGTGAGAGTTGTTTGTATCATCTCATTTGAACCATACACCAACTAACCCCAACATGGCTGAAAACAGGCTCAGGGAGGTTCAGAGAGTTTCTCAGGCCACATAGGTAATACAGGAGATTGTTTACCCAGGAGTCCAGAATCTAAACCCAGAGTTGGTTGGCATTTATTTCAGGATCAGTCTTCCAATCCTTATAAAATTGAAGGCAGATTTGTTACAGAGTGCAGCAGGTGTGGGTGACCTGACATGCTGGGCCACAAATGGCAGTGGCCTGCACAGCAGCCCAGCACAGAATGGACATCAGGAGTGGCTCACTGGGGTCTCACTGGCTCTGCAGGACTTGAGACAGCCCCGGCCATTTTTCATATTATCATACACAGTTGTCAAGTCCCTGCGCACACTGTAGTAACTATCTGGCACACACGGACACATATGGTGTGGAAAACAGCTGTCACTATGGTTTCCTAGAGGTGAGTAATAGAAGCTTTAGAAGTGTCCATCATTCAAGGACGGTTAAAGCCAGCGCTCCCCCCACTGCCCAGTATGACTTGTGTCCCCTACAGCACTGGTGGGACTCTCCTCTGTCACATGTCATTTGCCCAAACCCGCACCAAGAAATCTGCCTAGCCCTGAGAGGCACCGCACAGGGAGGCACCCGGGTCTGTCCCCTGACATGTCACCGGGGCCAGGCTTACACACCAGAAACAGCACCTGCCACCTGCCAAAACCAAGGAGGGGGCTTCCCTCAGAGACAGCATAAGGACTTCCTCAGCCAGAAGGGAAATCTCGGCTGCCTTTGGCTACCAGGGCTCCTCCACCGAATCAGGGCGGTGGCAGAGCAGAACATGGAAGCTGACAGCCGAGGAGCTGGAACGATGACTGTCAGGAAGATGCTTGCCATACAAGCATGAGGACCCGAGTTTGACCTCAAAGCCCACATAAAAAACTGGGTTTTAGGCTTCTACTTCTGGGTCAAAGCCATGGCGGTGGCAAATTCAAGTCCAGTCAATCCAGTGGTCTTCTCTGATGTCAGCATTGGCGGCCAGGTGAGGAAGTTGGTCGAATGAAGATTGAGCTCTTTGCAGACGTGGTGCCTAAGATGGCAGAGAACTTTAGGCAATTCTGCACTGGAGAGTTCAGAAAAGATGGTGTTCTGATAGGATACAAAGGAAATACCTTCCACAGGACCATAAAGGTTTCATGATTCAGGGTGGAGATTTGTTAGTGGCGATGGTACTGGAGCGGCCAGTATTTACGGGGTCCACTTGCAGATGAAAATTTTAAACATAGACACCCAGCTCCAGGCCTGCTTTCCTTGGCAAACAGTGGTCCCAACACAAATGGCTGCCGGTTCTTTATCATTTGCTCTAAGTGTGATTGGTTGGATGGAAAGCATGTAGTGTTTGGAAAAATCGCTGATGGACTTCTAGTGATGAGGAAGATCAAGAATGTTTCCACAGGCCCCAACAATAAACCCAAACTGCCAGTGTGTGGAAATGTAATCTAGACAAGATGGAGCCAGGTCCTCTGCAGTTTTGGTGTGACATTCTCCCTCGAGCCTGACAAGCTGGACTCGCCTCTGTTGGCTTCCCTGTCTCCACAGTATGCGATCCAGGACCTGGAAATATCACAGATCAGAACCAATAATCCCTTACATTTGGAACTGTAAATAAAGGAATTTTTTTAATGCAAAAAAACAAAAAACAAAAAAACTGGGTTTGGTGGTGCATGCTTGCAACCCCAATACCAATGGGGGAGAGAAGTGGAGACAGCAGACCCCCTAAGGCCTGCCTGCCAGACAGCTTCACCTAATCCCAGTGAGAGAGACCCCGTCTCACTAGCTTGACCACCAGCTTCCTGTGCCTGGACATAAGCAGGCACCTGCAAACACACAGCTGGTGTCAAAGACAGTGATGAAATGTCAGGACAGCGTGCTCTCGTCTAAGCCCTGCAAGGCCGTGTTTGTTCATTCTGGGTAGGAAGTACTCCCTGATGACTTCCTCTGTCTGCTGACCCCATACACCGAGGAAGAACTCGGCCAGCTCCAGCTTGTCCGGTAAGGAAATGAAACTCATCAATCATGGCTTATGAGAGTCATGGAGGGATAGCTGCAATGGCCAGAGCCACGGTCGTCAATCCTATTCATCCCCATTCAGGACCTCTGCAGGCATCACTGTCAAGAAGTGGTCTGTAGATGTGGGACAAAATGCACCAATGTGCCAGCATAGCATCGACATGGGTTTTAAAGACTTCTTTTCTTTTCCAATTGTGTATTTCTGTGTGTACTTGTTTGAGTGTATGCCATGGGTGTACAGGAACCAGCACAGGCCAGGAGAGGGAGCTGAGTTCCCTGTAGCTCTGTAGCTCTAGGCCTGACATGGGAGCTGGTCCTCTGAACAAACAGTATGTTCTTTTAACCACTGGGCAAACTCTGCAGTCCCACTGTCAGCATATTTATTAAAAAAAAAAAAAAAGGATATCTTACAAAGTAAGGCAAAATAAAACAGCCAATTTTAAATACATCTTAATATGCCATGTACTAAGAGCATCAAGCAACTTTTAAAAACATTTTTAAATAGATATTGGTGAATGTGCGAGTCCACAAAAGGTCAGTGGATAACCTGTGGGTGTTGGCTCTACCCTTCAGCTACATAGGTCCCTGCTCATCAGGCTTGGCAGCGGACACCTTTGCCTGCTGAGCTGTACTGCCAGCCCAAGGACATAGCAACTGCTTTGAAAACAGAAAGGTGCATCAGAACCAAATATGGCTTCTCTTATCTAAAGGCAGATACCATCCTGTGGCCCAGGGCTTGAAAGCCATCCAACTGTAGTTCCTGTTTCCCGAAGACCACAAAGAGGCTGACAGAGACTCCCCACAGGGATGCAGGGTACAGCCCACTGTCCAAAGACACAGAGGACTTAGAACCCATTTCTCTAGCAAACAGGAGCCCCTGCAATTAACAAGAAGGTGATATTACTATATTCCTGTGTTTCAACAACTCAATTCAGAGTCAAATGAGATACTCATTTAAAGGTTTTAAACCAGGTCAGAAAGCCACTGATCCATGGGTTGGACTGTGGACAACCGTCAGTCGCTTTGGTTTTGTTGGGTTCTTTTCTTTTGGTGCTAGGAACAGAGCTCAGGGCCACACATGTGGTAATGAGCACGCTACCACTGAACTAAACTTCCCACCCCCAAAGTACAGTCTTCAATGCATGACACTTAAATGATTTTTAGCAACATCAAAACAATAAATAAATAGACCTGCTTTCAGGTACCAGGGCACAGCTCTCTAGTAAAGCTGTGCTTACTGTGCCCAAAGTGCTTGGCTCAAATGCCAGCACAGGGAAAAGAAAGGAAGAAAGAAAGAGAGGGAGGGAGGGAGGGAGGGAGGGAGGGAAGGAGGGAGGGAGGGAGGGAGGGAGGGAAGGAGGGAGGGAGGGAAGAAGGAAGGAAGGAAGGAAGGAAGGAAGGAAGGAAGGAAGGAAGGAAGGAAGGAAGGAAGGAAGGGAAGAAAAAGACTGTTTCAAAACATTCTCTCTAGAATGAAAAACAAGAACTATTCATTTTAAACTTGGGGGAGGGCCAGGGCGATGTCACAGTATATAAAGGATAAAGTGTCTGCTGTGTAAGCACAAGAGTTTGAGTGTGGATCTCCAGCATCCACATAAAAAGTTCAAAATGGTGGTACATTCATGCAATCCTGGTGTGGAGACGAGGGAGAGAGAGAAAGGTGGGGGTTCCCTTGGGGTTCACTGGCCAGCCATGCTAGCTCAATCAGTGAGCCTCAGGCTGACACAAAAAAAAAATGCTTGAGAGGAGGGCTCAACCTTTGTCGTCCACTGCTCCTTTTCATCCAAGATATCTTCATGCAGCTTCAGGTATATAGGGTTATACAGTAGGTACAAAGACCAAAGATTTGTGCACGGTAATCCTTAAAAATAATTTTAGGACAATTCTTTCGTATACATATAATTTTACTCTTTACTGAAGATGAGAGCAAATTTGCATTCTAATGAGATGGATTACTTGTTTATTTTTACATGAATTAAATGCTTCAGGACTCAGGAAGCAGAGGCAGGACAACCTGGACCACACAGTAAGTTTCAGACCAGCCTAGGCAACAGAGTGAGACCCTAACTCATAAAATAAGCAACAAGCATATTTGACACAACAGGATATACCATACTTTCAAAGTTTCCAAAATTAAAGGATGTTCAGATATGCCAAGAACGGCACTTTGCATGAATCCATTAGAAAACAACAACAACAACAACAAAAAATGGCAGAAGTATATCTAGAGCTATTTCAGAAACTGATAGAAACTCTGTCCCAGGCCAAACTCCATTCAAAAAAAAAATTTTTTTTTGATGAATCTGATTTTAAGAAGTCAAACACTCAGCTGGGTGGTGGTGGTGCACGCCTTTAATCCCAGCACTCGGGAGGCAGAGGCAGGCGGATTTCTGAGTTTGAGGCCAGCCTGGTCTACAGAGTGAGTTCCAGGACAGCCAGGGCTGCACAGAGAAATCCTGTCTTGGGGGGAGGGGGGAGGAGGAGGAAGGAGGGGAGGAGGAGGAAAGAGCAAGAGCATAAAACTTTTTGCACATAGGGTTAGCACCATACTTCATCACACACAGCCTTGTGCACGAGCTGAGGTGCTTGGGTAGGTCTTGTCGGCATTACCACTGCCTAACGGCAGGCGTAGTGCACAAGGCCCGTGATATGTGCTCAGACTGGGGCTGGAGGGAACCCATGAAATGCAGTATGGCTGAGCGCTGCAGGAAACATCTTGGATCCATTACGTGTTTGAGATTGAATTAATTTTTGGTCACTGCACACTCAGAACCCCTTAGCAGCTGCTCAATGTTTCACAGCCCCACACTTAGTTACATGACCCTGTTGAGCTGTGATCACAGATTTAGGAGCTGGGCTGGAGAGAAAGGAAGACAGCCTTTTAAACCCGCAGCTCCAGTTTTATTTTGTGTTATGCTGTTGCTCAGGGACCCTAGCAGACTGTGGGGGCCTTGTTAGATCACCCTGCCCTCAGACAAGCACTGCCCAGTGAGCTAACCTAACTGGGAAGTGCCTTTTCTCCAGTTTACTCTTATTTTTTCACAACCCAAGCTTTTCTCCCCACCCCTTTTTGTGAGTGTATGCTTGCACATGCAGAGTATGGAGGCCAAAGGACAATGCTCAATGTCTTCCTCAACTTACTTTTTGAGAACCTGGAGCCCATCAGTTAAAGTAGACAGGCTAGACAGCAGCAGGTCCAGGCACTTGCCTGGCTCTGCCTCCTCAGGGCTGGGATTAAGGCAGAAGCTGTCTCACCTGGCTTTTACATGAGTTCGGGGATCCCAAGTCAGGTCCTCATGCTTGAGAGGCAGGCGCCCTACCCACTGGGCCATCTCTCCAGAACCTCTTCCACACTCTTAGGCTACAGTCGGGGACCAGACACCCAGCTGGCAGACAGGTGAATATAATGGGGAGAGTCTCTTCCTCTCTGTACCCCCAGATCTGGAACTCACTGCCCACCCTCAGACCCAAAGCAAAGGAGCACACTCCCTGTGGGGAGCAGATGCGTTCCTGGGTCCTTGGAGCACAGCGTAGGACCAGCCATGTTCATTTGAAATGGCAACAGATGTTTGTTGAAAGGTGATGATGCACCTTGCTGAAGACAGAGAAGAGGGGTGGGGGACTGAGCTACTGGGTGATTGAAGTTTTCCTGCTAACAAGAAAAAACAGAAAAACACACTTCCCTCAACTCCTGAAGATGCTGAAAATCTGTCTTTGAAAGGCTAAAATTTTCCACTTAGAAAGAGGCTGTCGAGTACATTTCCTACTTCTAAGAGCTGGGACTTTGCTATCTTCTTTGTTAAAGGGGCCCGAAGCTAAAAGATTCCTAATAAGCTAGCAGGTACCTAATGGGAAACACTGGAGGGAAACATTCTGCTCAAGGATTCAGTTCAGAAATCAGCATCACAGCATCACCATCACCTAGCTGGATGCTGTTGACAGGGTGATGGATACGCTGAGAGCTGGGGAGACCTGTGTCCAGGACCGGCTCTTCGTTGGTCCTTCACTGCCGTCTCGGGCAGGCAGGAAGACTGAACGTTAAGTGCTATGTAAAGCACTCTGGAGGAGGCAACCAAAGAGAGTCATTATTGTTTGAAAAATTAAACCCTAACTTATTGAATTCATCTGTGGTTAAATTAAAACCTAAAGCCCAGGGATGCTGGGTTCTAACCGTGGGAACCTTAAGAGACTAATGACTGCTGGGCTTTCCCGGGGGGGGGGGGGGGGAGGCTGGAGAACACAACAGGCCTGGGCTGCCTTCTGCCTTTGCTGAGGAGCCTTGCAGAAAAGCCGGGAGATAAGTCAGCAAGGAGAAGCTTGACCAAGAGGACCGGCTGCTCTTGAGGTGAAGGTCTTTCTCCTGGAATCTGTGGTACTCTCTCCCCTCTCCCAAACGGTAGTCTATCAGTTCTCCCCCTGGGCGGGGCTTCTTCAGCACTTGGGCTAGCTGTAACAGACCTTGGGACTATCTTGCTTGTCTGCTTGTTATAGGAAATTCTGTTTATTCACTGCAGGCTTATAGGAAATTGAGCTTTAAAATATGTAATCCATTGGCACTTGGCTGTATTGATCTGGTTATAATGAGCTCAACCAGTATAAAAACTGTTTGGATCTTCTTGGAGTTAAGAAAAATTACTTCTTTTCCCTTTTGGATCAATAATGATACAAATAGAAACTATGTTTCTGGGCTTGGGGGAGGGGGGTGGTGTCAGCACAGAGTACTTGCTTATGAGTCTGAGGCTCCAAGTTCAATTCACAACCCTAGAATAAACCGTCCTTTACAGCAAAGCCATGGTTCAAGGGTTTCACAGAAACCCTGAGTACTCACTCTCCAAACACTACGACTTCCATAGCTTCTCCATCCAGTACCACTGAGGGGCTGGGTGACCCAGGCAGGCAACTGCTCAGAGCTGGGCCTCTTCCTTCCTTAGACAGAGAGAGAAGTCAAGCTTCCCTGAGGCAGCCACTCCTGTAGCCAGAGTAACAACATCTGGCAGCCTAATGCTGCGACGGGGCGCTATGGGCCCTGAAGGCCCTCCATTTTCATTCAGCATGTTTGGCTCCCAGACCACTCCTGGCTCATCAATGGCACTTCAGATGAAATGAAACCCAAGTACTGGTCCCTTCGAAAGAGAAGGGATGACCACGCCCCCTGCAGGGAGCTCACCTTGGCTACACTACTCTGAGGACACAAGTGGGAAGGGGGACCATCATGTACAGTAAGCCTGTCCCCGCAGGCCTGGCTGGATCCTTGTCACACAGCCATCCTGGGTAATGGCAGGAACGAATCTGCATCTCAGAGCTGAGGAAAGGGAGTCTGGCGAGGGAGAGGACATCCGGCCCGATGGCCAGCTACAGAGACACTGACTGGCTCGTC
Organism: Mus pahari; assembly: GCF_900095145.1. Lineage (NCBI taxonomy): Eukaryota > Metazoa > Chordata > Mammalia > Rodentia > Muridae > Mus > Mus pahari. Next base: position 103,016,543 of record NC_034596.1, on the reverse strand, counting down.
TGACCCCAGAGCCCCTCTGTCTGCATCCCACCTCCAGGCCCGCCAGCGACTTGTGACCTTTCCTCCTCCGTGGCTCTTTGTTCCTAGCCACAGACTCAGGGACAAGTAGGGAAAATGTTGACAGGGAAAAGCTTGTGTTGTTGGCCCGTGGTAATTGAGCCTATGTTCCCAGGCAGCAGGCATATGACTCATCTCGCTAAAATCAATATCGTTACAGCATCCTCTGGGAAGTATTCAGCCAGCTGTAAATTTAACCATCCTGACTCAAAGTTAACGAGAAAAGCAGCTTGCTAACTTTCAGATCACCCTCTGTGCATCAGGAACAGGGGCCATGTTGGCAAGTGGGCAGAGGCCAGGCAGGATGCAGGCCGAGGGCCAGGTAGGCCTTGTCCGCATGCCCACTGGCACGGCTCTGGGCTCAGCAGCAGTGCCACTCAGAGCCTGATAGCCTTACTGCAAAGCCATGCTCAAAACTGCCCTTCAGGGGTGAGTGTGAGAGCAGACACAGAAGAGCAGGAACGAGCCCTGGACCAGAAAGACAGTAGGGCCACGTGGACGGTGGCTGCAGGAGCTGGCAGCTGCCATCCTTTTCCTTCCAAGCCCAGCCACTTTCAATTATCTATCTGGACAAAACTGCATTTCTTAAAATTAAGAGGTGAGGAGTTAGCTTGCAAACCAGCTGTGTTTGGCTGTAAGCAGCTTTGTTGAAACACATAAGCCACCATACTAACATCAAACATGGCCTGACTGAGTTCAGATCCGGGGCCAGTCAAGAAAAGGGGCCTAACCTAAGAAGAACCAGTGGTTCACTGATGGCTGCTTCCCACACAGAGGAGAAACATGACTAGTGTAAGTCCGTTTCAATCCATAAAATCATGCCAGGGTCTGGTGTCACCTTCTTCATAAGGAGGGCTGGCATGAATATCCATCCTAGCTATGGATAAGAACTGGTTTATGAGGATGAAGAAGCCCTCCCTAGATGGGAGCCAGTGAAAGAATGCTTAGTTTCCAGGAGAAGGGGTCACAGATGACAGACACATGCTGAAGGGGGTTAAGGAAAGGGTCTTGTGACATGGCTAACAAAGGTGGGGGTGGGCTGCAGTAGCCAGTGACCATCATCAATATGAACCCTGCTGGAGATGCCAGCAGTGGCAAACAGACACAAATGCCGGTGTAAAAGCAAGCCTGTCCCTTGGGGGCTGTGACAGCCAGCGCTCACTGTTTCCTTTCAGGTTTTCAGGGGCACTAAATGTCCTCCTGAACTGTGCTGGGGAAACCCGAGTGTGCCACGGAGCTTGAAGACCTACAGAGGCCCTGGCTGCAGCACACCACTTGCTTAAAGCACCCATGGGAGCCAGTGGCACTTCAGAGGCTTTGCGTGACAGAGCCTTGGCGCATGGCCTCTCCCCTGAAGCCTCTTCACCGCAGCCTTCATTTGGACACTTTTCACTCTTCCTATACCAAGAGCTCTGAAGCTGCCAGGGCTAACCCTGTCCCTGCTGGAGCATAGCTGTCCACAGCTTGAGACGCACCCTTCAGCTGCTCACTTCATCAGAGGGGTCAGTCAGGATCCTGAGGTACTCTAGAGATAGCCAAGCACCCTGCCAAAAGTTAGGCCAAGGAAGTTTGTCCAGGGCAGGGAGGGGTGTGGGAAGGCACACTAGTCCATGTGGTGACAAGATACCTTTGCCAGCCCCATAAGCCCAAGCTACATCCAGCTGTCACCAACAGTTGGGTGACCTCAAGAAAGTCATCAAACACTCAAAGCCTCAATTGCTATATCAAAAAAGAAAAAAAAAAAAAAAGGAGATAGAGATAATGTCCTCCCCGGCCAGAGGGGGTGGGGGCTAAGAATGTCACCCAAGCAAAGGGCCTAACCCATTTATCTGTGTCAGCTCAACGTGGGCCTAGTGGCAAATGGGACACCACGGTTACAGCAAAGACTTGGACAACAGCAGACCACTCTCTTTCTTTGTGGCATCAGCCATAGTCAAAATGGGGCTGAAAACACTTCTCAGGAGAGGAGTGGCCCTCAGTGTGAAGCTCCATCCGGCCAATCCTTCCCACCCACTATGACCCAACAGAAGGCACAGGGACATGAACACAAATGGAGGCAGTCAGGACACTGAGCATCCCAGAGAGAAGGGGGAATGGCCCTAGCCAAGACTTCAGAGTTCTTTAGAGGGCTAGACTGTGGGGTCGGCACACCTACCTCAGACCCCAGAGAGATAAGAGGAGCTACCACCCACCACCAAGAAGTGCAACTCTGAGGGGCTGACATCTGCAAGAGGAGCTTCAGAGCTGAGTAAGCTCTGGAGGGCCTCTGAGGAGATGAAGAGCTGATTGGTATGCAGGACAGGTCATGAACAAAGCCAGTGACGCTCAGGGTCTGGGTGGTGTCTGCCAGTGTTCCCTGAGGCCGCCTGTGCCTAATGTACCAGAGACGTTCGTTAGGGAGATTGCAGACGGAAACAGGAGCGCCAAAAATAATTAATCTGTGAGCAGATTTGATTAAGTGTTGATTCATGGCTGTTCTGTAAGCCAACAGCCCGTCACAACTATAAATTAACGAGATAAGATGGTGCTGGCCCTCCGTATTTCAGGCCGGGTATTGACAGTTTAGAATCCACAGATTTTTAACTGTATTGATTGAGGACACCAGGATAAATGGCCTTGGCACCAAATTCCCATTAATGACAATGGGCACCGAGTGACTAATTCCCAGAGCACTGCAGAGAGAACGCCCTACGCTGCCTTCTCCTGGCAGGGCGCTCTAATTAGATTGAAATGAAAAAGCCAAATGACCATGGGCGGGAGAGGCAGAGGAAGGAAATGGAAGATCAGACCTGGGGAAGAGAAAGAACAAGACTAGTCAGAACCGGACCAAGGCCATGGGCTGCACACATGCTAAGAGTGGTCCTAGCAAGACAAGGGGCCAGAGACGGGGGTGCAGATCTATGGGTGCCCCCCCTGCCAGCCCTTGGATGGGAGGACCCAGCAGGGGACAGCCTCAGCTGTCCAACTGTATAGATGTGAGCCAGCTCTGTTCAAGCGATAGACAACGAGACCACCAAGATGGCCACACCCTCAAGGACACACACTTGCCAGGACATTGACAGAACGGGCAGCTATCCTCACAGGAGAGGCCTCATCTAGCGGCCAGAGGTCTTCCTTGAGGCTGGGCTAGCTTCAAACAACCCATCAACTCTGTCCTCTCTGGGGACAAAAGACATCCAGCATACCCTAGCACCAGTCTTACACACAGCAGGCATATAATAAGTAACAAAGTATGTAACGAGAAGAACTCTTCAGTACATGAGCCCCCATACAGACACCGTTCCCAGCAAAGGAGGGTGAAGTGCACTCCCTACTGAATGCCAGCTCTCAGAAGTGGGGCCATGCCCTGTCTCAAGCTCCCCTCCACACAAGGGCCCCTTGGAGCCCTGTCAGATGCTTCCTTCCATGGTCCCCCACACCTGATGGGACAGCACCTCATCTCCTCTCCATTGAGCCACATGTCACATGATACCAGCTACAGTTCCAGGTCCTCCTAGCTGTAACACAAACAGGATCATGATCCACTGCAGTCCCAGACTTGTCATCTACCTGCCGACTGCCATGGCTCTCTATTTTGTCAGGCATCAGACCCTCTTCTCACCTAGAAAATGGCACCCACTGCTGCTGACAGCCGTAATGACAATCCCAAAGGCCACGTGAAAAGCCCAGGAAGCTTGCTCTGAGCTCCGCAGTGTAGGTTAGACGCCTTGTCCAATGGTCCCTCCCCTTGCTGTCTCCCTTGCTGTCAGTAAATGGCCCAATCCAGGATTGCTGCACGGAGTCTGCCTGGCTAAGCTGCTTCTCTTCTCTTCCCTTCCCTACCTGACGGAGGGTTCCTGAGGTTCTGCTCACACAACCCACACCCACCCCCCGCCCAGGTGCATGCTAGGGTTATACTGAGAAGAGCCCCTCTGAAGACTCGGTTCCCCCCGCATGGGCTGACAGGGATTCTAAACTGACGCTAACGAAAGGACACCGTGATATTTTGGTCCCAATTACACTACAGAAGTTGATTAAAAAGCTGCCACTTTATCCGGCCCTACAGCTTGGTACTGAGACAATCTTGGCTCTGCCCTTTGCTGACTGGCAGAGGACTGCTTCCAATGCTTTGTAGACAGCTGTGGTGCCACTGGCAAATGATCTGCATGCCCGTAGGGGCAATGAGCCTGTCCTGAGGCCTCTGCCACCCCATCACCACAGTCAGTATGCAGTCAGGACCCTCTGGGGAGGCTTCCCCAGTGAGGGGCTGCCGGCTGACCTGAGACAGTTAGGATGTCAGGACACACCTGTTTCCAGGTCTGTTAGATGCAGGGCAAAGTCGAAGCCACCACTGAGGATGCGCCGGCCACAGGGAGACCACCGTGCAGCCCTTACTGCCTCACTGTGCACAGAGTAGGTCTGCAGGCAGTGTCCCGAGTCCACAGCATTCCACACCTGCAAGGGAAACAAAGACAGGCAGCACCAGTCACAGTGATGAAGGCCTTCAGGAAAGTGCTTCCTGAGGGGCTAGGTCCTACTATTTCACATCTAACTAGAGCTAGAGTCTCTCTTCCTCACAGCGAAGCACAGGTCTCCTTTCTCCAGGGCTAAGGAAACAGCATCTCCTGTCTCCACTCAGCCTTCACACCTGCTCCTCCCTGCTGACCACAGACATGACATCATCAACACAGTCCTGCCCCTGCCTTCGACAGTCTGCTACCTGCCCTGGAATGGAGAGAGCACCCAGCCAGACCACAGTTGACTGAGACCCAGAGAGGGGCTAGCCTCAGAGCTCAAGGAGGGGGGGGGGGTAACCTCTTCTTAGGCGAGTAGGCGAAGGGTACCTCCCCTCCCCCTCCCCCTGGCTCTCCACAGGGATGAGGCTCCTGGGAGGATGTCCAGGACACACTTGACTCCTGCAAGCGGCACAGAGCTACAGCGCCACAGCTGTCAGATCTGGTCCTGCTCAACGCCCCAAAGGGTGGAGAGGACACACTGCTGGTCATGTGACAGACCCAGTGGCTCCATATCACCAGGCCACAGTCTCCCCTTCTGTAAATTGGAAACGAAGGCAACCACCCCAGATAGAAGTAAGGCTGGAGTCAGTTTCTTAGCACATGAAACAGAAGGGCTGCTGGCTGGGGCTTGAAGGTTCTGGCGTTCTGAAAGAATATTCCCTGGCACTAGCTAACAACACTCCCTTAGAAGAGAAAAGCCCAAACAAGCACACCCTCGCTTCCACAAACCTGCTCCCCGAGCAACTCCCACTGAAGGTGAGCTAACTCCGCCTGCCAGGCCCTGAAGGCTCTCAAAAATGCAGCCAGAGTTCTGAGAGGTTTCCTGTGAATATGTAAATGTCTAATTAAGCAAACAAAAGGTCATGAGAGGCCTTCACAGCAGGCGGGGGGGGGGGGGGCCCTTCCTGTCTCCCCCTTCCTGTCTTCCATAGCAGGGTCAGGAGCTGGGTCTCCAACCTAAAAGAATGAAAACCAAGAAGCAGCAGTGGTTCTGTTTAAAAACACAGAAAAAACAAAGGAGGAGCAGCCAGCAGACTGGCAGTGGAGGGAAGAGCAAGGCAGAGCGGCAGAGCGCAGAGCTTGGCTGCTGCTCTACAACTATGTACAAGAACGGTGTTGATGGGAAAATTAACTGAGCCAGGGTAACGCTGCAGAGTTCATATGGTTAGACAGGAAGAAGCCGGCACCGAGTGCACAGGACAAGCCGCATTTACAAAGTATGATGTCGTTTTCTAAGAAGCATGAACTACAGAATCACACTAATTAGGCTGGCTAGTATAAAAACAAAACCAAAGATAACACGTGTTAGCATGGACGCAGAGAAATCAAAACCCCCTCCACCGCTGGCAGGAAGATAAGCTAGGGCAGCCATGATGGACTGCAGCCTGGGGGTTCCCAGGAACCTGTAGGATTACTGTACAACCTAGGAATTTTGCTTCTGAGAATAAACCCCAACTTCTGGTACTGGGGGCTTAAGGAAGCTTTGCCGTTCTTCACATGGAGAGAGGGTGGAAGGGTCCCATGTGTCCACAGACGTGAGAGAATAAACAAACTGCAGCCCACCCTTCTACACAGTGCTCTGCTTCTTAGCCAGGGCTTCCTGATGACACTACAGCGCAGTGAAGACCAGATGACAGTGTTCACAGTGGGCCAGGCCAGAGAGGAGGGACTCTGGAGGAACCACAGGGAGGAAACAAAGCCAGCTGCCCAACAGTATGAGTTATACCTGGCTACAGGGGTAAAGTTTGTTACATTTTACCTTATTTGGTGGGTTTTGAGTTTTTTGGGGGGTTGGGTTTGGTTTGTTTTGGTTTTGGTTCTTCAAGACAGGGTTTCTCTGTCTGTTCAAGAACTAGCTGTGTAGACCAGGCTGGCCCTGAACTCACAGAGATCCTCCTGCTTCTGCCTCCTGGGTGCTGGAATTAAAGGCTTGTGCCACCACTGTCCTGCCACCCTGTTGTTCTTGGTTTTGTGTTTTGTTGTTTTGAAGCACACACAAAACTGTTGTGTTGTTTATTCATGTGTTTGTAGTAAGTTTGTAGTAAGGCCCTAAAACAAAAAAAAAAAACGAGCTTAGGATGGCTGCCGCTTCTCTGGATGGCCAGTATTTCCTCTGAGAGGGTACATGCAGGCAGGGGCGGCAGAAGGGCTCTGAAGGAACAGTATCCAAATGGTTTCCCCTGTGAAGCTCTCACACTTACTCATTCAACAAGCACCTGACCGCTTGCCAGCCAGCCAGGCTCGGCTCTCAGGAAAGCCAGAATCAGAACTCTTGGGTTTCAAGAATTGACAGTCAGAAAGACAGGCCCTACACAAACTATCAGAACAGAGTGTCCCAGGTACTGAGGCTGATGTTTCAAGGGTATCTAGGAAGGGGATACATGGTCAACAGAAAAGATCCACACGGTGGCCACATTAGGTCCTTCCTGAGTATGCAGTTGCAAAAAGACCAGGCTGGCCAGAGAGGTGAGCAGGATGTGGCAAGACAGGATGTGGCCAGAGAGCATACTATGAGCAGTAAAGTCCAAGCTCTCCTGAGAAAGTATCCAAGGTCTCCTAGCTCCAGTCTACAGGACCCCTTTAACTGCCTGTCCCACAGGCGGAAGATACAGGGAGACAGAGTGGGGACTTGTGTGGGAATTCAAGCTGAAGGAAGGAGCAAGAAGGAAGAGATACATATGGGAGTCAGAAGCAACAGGAACCTCTTGGAGTGAAACCAGTAAAGAGAAGAGAGAGGCCAGGACTGCCTCAGGCCTCAGGCCTGCGCAGCAAGGGGAATGGCCAGCTCTGGGAGAAGCTAGCTGGAAGGCACAAAAGGTCAGCACTGAGTGAAGAAAGCAGGTCGTGAGAAGGGAAGATCAGGCGTGCTCCTGCCCTTATGTTTTAGGGTACATATAACACAGACTTACTTCTAACCCTTTCATTACATGCAGTAAGATGCTGAGTTAGTGAGGAGGGGAGAGAAAAAAAGGACAGAGTGGAAGAGAAAGGAGTCAGGGAAGAACGAGGGGCAGACAGAGAGAGCAGGGAGCATGGGATGGGGAAAGGAACAAGGCAGAAGAAAGCTTAGACAGTGTGCTATGCTTCTTGGGTAGGGGTGTCCTGCATTGGCCTGGGTCTAAGGAGACACACAGGTGGTACACAGTATGACAGCCACTGGAGGTGCAGCTACACACCTGTCTAATGATGCAGAGGAGCCGAGTCCATGAGGACCAGTCAGTCCCAGCTTGCTATCAAGGGTAAAGGCGAGAGGAATCTTTGCCAATTGTTCTTCCTAATTGAATTGAATGTTCACTGTCAGGCTTTAAAGATTAATTCCCAAACACTGCCAGCCCTGAGTGTCTGTCTTTTTTCAACCAAGTAATTAGGGATCCCAAACTGCCTTCACCGGATTAAGGAGCTCAGTCTTCTGCTGAATGTTCTGAGATGACTCCATGTATAAGCTACAATTATTATCACGGTCTGTGTGTCCAGCCAAAGCCACACGCCACACATCTGATAAGAACATGACGGGAAAAACACAGTGGACTTGGGTATCTGTGTCACCAACCAGTACTGCCACTGCCACTGCCACTACAGCTGTCTGGGGTCTCTGAAGATGGCCCAGCCTATTGCTTCGGCCTCAGGCAATGCTCTTGATTGCCTTTTTGGTTTGGGTTTTGTTTGCATTTTGTTTAAGTTATCATTATTGAGAGGGGACACATGCATGTCACAGGAAATGTGTGGAGGTCAGAGGACATCTCTGATTGACAATTCTCTCAGTCCACCAATGGTTCCAGAGATCAAACTCAGTGGCTAGGTTTGCGCAGCAAGCACCATTACCCACCGAGCCAGCCTAGAAGCCCTGTTGCTTGTTTTGAGAGAAATACACTCTCCTTACAAAGTACTCAAACTCTAAATCATGCGCATGCGTGCACAAGGTAGGGATTAGTATGGTATGGTTGTTTCTCTGGTTACATGGGAAATAAGCACAGTCCACCAAAATATATTTTTCAAAGACAGAAAAAGAAAACCAAATGAAAGTCACCCCGATCTCCACACCTAGGGACAACTTACTGTCATATTTCTGGGGGTGGCTGTGCTGGCTTTGAGATCCAGCCTCAGTAGCTTTCCTTCTGCCTCACCAGCTCCTGCTGCTCCACAAAAACACTTTGCCAGACCACCCCCAAACTCACAGCTCCCTAGGAGCCCACATAGCTCATGCCTTCCTTTGCCAAGGGGACATTTGTGCACAGGAGCCAGAGGAACCTGTCCTGGGGTGTTTCAAGGCTCAGGCCTGCTTTCATCACAGAGATGGAAATAAACTAAGCTGGATAAGCTAAACTATAGCCTACTGGCAAGGCACAGTAGGGAATCAAGGTCCTGGGCATCTTATGTAAAGCATCACTGTGAAGCTCTGACACATCTTTGTCAAATGGACTGAAGAGTTTAGGGGTTCCTGCAGATGCATTTTTAAATTCTGAACTGTTCAACTCTAACACGTAGAAACGTAATTCACTTTCTACACTGGCCTTGAATTCTGCACCCTTAATTCACTTTTTGGTTTTAGAAGGTATGTTAAGAGCCCAGTGGGAATGGTTTCATCTGTTGAGTGATCAGCATGTGTGAGCCCAGGAGCATGTACACCATGAGAGGTCACAGAACAACTTTGGGCAGTTGGTTCTCCCCTTCAAATGTGAATTCTTGGGCTCAAACTTAACCATCACGCAAGTATTTTCACTTGGCTGGGTCACTGTACTGGCCCTGAAAGTTGCTTTTTAAAAAAACAAAAAAACAAAAAAACAAAAAAAACATGTGTAATCAGGAATGAATGTTAGACATTTGCCAAAATCCATCTACTGAACTTGTTTTATTGGCTTTCTCTTCATAGTTAATCACTAGTATTACAGTTCCATCATCAAGAACTGCTCTGCTCTGACTGATCCTCAAAGCCCAAGCCAAGCTCCCATTCCTGGGACTGATCCTACCTAGTCATGATATTTTAAGTGCACAGTTGGATGGATTTGCTAAAGTTCTGTAAAGTGGAAACTTGAGAGTTCTTTGGAAAGTCCGTTGGATGGTGTTTTGCTGGGGCAAACATGTGAAAGTGGACACAGGTGTGGAACACTAAGGCCAACAGGTGAAGGAACATCTGACTGAAGCAGACACAGGAGAGAGGATGGCCTACCAAAGCAAGCATGTGAAAAAATTCATGATGAAGGAGTCTTTGCTACCAACACCCATGTATTGGTCCACCTTACACTGCGTAGTTGAGCTGCATTTGTCAGGATTCCATAGAGAGAAACACACCAAAAACATTTGGTGGTGTGCTGCAGTTTCCAGCCACTTCTGAGGACTCCGGCTGATTGGATGCACATGCTGATGCAAAACCTGAGCTGAGGCAAGGCACGTGGAGGACACGGGATGTTTGGAGGGTATAAATAGGACTTCACAGAGCAATGGACACAGAGCTTGGCTTGCTGGGACAGCTAGCTGTGCTACACTTAAGGGTCTCGAGTCTTTGATGATCCTCCCTGAGAGAGGCACCACAGAGAACTCCTGGTGTCCCTCCTGCTGACTCCAGTCAAGGCTGATCCCGACTGTCTCTGCTAGGTTGTGTCGCTGCTGTTGCTAATGGACTCTACTGAATTGGACTGCTGATCTATCTGTGAAGTGATTGAGTGGACTGAGCTGCTGCCACCTGCTAACCTATGAACTAAACTGACAATTTCCAGACATCACAGACCAGAGTTGCTCTAAAGAACCTTTCTGAAAAGGTCCACTTCCCCCATATCCTTTCTTTCCCACTTCCTCTGGTGGGTGGTGGGCTACAAGGGAGATTAAAGCATTTCAGAACCATCAATAAAAGTAAGGTTTGAAGTAATTAAAATTAGAGTTTTGACTAAAAGCTCTGCCAGCTCATCAGAGATACCGGATGGATGCTTGCTGCTGTTATGTCTTGGCTTGATGTCAGGAGAACTTGTGAGGTATTCCTCGACTTTGACATTCCAGAATATTCTAGGGTAGCTGCTGTAACAACACCCCCAAACTGAGTGGCTTGGACAACAGATGCCCGCTGAGGGATACAGGAGCAGGGTCTGTTAGCAGCTCTTTCTATGCCTAAGTACTGCCTTCATGTCTGCCAGGCATCCTCCATGCATGCTTGTCTCCAGACCTCCCTCCCCTCCCCCCCCGTGTGCACACCAGTCACAGCACCAGGGACCACCTCTACACAGACGCAATCTTCATCTATGGTTATGTTGTGAGATGCCAGAGGTTAGGACTTCAGAAGAGAAATTGAGGGTGGCAGAGGTACGTGTAAGCCAACCTACAGCGAACGGGTACTCTCTCTCTCTCTCTCCTTAGATGTTTTTTAGAACTCATTAGTGAAGCCATTAGGGCCTCGAGTTTTCCTTGTGGGAACAGTTTGAACTAAAAATTCAATTATTTCCATGGCTATGAGATATGTTTCTTCTTGGGTAAGCTTTTATTATTAGGGTCTTCTGGGGGATTCTTCATGTCACCTAAGCTGTGGCATTCATTAGCGCACGCTGATCGTGCATTGCCTCTGTATCCTTTCAATACCCGTAGCATCTATAATTAGCTCACTCTAATCATCTCTCATATTGGTAATTTGTGTCTTTTCTCTACATTCTTGATTCTAGCTAAGGTTTATAACATTCATTCCTGAGGTGAGTGTGGTAGCTGGCTCCTGTAATTCCACCCTCAGAGGAGACTGAGACAGGAGCATGACTGGGAGTTAAAGGTCAGTTTGGGGTGCAGAGCAAATAAAAATAAAATCAGTTTGGGAGGGGCTGGAGAGATGGCTCAGCGGTTAAGAGCACACTGCCTGTTCTCCCAGAGGTCCTGAGTTCAGTTCCCAGCAACTACATGGTGGCTCACGACCATCCGTAACAGGGTTTGATGGCCTCTCCTGGTGTATCTGAAGACAGCTACAGTGTACTTGTCATATACATAAAATAAATAAAACCTTTAAAAAAATCAGTTTGGGTCAGAGAGATCACTCAGTGGGCAAAAGTGCTGGTGCAATGACCTGAGTTCGATCCACAGAACCCACAGTGGAAGGAGAAAACAATGCTTGAAAAGTCATCCTCTGGCTGCCATGTGTGCACCATGACACAAACGTTCCCACGTGTGTCCTAAATGCAACAGACATGCTAAACTCAGTTTTTAAATTTTGTCAAAAAACCAAAAAGGGCGTTGTTTTTAAATAGCTGACTTTCTTTGTGGCTCCCTTTCCCTCTATTTTGGGTCCTTCCGCTCTGTTCTCCATCATTTATTTGGGCTCAGTTCGTTGGCCTTTCCTAGTGTTTGACTGGAAGCTGAGATCACTGGAAATTTTCCTCTAAAAACCCAAGTACTCGGTGCTACAAAGCTGCTGCAGCCGTGCTGGTCTGCACCTCCTCAGAATACTCCCTACAATAGCATCTGCCTAGAGGCTCGGTGCCACTTTGTTCTGTCTGTAGTGAAGCTGGGGATAGAAACCAAGACTCTCAAATGCTGCCCACACCCCAAACTGGACCTTCTGCCATTAGAAATGTGTCTAGTTTCCAAATATTAGGGAATTTTCCAATTATCTGCATTGCTGGTTTTTCACTTAATCCTGTCCTAGGAAATCAACTGGGAATGACTTCAATCTTTCTGAGTGTCCCAGTCAGTTTGTTTAATGGCCACACCATGCACGGTTATCTTGGTGGATGTCCAGGTGCACTTGAAAGGAATCTTCACTCTTCTGCTGTGATGCGGAGGGTCGCATGGCTGTCAATCAAGCCGGCCGGTGACAGTGTTGTCCCAGTCCTCCGAATCTCAACTAGTTGTCTGTGTGATTTTCAGATTATTGAGAAAGGACTGGAAAACTCCTGGCCATTGGTGTTTTTTACTGTTCGTACATCCCGTCCTGGCAGCTTTACTCCATGTGTTTTAGAATGCTCCCGTTCTGTGTGTATATAAATATCAACGTGGCTGGTGTTATGCACCTTGGGGGATGTGATGTGATGAACTGATCCCTCCTGTTATTATAAGATGACTCTCTTTATCCCTATAATATTTCTGCTCTGAAACCTGCTTTGCCTGATATTTATACAGCCAGGCAGGCGTTCCTTTATCACTGTTAGTCTTGCTTATCTCCCCTGTTCTCTCCACTTAACCTTTCCCTGTTTTTATATTTAAGGTGAGTTTCCTGCAGGCACTGTATAATTGTGTGTTGTCTTTGTATCCAAACAATCTTTGTCTTTTAAGTGCAGTGTTTAGACCTTCCACTTGTTTTTGAGAAGGTTTAAGTTTGTGTGGTTTACCCTGCCTAATATTGTTCCCTCATTCAGTGCACCCTTCTCTGACTTCTGTTATTCCACTCTATACTTCCCACTGTTAGGGCCCATAACCAAAGACAAGCAAAGATCTCTGCTTGTCTTACTATCCACCACTTTAAGGTTTACAGCACACATCTGTGACTTGTTTTGACCTACTCTCAAGTCACGCCACCACTTCCCTCATGATGTAAGAAAGCAACGCACTCCGTTTCCCCATCTTTCATCTCCTGTGTCATCTCTACATGCTATAGGGTGTACGCTGTGTTATGTTTAGGTGCAATCGGAGCTGGCTTGTAAGTAAGGACAAGCACTGGCATTGCCGCATGCACTCACCATTCTGCACCCACCTTTCCAGGAACAGATGGAGAATCCCATTCAGTGCCAGTTTCCCTCTGCCTCAAGGACTCCCGTTCCCGGTGAAAAGTTCCCACTTGGCTTTTGAGTGTCTGAGAAAGTATTGCGGCTTTGTCTTTCCAAGGCCTTTCACTGGGGATTGTAAGCAAAGGTTCCTGAAAGACCTCACCTTACTCTGAGCCCTCTGCAAGCCTGAGTCACGGGTTAAAGCTTCAGTAACTGAAGAGATTCGAAGGTTAAAGACCCAGAGTCTAATTACAGCGTATCTCAGGCTACCTTTCCCGTCTCCTTGTGCGACCGGCAGCCTGCGAGCAGCTGGTAACACCTTTCGGACTGTAGTAACAGATGACTAGCTCTGAGCAGCCCCAAGGCTAAGCAAGACTAGCACAGAGACTTCTGTCTTGCTGCAGCCTGTTCACATGATGTTCCACCAATGCACTTGGAAAGTGTCTTGACTTATGACTGTCTTGTTACTACAAAAATTTAATCTCATGGGAACAAAGATTAGGGGTGACCTGAACCTATGTCCCAAGGCCATGGGCATGCTTGCTCTTAGCTCTATGATAAATTCTCTATTATTCCCACTGAGGTGAGAGTCACTTTTGTTTTTTATTTAGTGTTTTCTTTTTTTCTATTCTTATTTCCTTATTATATATATATGAGGGTTTGCCTGCACATATGCCAGTGCACCACATGCATACCTGGTGCCTTGGGGAGGCCAGAAGATGACATCAGGTCTCCTGGAACAGGAGTTTCACGGTGATAAAAGACCATGTGGCTGCTGAGAACTGAACGTAGGTCCCCTGCAGTAGCAGCCAGTGTTCTTAACTACTGAGCCATCGCTGCAACCCTGAGGGTTGTGTTTTTATGCTGATAGTATCAAGTGTTCACTTGCAGTGATGTGAGTTTCTTGTCTCAGTGTTTAAAGGGGAATGTTTCTCTCATCTGGCATTACTCCAGGTTCCACTGGATAGAGTGTCTTTTTCTCCTTTTAAGATTTTCCAAGCGAGAGAGATGGCTCAGTGGGCACAGCACTCACCTCACATGTATGCGGTCTTGAGTCCGAATCCCAAGAACTAATGTAAATGTAGGAGCAATAGCGGGTTCAATCCCAGCGTCCCTGCCACAGATGGCCAGGCAAGTAGGCAGGCACACACAAGAGTGGATAAGAGACCCTATCTCAAACAGGAGGGATGGCAAGAACTGACACCTAAGATTGTTCTGACCTCTACATGGGTACACAGCACAACCTCCCCCCCACACCCCCCACACATATTGGTTTTTTGAGACAGGGTCTCTCTGTGCAGCCCTGGCTGTCCTGGAACTCACACTGTAGACTAGGCCTTTTTTTTTTTTTTTTTTTTTTTTTTTGGGTGGGGTGGGGGTGGGTGTGGGGGTTTGGTTTGGTTTTTGGTATTGGAGGTAAGACAAAAGGCTGCACTGGAATCTGTTATGTACCAAGCTGACCTCAAACTCAGTGAATGCTGAATGCTAAACTCTGACTCCTGAATGCTAAAAAATCAAACATTTTTAATAAAAAGATTTTTGTGGCCCTGCTACAGCTGATAGTCATGTTACCATGTGCATGGCCTATGTTACCACCAAAGGCCATGTAGATGTCCTTAGTCTGTGCCTGAAGCCACATAGCTGTCCATGGGTCATGCTGCCACCTGGGGCCACGTTGATGTCTGAGGTACATGCTGCCAACAGAGCCCATGAGGATGTCTATGGCCTGTGCTGTCTCCTGAAGCCATGCTGATATCCATGGGCTGGACTGCCCCTGGGGATCACATTGGTGTCCTTGGCCCACACACCAGAGGCCAAGTTGATGTCCTTGATCTGTGCTGTCATCGAAGGCCATGATGGTGTTCATGGCCTGTGCTGTGGCAGAGAGCTATGTTAATGTCCATGGTCTGTACTGATGCCAGACTAGGCTGAGGTCCATGGCACACGGTGACACAGAGTGCCATGAGGATGCCACAGTTATTCCGTGCTCCCACTGACTGTAAAGGTCAAGGAAGCTACTTTGGCAGTGGTGTTGATGACTGCAGACTCACAGTAGAGAAAGAGAGTCACAGGAGACTTCTGTGACAACACTTATGCAGACATCCCCCCACCCCTGCTGCCAAAGTAGCAGCATAGCCGGGAAGCCACTGAGGAGAACTCTTAAATAGAAGGATGCTGAAGTGTAGCTCTCCACAGACGGTAGCTTCTGGTTGGGGTGCAGATGGGGAAGGGCTCAGTTTTCTTTAAGGGGCCGGACACTGGGAGTTTGACCACGCTCCAGAGAGTAGACAGGCAACACAATTGAACTTGTTTTGTTTGTTTTTGCTTTTGTTTTTGTTTGTTTGCTTTTTCTTTCTCTCTTTCAGGGGAGAAGTCATAAGAGTGGGGAACAGACCTAGGAGGACTGTTCAGTGAGTCCAATGGGGTGCATTAATCAATATAAATATTACATTGAAAAATAATAAAATAAAAACAATTTCTTAGCTAAGTGTGGTGAGGCACATCTGCAACCCCAGTCCTCTGAGCTGGGCCGGTGCTCAGAAGCTGAGGCAGAAGGACCTCCAGTTCAAGGCCAGCCTGGGCGATCCAGTAAAAGACCCTGTCTCATTTTATTATTATTTTATTAGTCTTTATTTTTAAATATTATCTTTCTCTAAGAATATTCATTTCCTGTGTATTGGGAGCCCAAGGTTGTCCCAGGGTCCACTGACACCTGCGTGTGCCCACTGACACCTGCGTGTGCCCACTGACACCTGCGTGTGCCCACTCAGCACTTTGCTTTGACTTTCCTCAAGTCTGTAAACATTTTTACCTATAATTTCTAATCTAGTAATCTCATGCTATATATTTTTTGTTTATAATGTTTTACATCTGTTTATTGTTAGCCATGGCACATGTGGAGGTCAGAGGACAACTTATGGGAGTTGTCCATCACATGGATCCCGCAGATCAAACACAGGTTGGCAAGCACCTTTCCCCACTAAGCAATCTTGTTGGTCCTGGCCGCTGTCAAACGTATCTCTTTGTTTAACATGGCGTATCTTTCTCCTTGGGTTTACTGACTGTGCACTAACCCCTCCTCTGTGCTGCTTCTGTGTTGGACCTCGGCACAGCTTGCCTCTTGTTTGGGGCTCACTTTTCCCACTTTGAGTGCTTTGGAATCCTTATTTGGATGCTGGACAGAGTGAATGTTACTTTACAGATGTTTCCCATCTCCATATTCCTATAAAGATCTTTGAAGTTTCTTCTAGAACATAGTTAAATACTTGGAGACAGCAGGCCCATGACAGCAATACTTCGCCAGTCCACCACTCCCCAAACCCTGGCTAGAAGTTAACTCCTATTCCCACTTCAGCCACTCAGGGACATCACAGGACCATGGGTTCTCCTCTTTTGCTAACCTGGAAACTCCCCAAGCCAGTTAACAGACACAATTGAGCACTTGTCTCATTTTGATATATCCACCTGCATTGCCCATGTTCCATATCTGAAAGCCACTGCATGAACATTTTGCCCGGCTTCTTACCTGTTTAAGACTGGGGCTATAAACCTGGTCTCTATTTCTCCTCATGAACTAGGAGCATTGAGCTCCACAGGCTACTTAAAAATGCAAGATGGATCAGCAGGTAAAGGTGCTTGCTGCCAAGCCTGAAGACCAGTTTAATCCCCAGAATCCACATGGTGGAAGGGAAGAACTGACTCCATCTAGTTGTCCCGATACCCACATGAGCAACAGAACGTGAGAGAGTATGCGTACCACACAGGCACACATACACACTAAATGACATTTCAGAAGTTTCTGAGGTGCTTGGAAACCGTTGCCAACCATCCTCAGCTCTCCCTGTTGCTTGGTGAGTCATTACTCGTTTCCAACATAACCCCGCTGTGATCAGAAATCCTTTGGTTTGTGCCAACCTCAAGGAAGCAGAGCTGAGGCTGAGAGGCACATGAACCCTGCACCTCTCATGTAGAGCATTCCATTGAGTGTCAGTCAAGGAAGTCTCAAGATCATTCTGGGCTACTTTAGCGGACTTGTTCAGTTCCTGCAACCAACTGTGTGAAGAAGGGCGTTAGGTCTCCAGCTGGACTTGTGGATTTGCTGGCTCTCCTGGCTCTCCTCCTGCAAAAACCCTTCTCAAGCACTGCTGGCCTGCTGGCCAGTGAGCGCATACACCTGACGCTACCTTCTTGATGAATCCACTCTTTCCCCTGCCACACCATTCGCCTGCCCTTCACGTTCACTGTGGGCGCTGTTTTTTCAGTCTGTTAACCTTTACCCTAGTTGTTCCTTTCCTGACGAACCATACCACTTCTCAACAGCAGTAGTGTGTTCTTTTTTTAAATGCATTTTTAAAGGATTTTTAAAAACATTTATGGGTGTTTTGTCTACATGTATGTTTGTACAACACAGAGGCCAGAAGAGCATGCCAGATTAGAGCTGGAGTTATAGGCAGGCGTGGGCTGCCACGTGGGTGCTGGAAATTAAAGCCAGACCCTCTTCAAGAGCAGCCAGTGCTTTTGACCACTGAACCATTCCCAGCCTAACTTTTTACTCCATTCTGACAATCTCTTTTCATTGTCACGTTTACTTCATTTAATGAAGTTGTTGATGGAATCAGATTTTTATTTGCTATTTGTTTTCCTTTTACCTCTCTCTTTATACTTCGTTCTCCTTTATTGCCTTCTTAAACATACCTGAATTCCATTTTCCTTGGCTTCTGGTCTTTTAGCTATCTCTTTATATTATCTCTTCAGTGCTTGCTCCGGGGTCCTGATATACATCCTTAATGTCTTGTTTCTGTCTTGCAGATGAAGCTGTCCCAGTTCCACACACAGCATGGGACTATAAATGCGCTTCCACCAAGCCCACAGTTCACCCCGAAGCACCATGGATTGCATTTATGGGTGCCATAAACCACACAATGCAGCCTCCTCTGCCTTCAACATTATGTGTGTTTTTAATTTAAGATGAAATAGTCTTTCAGACCCTGACATGGATATTTCCGTTCCTGTGTCCTCCAAGCCTTGCTGCGTCCTAGCTGACGTTACCCTGTGGAACCCTGAAAACCTTCTAACAAACACCACAGTGCTGCACACCTGCGGCACTGAATGTCAAAGTCTTCATTTACTCAGCACATACACACTGCACCTTCACCCAGCACACACACACACTGCACCTTCACTTAACACACACACACACTGCACCTTCACTCAGCACACACACACACTGCACCTTCACTCAGCACACACACACACTGCACCTTCACTCAGCACACACACACACTGCACCTTCACCCAGCACACACACACACTGCACCTTCACTCAGCACACACACACACTGCACCTTCACTCAGCACACACACACACACACACACACACACTGCACCTTCACTTAACACACACACACACACACTGCACCTTCATTCAGCACACACACACACTGCACCTTCACTTAGCGCACACACACACTGCACCTTCACTCAGCACACACTGCACCTTCACTTAGCGCACACACACACTGCACCTTCACTCAGCACACACACACACTGCACCTTCACTTAGCACACACACACTGCACCTTCACTTAAGGACACCAAGCCACAGCCGGGGCTCAGACGGCACTCTGGAGGCACTGTCCTGCAGTCTCTGGGTTAGAGTCATTTTTCTCTGGCTGAAATTGGAGTTTGTATCACATGCTTTTCTTGCCAGTCTGTACATGGACTTGAGGGATTTCCTAGTGTTTCACACTTGAGGTCTAGTTCTTCTGCATCCAATAGTTTTGGGGCTGCAAAGGTTTCACTGCCCACCCTCTGGACATCTCCTCCACTCTGTGGTATGGCCAAGAGGTGCAGCCTTGACTTCAGACACGGTCTCAGTGCTGGCACTTGTACTTGCTGACTTGAAGCTTCGACCTCTCAGCTAAGACTTCCTCTATTTATTCATTGGGGGTGATTTCCTTTACGCCCCTGAGCATATCTATGATGGCTATTTGAAAATACTTGTCAGCTGATATCAGTATTTGGTCCATCATGGAACTCAGACTTCTTTTCTGCTGTTTCTGGCTTTACCTAATAGTTTGGGGTAGAATATTCGACTATACCAAATGTCTGTTGTAGTAATTCTGATTCTGTTGTGTTCCTTTTAAGAGTATTAATTTTAGAAAGAAAACAGGTCGCTCCCTTAGCACCACTCACTTTCAGACTCCACCCAGCCCACCCCTGCCCTATAAATGACAGACATTCTTCTTCAGCTTATTCATTGTAACTGGGTTGAGGAACAGCATCCCCACATGTGAGCTAAGGGGCCATCAGACTTTCACATCAAATATGGGGCTCTAGCTCCCTGCCCTCCTTTCTAGAATCTCTGTCCTACCTTTGGGGACATCTACTGTGGTTGTCCCCCACTCTGTCCTCTGATTCTTCAAGTCAGCAACAGCACAGTCACTTTCTCCAGTGTTTGCACTGGGCCTGCCCACGGGTGAGGGCCCATCAATGCAGGAAACTGGGTCATCTGCTGTCTACTTCCTGCCTGCTTTTTGTGACCTTGCAGTACATTCAGGGGACATCACTGTGGCAGAGTTGAGAGGGACTAGCAATGAGAGGGACTATCCAGCTGGCACCCTGCTTCACTACCCAAAGTCATGCCGAACTGTCAGTTTCAGGCTTCCATTTCCCAGCATGGAGTGTGCCGGGGTCTAGTCAGCACCTCACCCACCTCGCTGGTCCTCCCCACCCACCTTGCTGCTCCGTGCATATACCAGGGTTGCCCTGCCTAAGTAAACATCTTCTCCACACCCTAAAGCTATGTAGGACAGTGGGAAATAGAGCTATTATTTTCTGGGGTACGTCACTACACCACAGATTACATGAAGGCACACTGGAATGCACAAACTATTACCATGCACTTGAGGCGCAAGAGTGGGACTGGCCTGCAGTAGGGTCTATCTCCTCTGCTGCACAGATGGGGACACTGAGGCACACCTGCTCTTTACCCTTGACAGCTTGGGAAGGCTGCAGGGCTTCTAGCTTCCTTGGACAATGTCACCGGCGTTCCTAAGGGAAGGGTACCCAGCTGCTGGTGTCAGGGTCACACATTTGCTCACTCAGAAGGAGCAAGAGAAAGAAGTGGCTTCTTACACCACTTCCTTCCACTTCCCAAAATGTTCTTCATACTACAAGATGCAAGGTCTCCCAGAGTAAGGGCTGAGGAAAAACTGAACCAGAATCTGTAAGTACACAAGCATCCATTACAGAGAATGCCATCACTTAACCCTCTCTACTCAACACCGCCAGAACAGAGGATGGAGTTTTAAATGTCATCTGAAGATGTAAAAGGGCAAAGAAGAGAGAAACAAATGGATTACGACCAGGACATCAGCGAGTCCTCAAGAGGTGCCGTGTGGGGAGATCACAAAGGACACCTGCTTCTGAGTGCCCTACAGGCCCCTAGCAGGTAATAGTTGGAGGCAGTTAATCTTGGGGTAACTAATCCTCTTTCCTAAAGCTCTCCATCCTGAACCTTCTTCTGAAGGGGGAAAGAAAACTATTGTGTTGCTTCCCACCTCACAGTGACAATATCTTGAGCAGGTACGCCTTGGATGCCTTTAAGGATTTCACCAGAATCAACCCGGTCCTTACCAAAACCTAGTGAGGAGGAAACATCCTCCCGCTTGCCCGGAGATGAAAAATGTTCAAGAGATGAAGATGGTGCTGACTGCACACAATTGTAAATGTGTCAAATACCACAGAATTTTAGACAGACAGACAGACAGACTGAGAGACAGATGCGCGCGGGGGGTGGGGGGAGGGCAGGGCGTTGAGGAGGAGCCGAGCATGGAAGTGCACATTTGTAATCTGTACAGGAAGATAATGTGTAAGACAAAGAAGCTTATAATCGGAAGAATTTTATTTTCCTGCAGCTACAGACCATGGAATGCAACAGTGCTGGTGTGTGTGTGCCTTCACCCTACAGTCTATGGCCCACAGCAAGCAGAGAAGTCTTGAGTGGAAGCCATTCCATCTCCCCTG
The DNA here is from genome assembly GCF_900095145.1 of Mus pahari. Taxonomy (NCBI): domain Eukaryota; kingdom Metazoa; phylum Chordata; class Mammalia; order Rodentia; family Muridae; genus Mus; species Mus pahari. The sequence goes on along the minus strand of NC_034596.1, from coordinate 102,995,293 downwards.
CTGAGAACTCTCAGGAGCTTCTCCTCATAGGCCAAAAGCCCTGTCAGATGCCTTGACATCCACCCCTCATGCCCGCCCAGCCCCACCTCCCACAACCAAAGTCCACAGCAGGCCACCTTCTCCAGCCTCCCCGCCCTTCCCTTGAGGTACATCTCTCCTGCTCTGCCGCAATCCCAATCCCTTCCTTACCTCAGTGAGAAACTTGTCCCTCCCAGGCCAGGTGAAGACACACAGATGTTTCCCTGACATCTAAAGCTTTCCTGGCCGTGCCCCTCCCCCTCCCCCACCCCTCCCAGGCTGAGTTAAGAACCTGCCACCAGCATGACCTTCACTCCTCTCTTGCACAGCTTCTCCACTGAAATGTTCTCTCATTAGGACCCTCACGGTACCCCACAGACTAAGGTCTAGACTTGCCAACAGAGCCCACGTGACCCCTCTCACCCTCTGACATGGCTGTGACTTTATAGGTGATGAAGCAGCCACTCCAAGTGGGAGACACCTGTCCAGGCTGCACAGTGAGCTAGGAGCAGGCCAGGGTGGGCAAAGCACCCATGCTTCTCAAGGAGGTTGGGGGTTGGGGTCGGTCCACCTCATCCACAGCCAGGGAGCCAGGAGAGTGCTGGAAGGAGACAGAGGGTGACACTGGGTGTGGCCCTCACACTCCAACACAGGCAGGAACTTCGAGCAGAGCCAAGCAACAGTTTCCACTTGGCAGCTTCAACTGCTGCTGCTCATTCCTGGGATCCCACTGAATGTAAAATTGCCATCCCCGCTTCCACTGCTTAACGGCTTCCAGTGTTCATAAAACCCCATTTTCAAAGGTGTTGTTCCCCATCAATCCCAGAATCAGAGAGCACAGATATGGCGGGGGCCCTGAACTTGACCATTTTCCCCTGGTGCCAACAGCTACATGCACACAGCAAGAAGATGTAATGGCCTGATTTGGCATGGTGGGAAGGAGTAAATTGCTTGAGTCTGCGAAATACATTACCTCAATCTCACAAATGGTTTCTGAAAATCATTAGGCTGCAGAAATAGCTTCTGCAAGCCCTGCTTCTGCTGCCTTCTGCAACTGCTCAGTGCCACCCAGTCACTGCCTCAGGCACTGCCAAATTCAGAGTGCCCCATCCTAGGCCCTTACTCGGGAGAGCAAGCAGGATGCCCACAGGCTCCTCAGTAGCAGCAAGTCAGGCGTGAGAGCTTCAGGGACTTGAAGAAAAGCCCTCTTCCTATCTGGGACCCCCACCACCCACATGGGCTATACACCCCAATCCACACTCATGTGTTTATCCATACATGCAGTCCATACACTTGACCTGTCCACACACCATGGTCATGCACCTCCTCCACAGTTGTGGTAGGGTTACAGGTCCCTCATTCATCGTTAGAAACAATCTCTAAGTCTAAAGGAACAGTTGAGAACTAGCTGAATGTCTTCCAGCTCACCATGACAACACACAGCTGAACCAAGCTCATTCCCGGGACTGAGGTTCCTTCAGGATGAACATGTACTGGATCTTCACAATTGGCTCTATGTCCACATCAGCCGGAGTTCCCAAGATGTGAAGGAGTACTGAGTTCATCTGTATACTTATGTGGCTTCAGTGAACACAAATTTCTTTTTCCCATAAAAGTTCAGCAAATGCCCCAAAGTATGGTGGTAGAGCAGGTGACATTTCCAGGGCATCTATGTCCATGGGTTTCTGAGGTCTTGCAGCCTGAAGCTGTCAGAAGCATCAGGACTAGAGTGTAATGGGAGCCCCTGAGCTATGGCACTGTGAGGTGTCACAGGCGAAGGCCAAGCAGCTCCTGCAGAGTGGTGTGCCAACTGCAGAAGCCCTGTTGCCGTTTACTGTTAGCCAAAGCTTTCGGGTATGGTACATGACTTCTGATTTTTAATTTCTTGTGTTTATTTTGCACATATGTATTTGTACACATATGGACATATTACAGCACGTGCCAGAGGACAGCTTGCAGGAATCAGTTCTCTCCTTCCATTATGTGTGTTCTAGGGGATGAGCTCGGTCCATCGAGCTTCATGGCAAGCACCTTTACCTGCTGCGCTATCTTGCTGGCCCCCAGATTTTTTAAAACAGGAAAAGACCCTGTTAAACACTCCAGCTGCTGGGTAGTTTTCAAGCTGCTGTTCTGAATAAGCTACCAGCAACACCGCTGCTTACCAGCTGTAATAACTATGTCATCAGTACAGATTCCAGTCACCACCACAGTCCACAGCTGTCACTTCTGAACATCCTTAGGACCCCAGAAAGGAGGGCTCATAGTGCCCACTGACTTCTCCTCCAGATTCTGATGGCCTTACAGCCACCCTATCCCCACTCCAGAGGGATGGAGGCAGGATGCAATACCTTATTAGCTAACAGAAGGCATCAGCTGTACTGAGAACCTTCTGATCATTTTACCTAGATGGCCAACTTAAAACCCCTTCCCTAACCTTGGTCTCATCCAGGCCCACCCCATTGCCCACAGTGGGGCAATTCTGAGCCCCAGCAGCAACAACCTTCTACAGGGGAAGGTAGCTTTGCCAGAATGCTAATATTCAGTTAAGCCTTCAGTTTGCAACCCCTGCCCTGGAACCTTACCCTGTCTCAAAATTAAAAAAAAAAAAAATGTTTAAAAAGGTAAACGCAAAAGGCTAGAGACATATTGCTTGGTATGCTTATAGCATGCACAAGATCCTAGGTTCAGTACTTAGTATGGTGTGTGTATGTGTGTGTGTGCCCTCTTGTGTGGAGTTAACCCTCATGAAGTCACTGTGCACACATTATAGACAAAATAACCAAACTGAGTCCCTGAGGCAGACTCTTACTAGCAGCGCCTTGAAGGAGCCCCATGTCATTCTTCTTGCAGTAAACATGCAAATCTGGCATTCACAACAGACTAAGTTGCTTTACTCTGTGCCTATTTGCATGACTTTTAATGGCAAACAGTAATAAAGTGTAACGGAATCCTCTAATCCTAAATGTGTCAGACTCTGCTGCAGAGAAGTGCATTGATAATAGACTCCAAAGTTTCGTTGGAGGAATTGTAGGGCAGACCTTGCCTACTGCCAGAAGACATGCACAGACCCTGGGGGACACAGGAGGACCGCAAAGAGGACACCGGGGCTTTACTGTTCAGGCTACCCCAGGTCTAACACCCTACCCTGACCCCTTGGCCCATGAGGTCTGGGAAAACGACTGCACCTCTGAACCTCCATTCCCACAGTTAAGGTTATCTGTTCCCAGGGCCACGGAGACCCTTGATCACATTAAAGCAGTGACAGCAGACGCAACACCGAAGCCACATTAGCTCTTGGCTCTCTCCCAGCCTTCCTCCTGCTGCCAAAATCTGTGTTGGCACACAGGGCTGTGGCTGAAAAGCATGCCAGGGAGGGGAGATGAGGTGGCATTGCTTCCTTTAGAGATGACCTTTTCCTGAGGCCACCAGCAAGCGAGTGGGAGTGGAGACTCAAGCTTCAAAGCCCAACACGCCAGTGTAGGCTCTCCTGCGCTAGGTGTGGCAGATTGCAAGGAAGGTGGCTACTTTCCACTGGGCCTCTCCTGAGATGGGAGACCGTGTACTTGCCCCAGTATTTAAAAGGCATCCTGTCTTTCCCTCTCCTGAAGAGCTCACTCAGGCACATCCCCAAGAAGGGAACACACCACTTTCAAAGGGTCAGCACTGCCACTACCCATGGAGACCCCTGAGGTTCTGCCCCAGGTTCAAAACTTACTAAGTCACACTATGAGGCACCTCCCAGGCAACCCCAACTACAAGTGGAGGCAAGGTGCCCTCTTCCTGGGAACAAGGCCTTTGTGGTGCCCAGAGGACTGAGGGAGCCATGGCCAGGCAGGCCCAGGCCTTCGTTCTGGGAGGTAGTACCGCTCCTGGGGTAGCCAGGCATGAGATCGTGCGCCAGGAGCTTGGCGGCGCGGCTGTTACCACTCATGCGCTATTCAGTCAGCAAATATTCCTCACCTCGGCCTGCAGCACTCCCAATTAATGAGAGAACAAATTAAACTGTCATTACTTTGGTTTAATTCTGTAATTAAAGAACTTCAAGAGGCGACAGGCACTAAATAATGCATGCTTTTGTCAGAGGAATTCGGAGTTCTGGGCAAGGGAAAATAAATAAATAAAGGGGGAAGCTTTCGGGAAAGGAGAAGAGGTGAGAGCAGTGACGTTTATCCCTAAATGTTGCTGGGAGGGAACAACTGGCAACAGCTGAAGGACTCAATTTGTTTTTGAATTAAGGCTTCAGCTATCAGGAAAGCAGGAGGACATGCAGCCCCCTCCCCTCCTCGCATCTGCCATGAACAGGAATGGCGTCCTGAGTAATTCAATTGGTGGCTTTTCCAGTTGAGGAGGCAAAGCGCAGCAGTCATTCTGACATCTGCTGCTTGTGACTCTCCTTTTTATGTCAGTTCAGGGGAGAGAGAAATAAAGAAATGGAACGCATGTGGCACGTAAATTTTTTTAAATGTGTGTCCCTCATCCAGCAGAACACGCAGCTGCCACACGCTACAAACCTAATGAGGTTGTTACATGCAGCTGGGGACAGAGGTGGGGTTGGGGCTGGCTGCACAGGATGCAGACCCAGCTTGGAGGATCCTGCCTCAGGCAAGATGTTCCACTGAGCAGACCCAGCCCCCACCGTGGTGGGACCAGGACTCAAGAAGACAGGGGGGAGGGACATAGTGCAGGAGGCCTGAATTAGGAGGCAGCACCCAGGCCTGCAACTCTCAATTAAATAAGTTCCTGGGATGTTTTCTTCTTGTCAAGCACTAATGTTTTCATAAATCCCATACACAGTATAACTGCTGTGTCCTGATTCCTGAATCACATAGAGAAATAGTATTCAGACACAGTCTCCATTTAAGTTTCTATTGGCCACAGAACCAAAGGATGAAACATTATTAAATGGTTTTTTTCCCCTGTACTATCTCGAAGTTCCAAGACCAGCTTGAAGGTTTCCCTGAAAAGGCTGGCTGTGTACTTAGTACACAGAATAGTGGCTGCTTTACAAACTGCACACTTTTATCTGATTACTGCCCCTGCCACATCCTGCCAGCCATGGGATTAAGAAGCAAAAGAAATTACGCTGACGGGAAAGGTTCTGAGCAACAGGTAGAGAAGGCAGGGGTTGATTTGGCTTCCAGACCATGTGTCAGGGCAGCAGAGGTGGGTCATCTATGCAGGTTGTCCAGCACATGAAGCTACAGGGACATAAACTCACTCTCACAGTACTCAAAGATTTTTTTTTATTTACATTATTAAATGTGGCAATTTCTCCTTACTAGCCTAGGAGCCCCAGCCTCTGGTTCACAGTCACCTACCCAGGACTTGCTAGACTGCTGGGCATTCAGTAAACACTTACTGAATACTGGCTTTCTGGTTGACTCCTGTATTTGACTCCTGGGAGGAGCTCACTGCCACCTGGAAGGGGCCATTTGTCAAGGGGAAGTTCAGGCTACACGACAAAGGAAGTTCCTCACATTTGCCCTGAACAAGCAACAGGAAGCCAAAGAGCAGCAGTGTTGCCTGGAGCTCCCTCTGCCACTTTATAAAGCAAGGGGCTACCTGCACTCTGCTTCCAGGGCAGACAGAGGCTTCTTAACTATAAACAAGGAAATAAAGTGTTCCATGCAGGATTCCTGTAAGGACTGTGGGTCAGGACCTGCACACAGTAAGAGCTCAATACAGGAACACAGCTACTGGGAGTCTATACCTCTACCGGAACCTCCCTCCAAGCCATCAGAAACAACAGCGGTGATAGAGTTAGCAGTGATAGCTTTGGTGGCAGGCTAGGAAGGAAAATGTGTGTGCACACTTCTTCAGGGAACTCTAGCCCTCCTACAAGGCAGAGCCCTGCACTCATACCCCACTTTCAACCCTTGTAGAAAGGTTCAGCTAAGACACTGCCTGGTAAGGATCCCTCCTTTGAAAACCCAAACTGCTGCTGTGAGGAAAATGTTTAGCTGCTGAGTATACACACTGATAAATCAGACATCACAAATAAAGAACCTGATAATGCACACCATGGCCTCAGGAAGAGAAGACATGCACTCAACCAGAAGAGAGAGAGAAAGACAGTCGAAGTAAAAGCTAGTGGAATGGAAACTAAAGACTCTATGAAACTCAGAATTGGTTCTTTGAAAAGATAATCAAAATTGACAAACCCTTAGGCAAAACAAAACGAAAAGGGGCCACACCCAAACATAAACTAGAGGTGAAAGGGGGCACTAATGAAGAGGCTCTTTAAAGAATACTTTAAAAAATATATTCTAAAAAGATGGCAAATCTAGAAGAATTAATACATTTCTGACATATATGACTTAACCAAAATCAAATCAAGATAAACAACTCAGTGGTCTATAAAAAGCAATAAATTGAAACAGCAAATAAAGTCTTTAAAAGGTCAGAACCAGATTCCCTGCTGAACTCTACCCCACCATGAACTATCCCATAAAAAACAGAAAGGAAAAGAACACAAATGCCTCTGTGGTGTGAATATTAACTACCCAGAACCAAAACCTGATAAAGTCACTTCAGCAAGAGAACACCATAGACCAACTTCCCTAACGCCCATAAATGCAGCACTTCCTAACACCACATTTGAAAACCCAACTTGACACATATTGTAAAACAATTCTACAGCATGATCAAGTTGGTTACATCTCAGGACTGCAAGGATGCCTCAGTACATACAAACCAACAACTGCAATACAGAAAGAGAGACTCGCCAGAAATCACAGGGTCATCTTAACAGATGCGGAAAGGGCCTTTGGCACAGCTTCATGTTCTCTATGATAAAAAAGCCATGAAGTTGAGGGACACACCTCATCACAGCAAGAAGTATACCCCCTCCCTAAAGCCAACGGTATGCTAACTGGAGGACTGCTGGATTCCTCTAAGACTCAAGGACAAGACAAGAGTGTCCAGGCTGCCATTCTCCTTCACTACAGTCCGTAAACTCCGAGCAAGAGCAAGAACAAGAAGGCCTGAGGAAAAAACACAGTGGATACAAACCGGAAAGAAAGAAGTCAAAGGACCCCAGTTTGCAGATGTTACCCCATAATTAAAAAGACCCTGAAGACGCCACCAGGAAATCTGAGAGCTTCAGCAAAATCAATACACAATAATTAGTGGTTTTCTATACTTCAACATGGATGCTGAAAAGAAGCTAGTAAGTACATTTTAAAAACTGCTCAGCATCCTTATCCACGAGGGAAAACTAAAACTCCCGGATTCCCTCTCACCCAGTAAGAATAGCCAAACTCAGCAAACAGACAAGTGCTAGCAAAAATGAAGGGGCTTCATCACTGCTGGTGAGCGCATGTACCTGTGCATCCTGTGCAGCGTCAGTACGGAGGTTACACAAAAGCCTCAGATAGAACTGTATGACCCAGCTACATACACTGGGTCCATCCCAAAGGAGTCTGTGTCGGGATACACAGAGATGCCTGCATAGCCATGTTCATGGCAGAACTGTTCACAACAGCCAAGACAGAAAACCAGCATCCATGCCCTTGATATGTAAATGGATAGAGAACCGTTAGAAGGCTCTGGAAACGCTCAGCTGTTTAGCTCCCTAACCCATATAGGACAGCAAGGCTCTGCAAGCTCGGCTCTCTGTCCAGCAGGAGGCAGAGACAGGCTAACCCCAGGAGTCTGTGAGCCAAATAGACTGGTGGACAGAGGAAAGAGAGACCGGGTCAAACAAGGTGGAAGGCGAAGGCTAACACCTGAGGTTGTCTTCTGACCCTACAAGTAAGCAGTAGTGTGTACAAATCGTGCATATACATATACACAAACATACACTACACATATACAAAAAAAGTTTTTTAAAAAAGGTATGTGTATATGCATATACACACACAGTGGAGTTTTATTCCACTGTAAAGAAGAATGAAATAGGCAGGTGCACACCTTCAATCCCAGTGCTCAGAAGGCAGAGGCAAGTAGATCGCTGAGTTCGAGACCAGACTGATGTACAGAGTTCTAGGACAGCCAAAGCTACACAGAGAGATCCTGTCTCACAAGAGAGAGGAGAGTGTAATTCTGTCACTTACAGGAAACTGGATGGAACTGGGAATCATTACATTAAACTAAAGTAGATAGAATCAGACAGACAGACAGATCTTGCATGTCTCCTCACAAATAAAATGTAAGTTAAAATAAGAAAGTAAAAGGAGGCGCATGTGGAGGGAGGAATCTGAAAGGACAGGATGGCGAACACAGGAGCGAGAGCACGCATGGTGCGTGCGCATCTTTCGCTCAGGCAAACACTGTCTGCTTTGGGGCGTTGGCTTTTGTTTTCTTTGCAGTTTTGTTGTTGATAGGTTTTCGTTGTTGTTGTTCTTGGTTGTAGCGGTGGTGGTTCTGTTTTGTCTTGGTGGTAGTGGTGGTGGTGGTTCTGTTTTGTCTTGGTGGTAGTGGCGGTGGTGGTTCTGTTTTGTTTTGTTTTGTCTGTATGTTTGTTTTTTGAGATAGAATCTTACCATATAGTCCTGGCTGACCTGGAACCTCCTACATATACCAGGCTGGCCTGGAACTCAGAGAGATCCACCTGCTTCTGCTTCCTGACAGCTAGGATTAAAAGAGCACACCACTATACCTCTCTTAAAGTATGTGTGTATGAAGGCAGGAGAAGGAGGGGGAGGGGAGGGAGAGGGAGAGGAGACCCAGAGACAAGGGAAAAAGGTAAATGAGGGAGGGATCAGATATGAGCTAAGTGCACTGATATACACATATAAAATGTAATTAAATCCATTCATTTATACATTAACCAAAATTTACTCTTTACACTTGCCCCTCCCCTGGCTCCCTCTCCCACTCAGTTAGACAGGTCTATCCTATCCCCCAAACAGCACCCCATCCAAATCTGCCTGTGTCTCCACTCTGCCACTGCAGCTCCTAGGGAAAGTCCCCCAGGCCCACACCTTAGAGTGCAGGAACTCTGCTAACTAATGACTAAGTAGACTGTGGAACAGAGTGCCTCCTATGTGTTCATGATGGTGATGCCCGAGTGTTCTGGGAAACAGAGTCTTGTCTCTGGCCTGGTTTCAGGACCAAATCAGGCAGGGCTCTGTCTGTCTGCCTTAGCTGATTAAAGTGATGAACAGGACGTAAGCACAGGCTGTTTACTGGCCCCACACAGAATCCTCTCAAAATGCCAGGGACTGGGTACTTTGACACAAATTCAGCAACAGCATCTTTAATCATTTCAGGGTTAATAAAAAATGTCAATTATGTTTGTCATCATGGTTATCCTGGGGGAAACAATCCCAGCACAGACAATCTTTGGCCAAATGACAGCCTGCTCTATTTGTCATAGGTCCTTCCAGCTGCCTCACTGATGAATTAATCAAGTTGGTTGCCTCCCCCTGGCTAATCCGTTCATAAATAATCAGAAGTAATATGGATCTCACAAATAAGCCTGACCTGCAGATCGCTATCCCTAAAGAAAGGCAATAAAAATTAGAGACAAGGTTCTAAGTCCATCTGAAGGTGGGTTCCTGCTTGGGAAGCACCAGGCTCCTCCACACGGGCAGCACTCCTGTCTCTGCAGTGGGGTCCCTCTCCTGTGGAGTTCAGTACAGGTCCCTACAGGGCACATCCTCTGCATCATCAGCCTCTCCCTGCTCCCACCCCCTAACCTCATTATGGAGCCCCATTCTACAGCCAATGCAAAACAGGAGCTCAGAACAGCCTGGAGAGGCAAGCCTCCTGGGGACTCAAAGCCAGGTATCTAGCGCCACCCTGCTGCCAGCAGCCAAAGGGCTCGCTGAGTGCTGCTGGGCTACACTGGAGGAGGAGGGGTTCGCAGCCAAGGAATCAAGGAGTGCTCCACTGGGCAGGAGCAAGGGCATCAGGAGAACACTGCCTACAACAACTGCCTTCAACGTGCAGCAGGAAGTAGAGTCCCGGAGGGAAACACTACCTTCTACCCCCGAGCTACTTCAAATAATGCTCTCAGAAAACCTGCCTCAATTAAACATTCTATCAAAGAGTAGCGTGACAGGAACAGGACAGGACAGCTTTCTACATGCAGCTCTTCACATTGAGTCCTGTCTTGGAGACATGGATCTGAACCCTGGGGCAAACTTCCCACCTTCCTCCCCACCCCCAGCACCTGAGTACACTCTGACTATCCCTGTTAACATCAATGCTTTACCAAATCCTCAGACATTCAAGTCATTTGTATTTTCAGAGAGAACATGGACAGCAAGAGAAATCTGCAAGTATTCCCAGAGCTGATGTTAAAGCTGTAGCAATTCAAAGGGTTAAGCTGAGCATAACTCCTCAGAGATCACTGTTAGCTTCCTTGCCTTGCTGTCACATAAAATGTGTCCACCCCCACACGGCAACTGGGGGATGCCAACTGTCCTTCCAGAGAGTTCTGTTGCGAGTGAGAAAGCCAGATGACACACTTCTTCCCCAGCCCAGCAGTCATTAGGTTTACAAGTTCGCTTTCATGAGACAGGCAAACCTTCATTCTGACAGCTTCCCTCAACTGCTGGCAGGCCTAGCTCCTTCCTAAGCAATAAGAGCTCGTGAATGGCTACAATGGTAGTGCATACTGTGCCAGGCTGTCATTCACTCAATCCTATTGGCAGCCAGCCATGTGATACACAGGGCTGAGATGGGACCCGTGGATGAACCTGACCAGCCAGGGATTCCCAGGCAGAGTCTCCATGTTGAGAGTGTCTGCCTGAGTCAATGCATGGCAGCCATGCCTCACACATGCTACTTATAACCAGCAACCACCCAAGATGATGTCATTCCACACATCACCAGCAAGTAAAGGGCAGGAGGAGAAGTGCCACCTTCCTAGGACACAGTCAGAAAGTCTCCAAGAAGGCTCTGGCCCACTGCTCCATGACACACTGCTGGGCTGTCCCAGAGCAGGGTAACCTGGTCACAGCCAGAAACGCACAGGCCTCAGGAGAGGTGCTAGAAGTGAGTACAGCTTGGAAGACTGACTGTGCTGGACTCAAATCTTAGCTCTGCCTGTTACCAGCTGTGTGGCCCTAAGCCTCATATTATACCTCTCTGAGTCTTCCTTTTCTTAGACATAGATAGGGAAAATGTATGGGAATTTATGGGATGGCTAGAAGATTTTAAAAGGCTAAACATGATGGCCTGAGCCTTCTTTGTAAACTGTGCTAAAAACTGGCTTCAGAAGAATGAGCTTAAGAGTCAGACCCACATCCCAGCAGTTAGGAGGCAGAGGTAGGTGGATCTCTGAGTTTGAGGCCAACCTGGTCTACAGAGTCTCAGGGAGAGAAAGGGAGAGAGAGAGAGAGAGAGAGAGAGAGAGAGAGAGAGAGAGAGAGAGAGAGAGAGAGAGAGAGAGAGAGACCCACTTCTAACCCCACCCTCCAGAGCAGACCATCCAGTTGGAAGGTGGTGGATAAGGGGGCTAAACCTGCAGGCCCTAGGCTGGCTCAGCTCCCCATAGCTATAGGGTAGTGCAAGGGTTAAGGAGCTGGTGTCTAGCACAGAGGGGGTGTTCAATAAAAGCTCATTCAATTCAATTTGACTTAATTAAAAAACCGTTCTCATAGCCCTGGGAAGAGCAGGAACACAGAGGGCTAAAACTCCAAGCTGAAATCCATTTGAAGCTATAAATCCCAAGCCCTGCCAATGGGTGCATTTTCTTATTAAGCGACAATATTATAAAGCTCTTCTGAATTCCTAGTAATGTTTAAGAGCCCTGTCTTCATCAGGCTGAAAGCTGTTGTCAAGTCACAAAGAACTTGAAGGGGATCTAAAGACAACTGATGAAAAGGACCAACGGAAACCAAGTTTCCCGAACATATCAAATGATTCCGAGGCCGTGCCTGCCTTTGCAAAGCTCCTCCAAATTACACTTCATTATGAGACTCGGAAATTAGACACCAGTAACCAAATGAGAATGCCAGAACACATAAATATTTACATAATCGTCAGAATGATATTCGTCTCCTGTGCAAATCGACCTACCACTTTGTTTCTTCTTATTAACTCAAGTTTAGAAATGGGACAATCGTGTGAAATGGGGCCCTGGGGATTGCCTCCCCAACTTAAACTATTTCCTTTTGCTTTTCAGAAAACAACAGTGTGTCAAGAGAGAACATCACAAAGGAGCAAGGAGGGAAGGAGACATCTTCTGCCTCCTGCAGGACTGGGAGCAGCACCTAAGTGGGAGGCTTGGGGGCCGCAGGTTACAACAGGACCAGTGGAGAGAGCAACAGAAGAAGCAGTTTATGTCCCTATACAGGATGCCAGATGCCTGTTGCTTTAAACCTATACTACTGCTCTCCAAAAATAGGGATTCTGATCCTCCTTACAGGGAAGGAATCAAAGGAACCTGAACAAGAAGTCACCATCCTAGGCCACATGGCTAGAGAAGGCCAAAGTCAAGTCTGGGAGCTTTTTCTGCCTGGCTAACACCACTTCTTGGGTGCTAAAAGCAACCCAAGAAGGTTGAACTCTTGAAGGCCACCAGCCTAGTACCTAGGTAGTGGACCTTGCTGGTGCCTGCGGTGGTCTCTGAAGGAGACCCTGGGGCAGAGGCTGTATGATAGTGAGAACGGATATAGTCAGGTACTTCTCCAGACAGGCTCAGCCCTGAAGGAAGGCCCTGTGCTGGGCCTATCTCTCCTCTCCTGAGCATCCTCTCCAGCCTCGGCCACACTCTACACACAGGCATGAGCCCTGGATCGAGCTAAGCCCACCACAATGCACTGGGGGTCATGTGGTCCAGTGCATGCTTAAAATACTTCAGAGCCTCATGGGTGAGACTTTGTTGGGTCATATTCTCCAAAACATATGCCAGGGTGGGGGAATTTCCAGGGGTGGGACCTCCACCCTCTCAGAGAAGGGGAGGAAGGACAGAGAAGGGATTGTGTGAGGTGGTGACCAAAAGTGGGGGTAGTAATCAGGATGTCAAGTAAATAAATAAAATTAAATTTAAAAAAAAAAAAGGCAGAATGGCTACCTTAGCATATGGTGTAATACAGGAACAGTTGACGCAGTGACATTTGCACCAGGCCCTCTAGAGGCTCCCAGGTGGGCTTGTCACCTCTACCACAGAGGCTAGAAGGAATAGACTTGAGCTCTCTGTTTTGGCCTAGGAGGTCAATGCCAAAGAATCCAGTGACATGGCATGGGAAAGTTGTGGAGGTCTTGCCACCAGGGGACTCTGTGCATGTGGCTCAGGAGGGCATTTACAACCATGCTGCTCCATGCTGCCATCACATAGGGATGGCTGCAAATCCACAGAGATGCCATTAAAACCCCATTAGAACATCTGAGCCCAGGTAAAGCTATTTAACACAGAAACAAAGTCAACAGGGGATGAGTTTCAGGGAGCACTGCAGTGTCAGAAAGGGAAAGTGAGCCCTCTCAGGTGCCAGCGAGCTCCAGATCTGCAGTGATGGCGAAAAGTCAAGCCAAACCCGGCAGCTACTAACTAGCTCCACCTTCAGCCTCCACCTGTGTCCTGTACAAGTAAGTACCTTTCCTCTCTGAACACCAGACGTGCCTCGCCCTGGGAGGCCTAGAAGCTGAAGTTCAGAGTGAGAATGTTGTACATCAGGCCCAAGCAGAAAGGATCCCAAGGATAGCCACAGGCTGTGGTGTGAGCCAAGGATAGCCACAGGCTGTGGTGTGAGCCAAGGACAGCCACAGGCTGTGGTGTGAGCTGTGGCCTCCGAACAGACAAGAAGCACGCCCAGAAGCAGCGCCTGTTTTTCACTTTCAAGGGAAGACAGCTGAGGTCCAAAGAACCCCAGTGCACGTGATGTACACATGGTCAACTCACCCATGAGCAGGTGAGCACCCTCCCTCCAAGTCCAGGCACCTCCACCCTCCTACGGGACTCACAGCCCCAGCACCAAACTTCCCGTCCCTAGACCTGTCTCACACACACACACACACACACACACACACACACACACCACTCCCACTCTCTCTGTCCAGCTACCTTGCTTACTGCATCCACTCTACTCCATGCATGTATGTCTGCATGCCTCCTTATATGAAGCACAAGGCTTCTCCTGTGGACACTAGGCCAGCCAGGGTGCTCACACTCCAGGCAGCCGAGAGTCTGGCTCTCAGTGGTTTCCCAACTGCTACTAATTTTCAAATGTGTGTGTATATATTTGTGTGTGTATATTTGTGTGTGCTATTCTACAGTACATGACATCCATTCTGAAGCAGACAAATGATCACAGTTTCAAAGGATGAGCTGAAAATTAAGGATAAGAAATGTCTTAAGATCTATCCTAGGACACACATGGTATATGCTCACTGATAAGTGAACATTAGCCCAAAAGCTCAGAATAACCATGATACAACTCACAGACCATATGAAGACCAAAGTATAGATGTTTCAATCCTAATTAGAAGAGGGAACAAAATAATCATAGGAGGTAGAGGAAGGAAAAGGACCTGGGAGGGAGGGGGAGGGAAAGGGGGGGCAGGATCAAATATGGGGAGAAATAGGAGAGAAGTCCCAGAGGGTCCGGAAAATGGAAAGAAATGTGGAGCAGTAGGGGTGGGGAATGGGGGAACCACTAGAAAGTATCAGACACCAGGGAAGCCGAAGGTTCCCAGGACCCAACAGGGATGACAGAAGCCAGAATACCCGACAGAGGGGAGATAGAACCTGAAGAGATGACCTCCAGCAGACAGGCACAGCCCCTCTCCAGCAGACAGGCACAGCCCCTCTCCAGCAGACAGGCACAGCCCCTCTCCAGCAGACAGGCACAGCCCCNCTCCAGCAGACAGGCACAGCCCCTCTCCAGCAGACAGGCACAGCCCCTCTCCAGCAGACAGGCACAGCCCCTCTCCAGCAGACAGGCACAGCCCCTAGTTGAGGGATGAGGCACCAACCTATCCCAAAATGTTCAACTCAGAACTGTTTCTGTCTAAAGGAAATGCAGGGACAAAAAAAAACAGAGCAGAGACTGAAGGAAAGGCCATCCAGAGACCTCTCCACCTTGGGATCCATCCCATCTGCAGACACCAAACCTTAACACTATTACTGATGCCAAGAAGTGCTTACTGACAGGAGCCTGGTATAGCTGTCCTTTGAGAGGCTCTGCAAGCACCTGATTAATACAGATGCAGATACTCACAGCCAACCATTGGACTGAGCCCAGGGACCCCAAAGGGACAGTTAGGGGAAGGACTGAAGGAGCTGAAGGGGACTGCAACTCCTAGGAAGAACAACAATATCAACTAATCAGATCCTCCAGAGCTCCCAGGGACTTAAACCACCAACCAAAGAGTACACATGGATGGGCCCATGGCTCTAGTTCCATATATAGCAGAGGACTGCCTTATCTGGCATCAGTGGGAGGGGAGGCCCTTGGTCCTGTGGAGGCTCAATGCCCCAGAATAGGAGGATGCTAGAGGGGTGAGGGAGGAATGGATAGGTGGATGAGAAAGCACCCTCTTAGAGGAAAAGGGAAGGAGGGGATGGGGTGGGGGTGGGGGGATGTGGAGGGGAGATGGGAAAGGAGGACAACAATTGAAATGTAAATAAATAAAATAACCAATTAAAAAACAAAAGATCTGTGGTTCCAACCCTGGGGTTTCTGCATGGCTCCGGGGGTAGATGTGCTGCTCTTGGCACATCAGGTGCATAATGAACTCAGTGCTAAGGCCCAAGTCACGCTCTGACACCAGACAGCCTGACCTGGACTCATGGACAGCAGGCATCTATGTAGTAGTGCCCATATTACCAACCTATCCCCTCTCCCTACAAACACACAGCCAGGCTCCTGAGATCAGACAGGAGACATGAGGCCCTCTTAGGGCCTCTATTATCTGTGTTATTACTGGCTCTTAGAGATACAGCACAGTTCCTGCACACCTAAATAACAGCCCAAATGGCCCAAATGGTCCAAATGATGGCGAACAATGGACAACGACCCTGCAGCTACAGAAAGGATCTAGGCGGCTCTGAGCAGGACTGGTGTGGCCTGATTGGATGTATTGTTAAATGGAAAAAAGCAAACTGCAGAAGAAGATCTATAATGTTCTACTTTTTATGAAGAGAGAAAGGAAAATGAGACTAGCCATTTGTGGGGATAGGGTAGGAAAAGCCGAGCATAAGGAGCCTGGTTATCTACCTAGCAGGGGTAGGAAGTAGGTGGATGAGATCAAGAGACTTGGGCAGGGCGGGAGGACCCCTCTCTCAACAGAACTTTTTGTACTGGCCTGAGTTTGGAAAGTATCATGGAGGAGGGAGAGAAGGGGAGATCCTAAAGAATACAAAGAGAAATAAAAGAGCCAAAGTGCCTTTCCAATGAGTGACAGGACCAGAGTGAAGAGACAGAAGGGGCGGGGGGAGAAACATCTGAAAGTTGAGCTGAATGCTCTTAGGCCAAAGGTAGACATCAGTAGATTGCATCCTGCCCAGGTCAGCAACCCTGACCTCTTCTTCATATGCTGAGATTGAACAACTCTACAAATGGCCTAAGAAAATGGGAACTGCAAAAGAAAGTGGGAGGCGATTTGCTGTGCTGGAATGGAACTAGAGACATCAGTGTGCCATGCTGAGTTTCCACACATGTGTGCATACATGAGCATGCAGGTTGTCCAGATCAGATGGCTGGCTGAGACGTGGTGCAACCCAGCAGCAATGAGCAATGACCTAAACCATGGCTTCCATACGCCTTTCTCCACTTACACGAACCAGGGCTCCTTGGACATGGCTAATTGTAGAACTCAGGCAGAGAAAGAGCAAGTGGAACATCACACATACATACACAAGTACTCAAATGATGGATTCGTCTCAACTAGAAAGTGAGCTGGCATAACGGGGCTTCATTAACCAAAAATGGATACAGTGTATCATTAAACTAAGAGTACAGGGAGTCCATAGAGATACAAATTAAATAAATAGACTGCTGGGAAAAGAAACAACTCCTTGCAGCCAGCAAGTAATCTGAGAATTAGAAACTGCCTTTTGAAACCCATCATCAGATGTCTGGTTCCCATAAGAAGAAAAGCAGTACCAAAGCCGAGGGATGAAAGTTTGGGAACTAGCAGTGCATTTATGGAGACCTAAAGTGTCTCCTATGTAGGTTTTGATGTGGAAGATGCCATCAATAGGTCTGACTGTTACAGCACCCTGACAAGATGTTCTGAAAGTACACAACAGGACCCAAAATATTCCTTATGAAGGTGCAGAACTGGAACGTGATCACAAGCAAGCACATAGCAGAGCCACAAAGGTAACTGTGCCCTCTACATGTGGCTGTTATGAGACTCAGAAGTCATCCATACTAAAGGAGACAGAAGGACAGCAGGCTGTGAGCTCCCTCTGGCTGACAGGATGTTCCTGGTTTGAGGTGGGTCAGACAGTACAGTGCTCTGTCTAGCTTGCAGTGAGCCTTGGGTCCCATACCCATAGTCACATAATTGGGGTGGCCAAGGAGGTCTGTGATCCTAGCACTGCTTCACTACTGGGCTGGCTAGTTTCATGTCAAGTTGTCATAAGCTAGAGTCTTCTGACAGGAGACAGCCTCAGAGAAAAAGCCTCCATAAGATTTGGCAGTAGGGTATTTTCTTAATTAGTGATTGATGGGGAAAGGACAGCCCACTGTGGGTGGGGCCATCACCAAGCTGGTGGTCCTGGATCCTGTAAGAAAGCAAGCTGATGGAGCCATGAGGAACAAGCCAGTGAGAAGAACCCCTCCATGGCCTCTGCATCAGCTCTGCCTCCAGAGTCCTGGTTCTGCCCTCACTGCTTTTGCTGATGAACTGTTACATGGTGCTGTGATTAGAAACAAACCCTTTCTTCCCCAAGTTGCCTTTGGTCATAGTGTTTCATCACAGCAATGATAACCCTAACGAAGACAGCTATGTAGCAAGTTTCCAGCCAGCCAGTATGGGCTACATGAAACTGGGCCTCAGAAAGAAAGGAAGAAAGGAAGGGAGGGAGGCAAGAAGGAAGGAAGGAGAGAAGGAAAAGGGAAAAGGAAAGCATCTTTAAGACAACTGACAAACTGCCAGGAAGAGATGCTAAGGTTGGAAACTGCCATGGCTGTGGAAGAGGCTGTCTTTCTTTAAGAGACCTACACTGGAGTATTTAGAAATAAACAGTCCCCAGTGGTACTCTCTAGGGTTCAGAGATGTGTGTGAGTACATACCAATAATACATATACACAGAGATGTGTGTGAGTACATACCAATAATACATATACACAGAGATGTGTGTGAGTNCACAGAGATGTGTGTGAGTACATACCAATAATACATATACACAGAGATGTGTGTGAGTACATACCAATAATACATATACACAGAGATGTGTGTGAATACATATCAATAATACATATACACAAGGTATGAAATGGGGCTGGCACTTAGAGAATTTGGCAATGAGTCTAGGAATGTTCCGTACTTCTTGTGAGTCTTCTATAAGTTTGAAATATGTCAACGCTTTTAACAAGAGAAAGAAAGGACAGAAGATGGGTTTGTGTGAGCTAGTAAATTTGCTAGGCTTATTGTGTAAGATCTCCTTTAGCGAGCTACACTTTTGAAAGAGTCTGCCATTGTGACAGTGAGCTTCCAAAAAGTAATAATGAGAAGAGTTGACTCTTCAAGGGGGATGATAACTGGATGCTGGCTACACAATGCAGCCCGGGCTTCTGTGAGTGTCTTCCCTTCCCTGCACTTTCTCATTCCTTTCTCTTCAGACTGCAGCTTCAGCAGACTTCCTAACCCAAGTGCGAAGAGAATGAAGCTCTTGGATTTGCCTCTGGTTCCCACTTCAACCACTGTCATAACTTACAATTCTCTGACACTGAACTTGGGATGCTCAGGGCAGATGTAGATGGTACTCAGAAACAGCATTTGGGGGAAGAAAAACACTCATCTTTGAGGAGAGATTGCAAAGGAATTTATGGATAAAATACAGTCCTATTTCTCTGGCCAAATTGCTCTCTAAGCACCGTGCATGTTTCACATCATCCTTAAAATTAATTCAGCTCTTATGGATTTCTCCCAATATATAAAGAAGGAGACATTAATAAATAATCCTTTAACTGCCTTTATCAAATGTATATTACTTTTAATTTGAATTAAGCAAAAACAAACAAAAAAAAACAAATTCTTTTAGTTAACTAGAGAATTGAAGTATCTTGCCTGGGCAAGATACTTATATGATTCTAGAAAAATCCTTTAGGAAATATAATTAAGTCTAAATACTCTAAAACTACTGGTCTTATCAAAAGTTATTTTTTAACTGAGGTGCCAATGGTAAAGATACTCAGATCAATCCATGTCAATGTTTAATGCCATGCAGTAATTAATCATGCTAATAAAATCAGAGTGTACCTATTCACATGTGTCAGGGGCCAACTGGAGTGACAGGTGAACTGGCTTAGCAGAAATGGCAGCGGCTGAAACCTGGAAGTGTGGTTAGCATGTTCTCTCACTGATTTAGTGTGGTTAGCATGTTCTCTCACTGATTTAGTGTGGTTAGTGTGTTCTCTCACTGATTTACTCAGGACATACTTATGAGTGGTTGGTCACATGGAAACCCAATAACAGAGGGAAGTCCTTCTCCAGGGGGATGTCCCTCAGGCTAAAGTCATCTTGAGCATCTCAAGAGTTAGTGGCCAAAATGACCCACTTTGGAGGTGAGGAAACACCCTCCAGGGCCCCAGCTAGACATCCCAGAAGGCATACTCATCAAGTCAGGGACCAAGGGGCAAGCTTGCTCTGTGCAGGCTCGCCAACTTCCTGGAACTACTCAGCATTACTCCCTGCTCCCACTTAGCAAGCTACAGGTCCCTCCCTGAGATACCCACAGCAAGTCACCCTTTCCTTTTGTGCTTCAGCGTCCTCTGCAATGGCGGCAGCACTCCATTGTATAAGCTGTGAGGCTTAGTACACATAGCCATTCTGCACAGCGTCCACCTAAGGAAACCAACACTCAGTGGGTCAGCAATCTCTGTACCACATAGACACTGTTTCTTCATTTGTTTTGTAGTGGCAGAGACACAAGCAGACCTTGAGCATTCTATGCAGACTTCCACCACTGTGCTAGATGCCCAGCTCTCACTTGAGACAGACTCTCACCCTATAGCCCAAGCCAGCCTAGAATGTACTATATAGCCAAGACTGTGCTCAAACTTGTAATAATCTTCCTGCTTCAGCCTTCCGAGGACTAGGAATATAGACATCCAGCTCTAGTGCACTGACTAGAGAAAGGGCAAGACAAACATTGCTATGAACATACACTGAGCTGAGTTTCATCTAAATCAAAGGTTATAATTTCTGTTTCAGAAGTGACAGGGGTGGAGGAGTGTCAGAGAATAGAGGCTCCAACCTGTAGGTCTTGTCCCTAGCCTTCATCTGGTATATTCTTCAGAGTCAGCAGTCAGAGCTCAGACAGGCTCAGGATAGGAGGTCACCTGCCCCAAGGGCTCCTGGGACTTTGGCATCTAAGTAGTACCTCTGAGACCAGTTCTATCTCGTTGTTTATAATCTTTCAGACTCAGTCACAACACAAACTCACTGAGATGCTCTGAGGACCAGGCAATATCCGGGTATGCTTAGGGCCATATCTTTCCCAAATTCCTACACCAGAGTCCTATATGGCTGCATTTAGAATAAGTTTCTAAGGATGCAATTATGTGATAGCTTAAGGCTGGGGCCCTGATCCCACAGAACAACCATTTGACATAGGCTGTGAAGTGTGAAACCCCTACACACACACACACTGCAAAGGCCTTGTGAGAACACAGTGATCTAGTAGTTTTGTACAACAAAAAGGGAACCCCCTCCTGAGGTCACTTTGGTCTCCAAATGTACATGGTGAAGCCCTGGCTTCCTGAGACTAAGAAGCTGTGTACATGCAGGGCTGTTAAGGCCTCTCTCACACTGGAGTCTGGTTTACAAGCATCTCCAGAAGAGCTATGGCCTGCTTTGTAAAAGGGACAGGTGGGTTTCTGAAGCCTTGTGATGCCCCCTAAGACCTGAGAAACTATTCCTTTTCCTGTCTTTCCCTTCAGTCTGCATACCTCCCTTAGAGGAGTCTGTTTACCTCAGCGGTGGGTGCACAAGAGGCCTGTGGCCTCTGCTGCATCACTTCTCATCCCCAAGAATGGAGGAGCCAGTGACAAGACACATGAGGCCCCTGGAGAAGGGGACAAAGTACCCTGTATGAAGCGCAGGGTCACTGGGATGTATGGCAGATCCTGCTCTACAGCCCTGACTGAAACTCAGGGGATAAGCCATCTCAAAGTTTCACAAATGAGTGCCTGAGGCGAGGTGGAAAGCTCCCGGTGGCAGCGGCATACCAGATCTGATTCACCAAGGGCAGGGTCTGAGAAGGCTGATGGGAAGCGAGGCTGACACGCTTGCTGGAGAAAACTGCATTAGATGAGTCAGAGCGGCTCGGGGGATAATGATGACGCCGACGCCAAAGACACCAAAGGAAGCTTGGTGATACTGCTTTGTGAGAGGTAGGAAGGAAAACAACTCGATTTCATGAAATTAATTCCTATGAGATTTTAAATATGAATGTGCAACTGAATTAAAGTTCTATTCGAAGAATAAAAGTGGAGAAACAGTACTTTGGGAAGAAACGTCTCAGATTTTAAAACACCCTACCTGACAGAGAGTGCAATGGCTCCTCACAGGGGCAGCTATGGGGAGGACACCTCCCAGGAAGAAGCCTCAGCCAGTGAGCCCCAAGGATTCTCCTGAGTAACCGAGGGACGAACTGAGGGTCCAACCAGGCAGCAGGTGACACTCCCACTGAGACCTCTGACTGACCAGCACAGGGTAGGACATCCAGCACTCAGAGAGGCTAAGCTGCCTGCCTGCACTCTCCCTATCACTGGCAAGCCAGCAGTGGTGGCACTCAGGCCGGCTAACTCTGATCCGCCTCGCTGCACATACTCCGTGTCTACCTGGAGGTGGATTGGGGGGGGGGGGGACCCGAGGCCAGGACCACATAGCCTCCACGTCCTGTCTTGTGCTAAGCTCTCAACACATTGCTAATATGCACCAGTGGCTTCAACACTGTTTAGAGCACATGACAGGTGCTTCCTGAAGGGAGAGTGACCTTAGGGAATGTTCCCAGGAGAACAGTGATCCTTCCCTGGCAGGGGGACCAGGGGAATAAGGGAAGAACACTGTGTCTTCTCAAGAGAACCTCCTACCCTTCAAAGAACCATCAGGATCAGAATTGCAGTCAGAACAGGCACCAGTTGCCTTCCTGGCAGAGAAACTGGTCCCTGCCTCTGGGTTCCTTGCATCCATGGAGGTCAGGGTGTCCATGAAAAAAGTCAGACTTGCCCAGCCTCACACCCCAGCCAGCTCTCTCACAACAGCACTGGCCCTGACACCCTGAGCTTGCACTTTGACCTAGACTAGTTTTCCATGGCTCAGAAAGGATACTACGTGACAGGATCCATCTACTCAAGAAAATGAGGCCTGGAGCCCTCCCCAACATCTCCAGCTCAAGCCTGGACTGCCACAGCTAACCTGCAGGGGCAGCACTAGACAGCTCCTTCCTGCAGTATTCACAACACTCCAAACATGTGCCACCTACTCTGATCACACTGGGTACAGCAGTGAATAAGAAACACAGGTCCCTTCCTCAAAGTCATCAGGAAATGGTCCAGGTGGCACCTAAGTGCTATGATGGAGGACCTTCAGGGCAGAGGAAACACAGCAGTAGGGAGGTACTGGGGGAGGGGAGCTGGGGAGTCAGGGAGGGATCCCTGGGCAGTGTGCACCTTAGAGGGGTAAGGAAGGACAGACAGGAATACTCAGATGCAGTTGGGAAGACAGAAAGAGACAGCCAGGTCATGAAGGAAATGTCACACCAAGCCTGGCATGATCGTATACATCTGCAATCCCAGAACTTAGAGGTGAAGGCAGAGAGATTAGGAGGTCAAGGTCAGCCTGGGAAACACTGTATGTTGGACACCAGTCAAGGCAACATGAAACTGTATCTTTTGAAAAAAATAAATAGGTAAGTAAAGGCTTGTGACACAAGCCTCTAGAGGAGCCTATTCTACATAGCAAATTCCATGTCAACGATAGCTACACAGTGAGATCCTATCTTGGTGTGTGTGCACTCGTGCGTGCATATGTGTGCATAAGTGTGTGCAGCAGAGAGGTTAGAGGAGTGCCAAGAAGGATAAGGAAAGGCCTTGGGGGCTCAGAAGATAAACTAAGGAGTCATGGCTCTGCTCTGGAGGCTGGTGGGGGTGGTCTTTAAAGGAATCGGGCAAGCCTCTAGGTCATCAATACCTGTCACGAGAGAAGCCACCAGGGTAGGTGATAGGTACAGAGTCTCCTAGGGTTTGGGTAAATGATAGCAGGGCAGTCAAAACCCAAGCCAGGCAGCATAGCCAGGGCATGAGCCGTCTTTGCTTCCTGTGTCCCCAGTGCATGGCACAATGCCTGGTCCCGTAAATGAGGCAGAGAGCTACTCTTCTGGGCACAACAGCATGAGTTAGATGGGGCCTTGGCTCTGGACAGCAGAGGGCAGGAGAGCTGGGGGAGATGCACCCTTTCTTCAGAGAATCTGGAAAACACATTTATAACTTCTTGTAAGATAGATGTCCACTGCTCTCTGGAAGAGCAATGCCATTCAAAAACAGTAACCAGGAACTCTTCTGGGTTGGAAGCCCATTCTCAGTTTGATTTCTTAAAACCCAGAAAAAGAGATACAAAGTAAATTTTAATTGCATAAAACAACAACCCTACGAACACAACCCAACATGGATTCCATTATCTTTTCTACACCGACTGACAGTTTTGCTATGGATTCTTCCAAAAGGCTTAATCTGAGCCTTTAATAGCAAGTTAGTGAGTCAGAAAAAAATCAACTCTAGCTTAGGTTCATACAGAAAAGCTAAGAGACCGCTATCTGTTAACGTCCCCAGTCCCCCACCGGGGGCTCTAGGTGCACAGTGCAGAAGACAGCCTCACACTCATTTTGTGCTTGCATAAATCTGATTTATAAATCTGATCTGTGGTAGAAATGTCCAGAAGGAGCCCTCAGAGGGTCTGGGGTCTAACCCTACCCACCTGCACAGCTCACACGGACAGCCAGCTTCCCAGAGCATGTATCTGCCTGCATATTCTATGCCTGGAATGAGGCTGAAATTGTCTTCATTCTGTCCCTAGCACACAAGAGCTTTGAAAAACAGCCCACAAATTTCAGCCAGGGACACTATTAGATTAACAAAGACCCTTGAAATGAAGCCTGTCATTTTCGAGAACTCCTTCAAAACAAAATCGTGACAGGGCCTTCAAAATCAGCCGGCTGAGTCTGCGTCAACGTGAGACCTTGCCCGCCATCATCCGCCTGTGACAGCACTGCCTAATGGGTTTTGTGCGTGGGAGAGCTGAGCTGCCATGGACGTTTACGTGAAATTCACAAGCAGGCTCTGGCCTGAGTACCTGCCCCTGTCAAACTGCTTCTGTAATCAATGGGGAGAGGTGGAAAGGCTCCAGAAACTAACAGATGTAGGTCTTGCTGCTTTCTCTGTGTGTAGTCACCCTGCAGCTGCACCCAAACACCTGCTACATGCCTCCCCACACTAGGTGCTACTCAGACCTGTGAGAAGGAGACAGGACACACATACTAAAGGAGGTAGGGCAGGAGACCAGCCTCCAAGAATCCAGGACCATCTGAGTCCTGTGAGCTGTGAGGTCACACCCCCAAGCACAGTTTTTATAGAATTGTCTGGGTGCCTGGGCAAGGGAGAACCAAGTGAGCCATTTGTCTAGAGCTGCTGCACTCACTCTGGCCTGCCTGGACCACAGACATAGGTGAAGGCAGACAGGCTCTTCAGAGAGCACACATGACTGACAGGCCCAGCCACTGGGCAGGTGATAAGGTCATATGGCCAAGTGCTGGGGACAATGTAGCCTTGCCAAGCCTCAGTTTTCCTGTCAGTGTGACGGGACAATCAAACTCTTACGCTAGGAGATGGTAGGTGTGCGGCGAAGCTGGTGGCGAGCACCCTCACCTAGGCGGTGACAACTGCTCTTGCTACAAGAACACCTAGTGACAGCACAAGCCTGAATTTCACTAACTAGAAAACCGAGACATTGGGCCAGGAAAAGCTGTCCCAGAATCCAGTATCAGATGTCCAGGCCCAGGGCACTGAGAAAATGGCTCTGCCTGACTTTTGGGGTCTTCGGCTGGGTAGGAGTGGGTTACACTTTATAGAAGGCCCTATCAAGGTGCTATTTGGTTGCTCATCTTGCCACAAAGTCCTGAGCTCAGTGAGCAAATCTCCAACAGCAAGGTCAGGCCCTGCAGAGTCTCAACATGCAGATGTAGCCTGGGGCTCAATAAAAGCAAGAGGCAGAAGGGGTCTGAATGTGGAATTCCTGGGCTGGGAGCAATCTAACTCAGAAATAGAAGCAATGACCTGGTCCCTTTGGGGTCTTGCTGATTCCAAGAACACTGTGTGAAAGCTCCAAGGCTCTGCAACCTGGCTGCCTAGAGGGGGACACAGTGTGAGTGCCTGGAGTCAGGAGCAGTAACCATGCCAACCTGGAAAACTGACCTGACATGTCCAGGACACCCTTGTGGATCCATGAAGAAATGCTCAGACCCCAAAGTCTTCTTCCTTAAGACAACAGGACATGAGGTCGGGAGTGGTGGCACACACCAGAGGCAAGTGGATCCTGCGAGTTTGAGGCCAGCCTGGTCTACAGACTGAGTTCCAGGACAGTGAGGGATAAATAACAGAGGCTCTATCTTAGGATAATCAGTTTTTTAAAAAGACAAGAAAGGACCTCCTGGTTTATGCTCACTCTGTGTCAGGAGAGTCCCCCATAAGATGGCTAACAACATACCCGCAGCAAACACTGTTCTCAGCTTCCCAGGGGTCAGCATGGAGCCTAGTGCTCTCTCACTAGCTCTGGATGAAGCTACCCTGTTCACAGGACACACTGTATCCACACAGCCTAGGATAGACAGTTTAACACACATGGCTCCCAGCATGACAGCACAGGTACAACAGGCCACTCCTGAGTGCTACGAAGCGTTGGCTCTGATCCCCTGTGGATCCTCACATCCACAGCCAGGCTTGAAGTCCCAATACTGGAGGATCCCAGCACCCTTAGGAGGGAAGCAGGGCAGGTAATGTTCTCCAGTGAGCCACAGGCAGAATGAATGCTCAGTGTTCGGACAAAACAAAGTAGCCCAAACCTCAGTTTTCAAGGCCAGCTTAGAAATTTATCAAAGACCTCGTGGTCAAATACAGCAATTTTCCAGATATTTCTGAGAGAAGCTCATAGATCAGACTGATGATTATAATAACCAAGTGCTCCATATTATTAGGCTCAAAGTGGATTTCCTGTGAATACACAACATACACATGCCAGGCTCTATGCCTGTATCTAAAAGTTACGTGATCTCATAGTGTCCCTTTTAAAAGTGTGACTGAATACACTACGTACTGTGCTGTCCATGAGGAAGCACAAGCAGGAACCTTGGCTTCCAGTCTCCCACACAGGTTTTACATAGACCATTACAATAGAGCCCACAGGAAGGGAAATAGGTGCCAGAAGTAATTAAATGTCCACAGGGCCAGAGGTAGATTCATGAGCAAGGAGCTTGCGATGCAAGCATGGAAACCTGAATTCATGTCCCCAGCACTCATATAAAGGCAGGGGGTGTACAGCACATAACTGTAACCCAGTGCTGCAGGAAGGGAGACACAGGCAAATCCCAGGGCTCACTGACCAGCACATCTCACTAAAATGGGAGTGAGAGGCTCAGTAAGAGACCTAAGTCTCAAAAACAAGATAAAGGACAACAGTAGAAGACACCCAACATTGACCAGGCACATTGGTGCACACACATGCACGCGCGCATGCACATGTGCACACACACACACACACACACAAACACACACACACACACACCACAAATAAAATAAAATTAAAACTTGAAAAAATGTTTCTAAAGTGCACAAAGGCAGTGAGGACTAGGAAGCACATACTGGCACCGTTTCTTCTATTACTGTGGTTAAACACACTAGGAATGGGGCTGCCAGACAAAGAGAAAGCAAACTTCAGGCATTTTTAAATTGGGCAAATTACAGAGAGGTGAACGATTCCGTGAAAATCTGAGGCGTTACAAATGCAGCCTGTAGCTCCTGGAGCATTTGCTTCATAAATGAGTCATGCTAATAGTAACGCCAAGGTCTTCACAGTCGTTGGCAATAAACTCTGTGGGAAACTCAACACTTCTCTCTTCAAAGATTGACATCATAAGCCAAAAAATAGCATGTTGACGTTTCTGTCTTCTTCAGGGCAACCAGCTAGGTGGGAACACAAAACCATTCCCGCAAGGCCACCAGGGTTCAGCCTCACCAGTGGGTAGGCAAATAAAACAAGATCTGATCCCACACCCACGGGAGGTGAAAAACTCAAAACCTAAACAGCAAGAACTGGAGGGGGTGTGACAGAGTGGAACTATCAGTACACGGGTGGGTGTCAGGGAACAAACGTGTAGGAGAACAATTCAGCAACACAAGTGTGTCCAAAGGGGCCTGTGCCAAGGCCCACCCGCTCACTACAAGGGGCCCAGGCCACAGGAACTCTCACTATCCATACGGAGACACGCCTAAGAGTACTGATCTTAAAATAGGCCTGCCAAACCAAAGACACTCACCCCACTCAACGCAAAGTCTGATTGTCCTTCCCCTGAATGGGACTGGGCCATACAGACACGCTTGTAAAGGACAGAACCTAGACAAAAGGACACACTTGACAGTGACATCTAAGTCCTCAGTTACACTGACTCCTAGAGCCCAGCTGCTTCAGAGTACCCAGGCCACAGGGACAGCTGGCCCATGAGTAGCAGCACTGCTGGGCCTCCAGCTAACAGTTAGTATCCCTCATCAGACCCCAGGTGAGCAAGCCTGAAGGTGAGACCAACTGCAGCCTTTACTGACCTACACAGTACCAAGTCAAACTGAGATAGGCAGGCCCACCAGGCCCAGCGCAGACTGCAGATTCACAAGTATAATAAACACCACTGTTTTAATGTTCCAAGTTCAGAGGTTACTGTACAGAAACAGACAGCTAGAACACGTGTTTTCCACAATTTTACTGGCAAGACATAAAGTAAAAGCTTAACCGTCCCCAATTAAAGAAACAAAATATTAATTCCTATTTGTTCATATAGAGGAATGCTACACAGCAATTAAAAATGAAGTGCAAACTAGAGAGATGGCTCAGTGGTTAAAAGCACATACTGCTCTTGCAACGGACCCAAATTCATTTCCCAGAACCCATATCTGGCTGCTCTAGGGGATCAGATGGCTCAAATCTCTGCAGATACCCAAACCCACCCACATACACCCACCCACCCACCCACATATACTCACCCACCACCCACATACACGTAAGTAAAAATAATTAAACCATCATTTAAAAAATGAACGAAGTAGATAAATGGATTGGTAGGTAGATGGTTGAGTGGTAAGTCAGGTGGGCAGGTAGCTAGACAGCAAAACAAAAACAAAACCATAAAGCTGATTGTTTTCTAAGTTGAAAAGGGACATAGAGGGTGGTAACATTTTTATGAATCTCTAAAATGTAAAAAATGTGGCCAGCAAGATAGGTCAGTGGGTAAAGGTGATTGCTGTCAATCCTGAGGACTTGAGTTTCAGCCCTGAGACACACATTATAGAAGAAAAGAAATGACTCCTGCAAGTTGTCCTCTGACTGGTACATATATATGATATGGTATCACATACACATAAATGATAGATGATAGATAGATAGATACATACATACATACATACATAAATGATTGATAGATGATAATAGATTAGATAGATGATAGATGATTGATAGATAGATAGATAGATAGATAGATAGATAGATAGATAGATAGATAGATAGATAGATACTTTTGTTTGTTCTTTTTCTTCGGTTTGGTTTGGTTTTTTTTGAGACAGGGTTTCTCTGTGTAGCCCTGGCTGTCCTGGAACTCACTCTGTAGACCAGGCTGGTCTCAAACTCAGAGATTCACCTGCCTCTGCCTCCCAAGTTCTCGATTAAAAGCATTTGCCACCACCACCCAGGAAAATAGAAATTTTTTAAATTAAAAAAATGCAAACAC
Organism: Mus pahari; assembly: GCF_900095145.1. NCBI lineage: Eukaryota > Metazoa > Chordata > Mammalia > Rodentia > Muridae > Mus > Mus pahari. Next base: position 102,966,165 of record NC_034596.1, on the reverse strand, counting down.
ATAGTTGGGCCCTGGAGGTGCATTCCTTTTATCCTAGCACTCAGGAGGCAGAGGCAGGTGGATCTGAGTTCAAGGTCAGCCTGGTCTACAGAGTGAGTTCCAAGATAGCCAGGGCTACATAGAGAAACCTTGACTCAAAAAAACTGAAACAAAAAAACCAAAAAGATAGTATTGTACATTGCTTATAGATAAACACACAGTAAACATTTATATATCCACCATAGGCAGGGCAATGGCCATACCCTGGGAGGAAAGAAAGGTGGATTTTAATTGCCTTATTCCCATCTTTCTCATTACAAAACAAAACTAGTCCAACATAAATGTGGGAAATGCTCATAACCCTAAAACCTGATGGTGGGTATGTGGGAGTTAGCGCTTTTCACACTTGTCTATAGAATTAAAATAGGTCACAAATCACTCATTTCTACTCAGTCAAAGCCAGCGCAGTTTACATAGGAACACAGTGGCAGTTTAGAAAGCTTGTTTCCACCCCTCTTCTGTGAGGTCCCTGAGGGCTGTGCTGCAGCTCCCAATTCCCAACACACACCCTGGGAGCTCGGCAGAGTTCCTCTGCAAGACTGACCCGAGGGACCAGGAAGAAAGGGTATTTTCTAACCCTGAAGTCTTGGCAGACTTGAAATGTGGGAAGAAAAGCAGCCCCGTTGAAAGGCTGAGAGCCTGCAAGTTTTCTGTTTTGGCCACATGGAATAAATGCCATCAGACAGGCAGCTGAGGATTGAAGGAACTCCCGAAAAGTGAGTATCCCACGATGGCCCAAGGGCAGGACGGGCTCTGAGTGTCCAAAATGAGCAGAAATGAATGAAGAGTCAACTGAAGCGGGAGGGATGTGTGAACGGCAGGTGGGAGCTGTCAAGGGACCAGCAGAGGAAGGACAACAGTCACACAAAGGGCACAGGACAGGAAGCCGCTCTCTAGGGGCATGGGAACCAGCCCAAAAGTTACCTCAAACTTCCTGGTTCCCAGAGCTCCTGATGTTTGCTACACATCGTCATCCTGGCTGACACACTGCCTGGGGCTCGTGGCTCATCTTTATTTCTATTTTCCAAAACTATAAGATATTTTTAATTAAAAAAAAAAAAAGAAAGAAAAGCTGTTCTTAGTCTTGGCTGGTTAATTCCAGATGTGGAATCAAGCCTGGGAAAATAACTGCACAGAAGCTAAGTATTATGTACCTAAGATGATCATTGCAGGGCCGACTATAAAACAACGGTAAAACCGCTCAGCACACAGGGTGTGATTCTGCTAACCCCAGTGCAAGCACAGCACAGAGGGCTACTGTCAGAGGCGATAAACAGGAGCCAATTTACTAATTAGCTTTGAAAACATGACCCAAAATGGCATATGAAAAACCCCTAAAGAACGATAAACAATATGTTCACAAGTAAAAGATACAAATTATTAGTTATTTGCTGTGGGCTTCAATGCCCCAGCCAGCAGAGGGAGGCGAGGAGGTAGGCAGCTGGGGTCTGGTGCCATATACAAGCATGCTGTGGAGGCAGCAGCTCCAGGCCCCGGATGCCTCTTGGCAGGTCTAGGGTTGAGAAGCTGTTCCCTGTGACGACACTGCAGGTACAGTTATAGACTGACACCAGGCAAGCACTATAGCACAGTTTATTCCCAGGTCCAGACCCACAATCCAGGGGAATGTAGTATTTTTTTTTAAAACTGATCCTAGAGAGACTTCAGAGCATAAACTGGGTATATGCAAAATCCTTCAGCTTCCCATTATTTCAAATATGCAGATCCTTGAACAATTAGCTCAAGAAGAGAATCTAAACATATGCTGTGGCCTTTAGCACTGAGCCTAGGCCAGGACCATGGACTGCCTTGGGGCACAGCACAAGGCCCATTTGGGAGATGTGGGCATGTCCACGGCCCTACCCACGATTATCTTCCAGCTATGGAGACAGCTCTTGACATTGTTGTCTGAAATTACATGTCAAAATTATTATGTTAATGCGAACAGCTACAAAACTATACCTCACTTCTAAATGAAAACACCAGGCTGACAAACCTTCCAGCAGACACAAGACTGTTAATGTGGTAAAGACTATTATGCCTCCAAAGACATTACCATAGCCCCCACCCTTTCAGCAAGGAGAGATGCTGAACTATATTGGAAACCTCGGTGAATTGCCTAATTATAGTTAATAAGGTCATCATCTTTCCAATGAAATGGCCTTTTTGTTTTCCAACAGAGCCCTCAACAATTCTAAAAGCTCCATTTGAAGACTCCCCAAGAAGACTATCACATTACAGGGCAGGCAGTGGCAGAGGGGAGTGAGGCATGAAGGAAAGGAAAGAGGACACTCTCATAGGGTCAGCAGAGCAAGGCAGGATCCTAGGTGAGAGAACAGAAGGGGAGGGAGGCAGTGAGATCCCCAAAAGGCATGGGTATGTGGGCCACCATGGGCCATCTGAGTGTGACAAACTCACCTCGGCATTTGGCTGTGCCTAATGCTCTGGCAGTGAAGACTTAATATTTACTTTTCACTTTTAATACTTGCACAGAAAGCAGAAAGGCCAACTCTGGAATGCCAATGTGTGAAGTACAAAGTTGTAAGCAGTGTAAAGGAAAGAAACAAGAAGCCAAAAATGACCTTTGAGTAAACAGGTCCATGCTGGGAGCCAGGGGGGCAATGAGTCCCCATGACAAGCCTGTCCATGGTAAGACGACGACAGAGGCAGATGACAGGAGAGCCAGGAAGAGCAAAGGTCCGGCAGAACCACCTTCCTGCCTCTGTGCATAGCTCCAGCCCCACTGAGCAGCCCCACGGTGAGGGAGAGCAAATTCATCAGCTCAGGCCAGTCCTACATGGCACACAACCAGGGAAAGGCTGGGTCTCTAGCGCCCCGACCTGTGAGAGGAGGGGTGAGTCCAGCAGTTCCTCCCCAGAGGGGGAGGAAGACCCACCTGAGCTTACTGTCAAAGCAGGAGTCAAATGGGAGACTCAGAAAGGGCAATAAGCCAACAGTTCATGCCATCGAGGGGGTTCCCTGGGTCACGGGAAGTAGACTGGCCCTACACCTGGACATTATACAACCTCTACAAGCTGAAACACTTGTCTCCAATACATGTGACATAACAACCCACCAAGGAGCTCCCTGGGTTCAACTGCTTCCTCACACCTCACCCCGGGCTGGTGTGGGCACAGACCCTACCATGACTGATGATGGGAACAGTGGCACCTGCTGCTCACTGGGGTACACGAGCACCTCGCTGGTGCTTACTCTGATAGTCTAGAACATACTTCTACACAGGAGCAGCAAACTGCTGTGAGGAACAGATACACTCAAGAAGACTGTAAGTCAGTGACTCCCAGCCTGGGGAATGGCTACACAGCATGTGTCCATCTACGAGGGCGGAACACACCCCCACTCCTCTCTGTCCCTTGCCCCTGGGCCTGCTATCTGGTAGAATGCTCATCAGAGCAGCAGGGTAGTGGGGAAGAGGTAACACAGCCAGCTGTGCTTCGTAGCTCACAGGCACTGTCAAGAACTATGTGGCATTTGAACTAACCCTGCTAGCAAACTGACGGACTGGACTGGCAGAAAGCGCCAAAACACTTTTCCAGAGACACAAAACTCCTGGAGCAGAGAGAAAAGCAGCCGTCAGAAAACACTCCCCAGATTTCACAGGGGATGAGATGCAGGCCAGGTGGTACCTGAATACGCCTTAGGATGCACCATGGAAAGGGTTCAAACACTGGGAAGATCCAACTGAGCATGACTGCAACCTCTGGACTGAGGGAAGTCACCATCTTTATTGCCTCAGGATGCAAATGAATGGAGACACTATCTTCATTACCTAAGCTGCTGGACACACAGACATCCTGGAAGGCATGCCAGGGTGAACTGGCCGTTCTTGCCTTTGATCAGGGGTTGGGGGGAGGGGCTTACGTTGAGGGGTGGTTTGGGGACAGGATTGCCGATAGCTGCTGATGGATTGGAGACTAGTGTTCTAAGAATGAGATGCCATGAGCTATGGGTGGTATATGAACCTTGACACATCACATCTTACCCATAGCTCATGGCATCTCATTCTCAGTTGCTGGAGTCAGAACATTAACCTCCAACCTATCAGCAGAGCCCCTCATATATGAAGTGGAGCACCCAACTACCACACATCCTATAGCAGCTCCATTCCTGGATGGGTGCCCAAGAAAAACAGAATTTGCCCACATACACGGCCATAAAAGTATAATCTCTGACTGCCCCAAATTGGAAACAAAGAAGATGCCCATCAACAAAAAAATGGATGGCAAGTCACGGTATTTTCATGCAATAGAACACTATTCAGCAATAAAAAAGGAATTTAGGGCCAGTGAGATGACTCAGTAGGTAAAGGTACTGGCTGCCAAACCTTATAACCTGAGTTTGACACCTAGAACACACAGTGGGAGAACCAACCCTAGAAAGCTAAAAGTTGTTCTCTGACCCTAGTTATGTGCATGCGTATGTGTGAATAAATAAATAAGTAAATATGGTAAAAATCTAAAGGAATATATGATGAACATTATGGACAAATCTCAGAAGTATTTTGTTACAAGGAGGAAACCTGGGCTGAGCATGGGGGCTCATGGGCTTGGTGGCTCATGGGCACGGTGACTCACGGTCATGGTGGCTCGTGCACATAGTCCCAGAACTTGGGAGATGAGTCAGGAAGACTAGGATAAATTCAAAGCTTCCTGTACTATATAGTAAGCTCTAAGGCAGCTTGGGCTAACAGCCATACCCTGTCTAGAAGATGCAAGGGGAGTGAGAAGGGTGTGAAGTGGGAGGAGGGAAGGAGAGGAGAGGGAAGGAGGGAGGAAGGGAACAGGGGAGGAGAAGGAGAAGGAAGAACTACATGTTGGCTGGTTCCATTTATGGAAAATACTACAACAGCTGTGTGTTCCTGGGGCTGGTGCTGAAAGGAAGTCTGACTGACAAAGGACACCAGAGACACTCGGGACCAGAGCAGATGGTGTGGTGACAGTTACACAAATGTATATACTGTCAAACCGAGACCACAGCATTCTAAGAGTGGGTGCATTTTCTTGTATGTAAACAAACCCTTACAAAGTTAATTTTCTAAGCCCTAACCCTTCGGTAGCTCCTCACTTAGATATTTTGGCATGAGGCACTACACAGAGACCCAGTTTTCCCAAGGAGAGTATGATAAAAACAACAGAGAAGACAGAACCCCTGAGCCCCAACATGTGTTCATGATAAAGGGGCACTTGTCTTCTCCTGACTCCTGGCTTAGATGCTCACACTTGCAGAGATGTGGAAGAAGTAATTGAAGCTCCATGTTTACAGCTGATCTAGCGACTGACACACACAACATACTGACAACCACCCATCCTCAAAAGATCCCACTGCACATCCCACTGCATCGGCATGTTCCTCTCCCTATGGACCAAGGGCAGTGCTTGGTGTTCCTAGGAACTGGTGGTCAGACCAACCCAAGGCACCCACAGCTGAGGTCCAGCCATCACTGGGCATCTCCTTCTTCCCAGCCCACTCCCAGCACTGCCCAGGGAGACTATTGCAATTGTTTAAGGGAAAACCACCAACACCCGCCCAATGGTATGCCAAGGCTGCAACCTTGGTTGCATCTCTCCATCTCTCTGCAAAGCTGGGTTTGGGGTAGCCTCTATGATGAAATATATTGTGTGAAATAGCTAGAAACAGTAACTGAGGTAGCCTGGGAGCTTGCATGTGAGAAGATACAAAGGCCATACTTAGCACATTCTTTGGTTCCCCTTGGTGGTCAGGACTATGAAGTTGTGCAGTTCCTTCTAGAGGAGTCCCCTGCTTCCGGAAACATACCCAAAATCCTTTCCAGTGCATTATGGGTTTCCATGAGATTCGCATAGTTTATACCCAACCTGCCTAGTCATTTCCCATGCCTCCCAATAAAAACAACTTTCCATTTGAGACTCACCTGATGAGGAATGAATGGACTTATCAGGCCATGAGGGAGCCAGCTCTCTAAGAGTACCTGACCAATGACAGGGCCTCATTAAGAAGTGGCCTTTCTCAGTGTTCTTTCTTCTCATTGGCCTCCCTACCTTCAGCAAGAGGCATGGTGCATACCCTCACTCCAGGTTTCTGGGCGTGACCAAACCCCAAGACAGATGTTCAGAGAGGCCCAAGAGCCAGGTGCTGCTGGCTGTTGATAAAGGGCGCCCTCACCTTCTCACCTCAGAGGCTGCTGTTCCTATGCTCCCTGGTTATCTCCCTCCAGAAATCCAGAAGGGCTCTGGTCCAGGATGTTCTTCTTTTAAAACACTTGTTTTCTAAAACAGTAAGCTTTCTGCAGCTACTGCAAACAATTAAAATTGAGAGAGAGCCATGGAGAGATAAAAGGGGGGAGGGTAATTATTACCGGCAAAACCAATGAGAAGGAACAAATGTATTGGGCCAAAATCTAATAAAATAGGTATGTGAATTCTGCAGCAGCTCCACAGGAAGCAAATTACTCTTCGACGTCTTCACAGACAATATGTGGGAGAGGCAATTTATTAACTTGTGCCACGTCGCCTCAACATTAACCTGTCCCCCTCACATACTTAACTCTTACCCGCGAAGCTGCTCACTTGACTTGCATTAGGACACACAGTGCTGGTGCAGGTTTGCTATTCACAGCCACAAATTCAATTTCAAGGGATCCCTGTTCCAATTTCCTGTAGAAAGTTACTCCATGTTCTAATACATCAGTGTCAGGAAACTTGGCCTTTACTTAATTTCTTCTCATTATTCATACAACCAGGGATTACCCAGAGCAATTTCTCCTCCTTTATGTGCCTAACAACAATGATGGGCTTTTACTTCTCATCGTTTCAAGTGCCCGCTGCTCAGTGCTCTCCCTGCCTTCAGAAGCAAGCCCTCCGGGGAATCTCATCAGCTTCTGGGTCTCTGCATGTGCCATAGCTTAAGACAATGCTGCAAGCTAAAGTGTCTACAGTTCTAACTAACTGACTCATTCTAAAAACCACTGGTGAATCAGAAAGCACGAAGGCTAGCCCCAAGCCACCAAGACACTTTAGACCAGCCACATCTCCATGACCTGGACTCTCTTCCTTGTCACACAATAGGCTAGAGTACATCCCTCGGTCTTCAAACTGATTAACCCATGACCATCACTCAAAGGCATTCACAGAAAGACCACTCAAGGGCCAGCCAGTCAGGGCTGTTTCGAAAGCCTGAGGATGGGGTAAATATAACCAGTTTCCTTTCCTGAGGCACTGGTAAAGACTTCCATAGAGCCTGCAGAGACCTTGAAGCACAGCCTGCAAACTGTTTATCTTATTATCTCCACAAGCCCCTCAGATAAGTTTGATGCTCCAAATTTCCTCTGCATAAGCAAGACATCCTTAATAAGACGGTAATGGGAAATAATTCATGCGTTTTATTTCCTGGCTAACGCATTCATGTGCTTTCCACAACGAGCATACATTAGCTCAATAATCAGAAGAAAACAAACATTATTAGAGACAAAATCATTCACATAGATTTTAAGAAGAAAACAAAACACCCTAGGCCCAAAAAGGAGCAGGCGGGCAGGTCTGCGTATTGTTGGCGTCATATGCTACTGCGCTGGTAATTACTTTCATCCCTCCAGACAGGAAAATATCACAAGTGTTTGGAAAAGGTCTGATGAGCTGCCGATCGATCGCTGCAGTGCTCAGCTGCGTCACTGAGTCCTGTGCTGCCTGTGTAAATATTCATAACCCTCCAGTTCACCTCAGGCCTCAGAGACAGGTGCGGGGGTCGGGGGTAGGGGGGTGGCGTGGCATAGGGAGCTAGCTGCAGGGGAAGGCAGCACTGCAGGATGGGGCTCCAGCCCAGCCCCTAATGTACCAGGTCTTTCCATGAGAATGTGACCTTTCTTCTACACTGACACCCACCACCCAAGACTGAGAGATGTGGAAATTCAATCTGCTATGCAAAACACATAGGTTTTCTATAAACAAAAAGGTTCCTAAGCCCTAAAGATTTCATTGCATTTGCTCGTATCATGGCTCTTGAGGCTCCATGAGGAGGGAGGAGGAGTCATAGCAAAGCTCTCTAAGTCATGACCAGCATAGCACTGCTGTCCTTGGGCCTCGACCTTCACAGCAGCCCCTTAACAGGTCTTCTTGGAATGCTACTTGACAAACTGTTGATAGCTCCCAGTAAGACAGAAAACACTCTAGATTCGCCTCAGGAAGCCCAAATCCTCATGGCAGACCCTTGCTATCACTAACCTGGACAGCCCACAGCCTGCCCATACCAGCCCTTTACCCCAAATCCAACTGAAGTGCCCTTTCCTACAAGTCAGGACCCAAGCCAAGAGTCCTGCCTATGTTCCATCTCTGCTTATCTATTGGAAACGCCCCACACTTGGCACCACAAGTTCCCACAGAGGGGTTGCCATATTGACTAGCAAAACTGAGTGTCAGGGCCTACTGAAGCACCAATGTGTGAAGCTTTGGTCCCTGATCTTTAAAATAAAAGGCTTGGAAGAGCCTCTTTATCCAAGGCAGAGAGAATGCTCCACAGTTCTCACAATATTTTTATGATCCAAAAGTTTTCTTTGATTTCTATGCAGTATGTCCACCACCAGCAGCTGCCCTGGGAGTGCACCAGCTTCCACCAGGAACACACGGAAGAAGAAAGCAGTGCGCTAAAACCACCCTGCCCCTGTCCACCACTGTCAGCCCCATCTAGAGCCCAGTCCCCAGCACCCTGAGGACCAGCTTCAGTCATCTCACCAAGCCCTCCCAGATTCCCCTGAGCTGAGCCACAGCCATGGATGAGCTGAGTGAAGACCTTCTCTCCACTGCTTCCTAAACTCTCAGAGGTGGTGAACCTGAGCATAGGGGTGGGGGGGCTGTTGCTATCAAAGGACAACCACCCCCCAAAATGTACACACATCAGTAAGAATCTGGCAGTCTCTCAGAAATGTTAAGGCACATACAAACAAATGGCTGAGCACAGAATATATGCATGCCATCAGATGATCTTTCAGAAACTCCCTGGTTACTACTGTTAACTACAGGCTCAGTGAAGCACCCATTCTCCCCAAGAAACATTCACTCTTGCTGTCTCTGATCACCCCCACCCCCACTCTCCACCATTACCTCATGCAGGCCAAGGCTGATTGAGCTGGTGAATCAACCCAGCCCCACACCTCTCCTTTTTTCTCTGTCCACCTAGATAGAGTGTCCCTCATTCTCATTCCTTCACAGCACTTGGAAGTCGGGGAGCAAAGGAGGTACAGAACCTGCCTGACCTTGGTGAGCCAGGTGAAACGGGTACAGCTCTAAAGTTGTCCCCAAGAGGGAGTCTGTAAAAGACAGGTCCCAGCTGCAGCACTGGGCAGCTGTGATCTTGTTCTCTGATCCTTATGTGAGCCCATGTGAGAAGAGTGGGGCTGCACTCCTACCAGTGCACTCTTCTCTTAGGCTCAGATCATCGCCAGCTTACGTTTCAGTTTCTTCTGTGGTGATATGTGTTCAGATCCTGCACACAGCAGATACTCAGTGAAGAGCAGCTGCTCTTCCTCCACTCTCCAACGGCTGCACTCATAGCCTCAGAGTGTGCTGATAACAGAAAGGACACCGTCCTTGTGGTCCTTCATCAAGCCCACACCCTTGATGCTAACAGTCCATCTCACCTCTAAGGTCTCTAGGCCTGGAACACTTATACCAAAGGGAAGTGAGGAGGGCTGTTCAGGCCTGTCTCTCTCCCATGCTATGAACATGGGCTTCACCTGTGAGTTGTGGGCCAAGGCGTCTAGGCCCTGGAAAAGGCTAGCCCACTGACCCTTCCCTTGCACAGACAGCTACTCTCCTCTCTAAAGGCAAACCCACTGCCATCTGCTCAGCAAGCAGAGTCATGAGCTGCCCTGGACTAACAAGTCAGGAAACACTACATAATCTCTTTGGGCCCCCATCTAAGCACCTAAAAAACCCAGAGGCCTACAAAAAGGCCAATTCCTTCTTCCAGATAGCTAATTACAGAGAGTCACATCCAAGCAAATTTCCTCAGTAGCAGCTACTCTTCAGCATCTCCATCAGCCCTTCACAGAAAGGGCTGAAGGCATGCATCCTGTGTAAGCTTGGATTACCAAGAGCATGCTGCCCCGAGCACTGCCACCTCGCATGAAATGTCCAAGGAGAAAGCAGAGATGAAGCACAGTGACGTCAGTAAACTTGGCTTCCATGGGCCAGCCCTCACTGCCCAGCAGATATGAAGCACAGTGACGTCAGTAAACTTGGCTTCCATGGGCCAGCAGCCCTCACTGCCCACAGGCTCCAGGCTTATGGTGCCCTCCTGGGGAGCATGGAAGAGTGCAGAGGACCTAGGTTTTGGAAGCTAGCAACCCTGGACTCTAGTTCCAGTCATGCCGCCACGTCCCTAAACCCCCATGTGTATGACAGGCACCTTGGAGGTTCTAGGAGGATGAATCACGTGCCTGTGACACTCTACACTAAGTGCATGGCAGAAGCTTGGAAAATGTGCCGTTCTCACTGGTCCCAAAGTGCGCCTCGGGGGAGCCAACCATGCAGGGTCTACAGTACCAGACACAGACCCTGGTAGAGCTTGCACCAGCATGGCCTAGCTCTGCTCCATCAGGCAAGGCAGAAACTGGCAAACGGGAATAACTTAATACTCTGCTTAGCAGTGTTTCCTGGGTCCATCATCCATCCTGACACCCTGCATGCTGCCCGCCAAGCAAACTGGAATATTGATTGCCACAATCATCTTGATGGAAGGAAAGCTGAGGACCAAGCACTTTATGTGTGTTTCAATTAGAAAAGAAGGCTTGTCATTTGAGTTCTGCTTCATTACAGTCAGCTTCATTCTGGGCAACAAATGGGCTCCTAAAAGATTCAGTTAATCAGCCATCTATTAATGGAATCACACCTCTGCATTGATTTTATATTATCATTTCAAAATGATGCATATTCATCTCCACCTTCAATTTTAAGCACAGGAAAGGAGAAGCAGCTACATTGCCTATGCCAAACTCTGGGTGTTACTCAGGGTAGCCACCTTGCTGACCAAGCACATAGTCCCTCACACTGAACAAAGTAACCTGACAGTATATGAGACCATAGGAAAGGCAGGGTCTCCCAGGCCTAGATGCTATAGCCGTGGCTTCAATCCAAGACCATGTTCCTTTCCATGAGACCTTCCACCTCTAGTCTGCTCCCTGACATGTGGCCAAACAACATAGCCCAAACCAGCTCTGCATCCCACAGTAGACAAGGGTGACCCTGGATATGGAAATGAGGCAGATGTAGACTCCCCAGAACTAGGCAAGGAATGGGGAGAAGTGTGTCTTTTTCTCTACATTCCTTTATCCCCTTCGAATTTTTTACCAAATTCATGAATTTCTATTCTTAAAAGACATACAAAATATTTTCTTGCCCCCCTGCAGAAGCTTACAACAGGGATCAGGTGCAATCTATATGAGAAATTTTAATTTGCCCCGACAAGAATTTATTGGGCACTTCTTATACAGAAGGTAGGCAAGACAGGGTCACAAATGTAATGAGACTTAGCTGTCAGTTCCTTGGAGAAGAACAGACCTTGTGTGGCCTAAACAGTATCCACTTAGCAGGTCTCTGGAACACTGGCTGTCTGAGTTGTTCTCATCCAAGTGGCATTTTTTTTACAAATGCATAAACTTATTAAGAGACTAGCACATACTTTGGTCAGACCATTCAGTAAAACAAAATGCCTGGGCTCATGCGATACTTTAGTATAAAAATTATTCAGAGGATGTTAGAATACTGGTTGCTCCTACAGAGAACCTGGATTATGTTCCTAGCACCTCAGGGCAGCTCACCACCATCTGTTCAGGGATCTAACACCGGCACACATTCATACATACATACATACTTACACACATATACATACACACATGTAAAACACTTATCAGAGGAAATAGAAATTAACAAAATGTTTTTAAGTTATTCATGGGAGGCCAGGCGTGGTGGTGCACACCTTTAACCCCAACACTCAGGAGACAGAGGAAGAAGTATCCCTGTGAGTTTGAGGCCAGCCTGGTTTACATAATGAGTTCCTGAACACCCCACACTTCATAGAGAGTACCTGTCTCAGAAAAAAACAAAAGCAACAAGAAATCACTCATAGTTCAGCAGATTAAGTTGGTTGTCACCAAACCTGACAACTGGAGTTTGATTCCCAGGACTCACATGGTAAAAGGAGAAAACCAACCCCCCAAAACTATCCTCTGACCTCTAAAAGAATGTTGTAACATAAACAAGGAATTTTCAACTGAGGAATACCAAATGGATGAGAAGCACCTAAAGAAATAGTCAACATGCTTAGTCATCAGGGAAATGCAAATCAAAACAACCCTGAGATTCCACCTTACATCAGTCAGAATGGCTAAGATCAAAAACTCAGGTGACTGCAGATGCTGGCAAGAATATGGAGAAAGAGGGACACTCCTCCATTGTTAGTGGGATTGCAAGATGGTACAACCAGTCTGGAAATCAGTCTGGCGGTTCCTCAGAAAATTAAACATAGTACTACCGGAACATCCAGCAATTCCTCTCCTGGGCATTTACCCAATAGATGTTCCAACTTGTAATAAGGACACATGCCCCACTATGCTCATAGCAGCCTTATTTATAATAGCCAGAAGCTGGAAAGAACCCAGGTGTTCCTCAACAGAGGAATGGATACAGAAAATGTGGTACGTTTACACAACGGAATACTACTCAGCTATTAAAAACAAAGAATTTATGAAATTCTTAGGCAAATGGATGGAACTAGAAAATAACATCCTGAGTGAGGTAACCCAATCACAAAAGAACACACATGGTATACACTCACTGATAAGTGGATATTAGCCCAGAGGCTCGGAATACCCAAGATACAATTCACAGATCAAATGAAGCTCAAAAAGAAGGAAGACCAAAGTGAGGATACTTCATTCCACCTTAGAAGGGGAAGAGTTACAGAGACAAAGTGTGGAGCAGAGACTGAAGAAAAGGTCATCCAGAGACTGTCCCACCTGGGGATCCATCCCATATACAGTCACCAAAGCCAGACACTACTGTGGATGCCAACAAGTGCTTGCTGACAGGAGACTGATATAGCTGTCTCCTGAGAGGCTCTGCCAGTGCCTGACGAATATAGAGGTGAATGTTCTCAGCCAACCATTGGATTAAGCACAAGGTCCCCAATGGAGGAGTTAGAGAAAGGACTGAAGGAGCTAAAGGAGCTTGCAGCCCCATAGGAGGAGCAACAATATCAATCAACCAGTACCCTCAGAGCTCCCAGGGACTAAACCACCAAAGAAATCACATGGAAGGCCCATGGCTCCAGCTGCATATGTAACAGAGGATAGCCTTGTCGGTCATCAGTGGAAGGAGAGGCCCTTGGTCCTGGGAAGGCTCAATGTCCCAGTGTAGAGGAATGCCAGGACAGGGAAGCAGGAGTGGGTGGGTTGGTGAGCAGGGGGATGGGGGAATGGGATAGGGGGCTTTTAGAGGGGAAACCAGGAAAGGGGATAACATTTGAAATGTAAATAAAGAAAATATCTATTAAAAACAAAAGGATGCTGTAGCACATGTAACACCTCCCCCACATGCACATAAGCACATACATAAATGCAATAGAAGTTTTTATAATAACTAAATAATATCAATGATAGAACAGGTGTTTAAACAATCAAAAGGAGCCTAGGGAGATGGCTCAATGGTAAAGTGCTTACTGAGTTAGATGTTTTTATTGCTGCAATAAAACACCACAACTAAAAAGCAAGCTGGGGAGGAAAGGGTTCATTTGGCTTACACCTGCACATTGCTGTTCATCATCGAAGGAAGTCGGGACAGGAACTCAAACAGGGCAGGAACCCGGAAGTGGAAGCTGATGCAGAGGTCATGGAGGGTGCTGCTTACTGGCTTACTCAACTTGATATGATCAGCCTGCTTTCCTATAGAACCCAGGACCACCAGTCCAGGGAAGGTGCCACCTACAATGAGCTGGGCCCTTCCCATCAATCACTGATAAAGAAAATGCCCTACATGGCTGCCTGCAACCCAACTATATGGAGGCGTTTTCTTAATTGAAGTTCCCTCCTCTCAGAAGACCCAGCTTGTATTAAGTTGACATAAAACTATCCAGCACAATATACAAACATGAGGTCTTAAGTTCAGATCCCCAGCATCCCCAGAAAATTCAGGTACAGCAGCACATGTCTGTAATCCCAGCACTGTGACAGGAGACAGGCAGATCCCAAGGGCTTGCTGGCCATGTGACCTGGCTGAAATAGATCACATTCTGGATTCAGTGAGAGTGGAGTGACTGAAGGTGGCTCTCAGTGCTGCCATCCAGCCGCCACGTGCACATGGGCACACACACACACACACAAAGAATCAAATGGTATAAAAATAAATGGTGGTGGCACAAGTTTGCACAGGTGACATTTAAGGGAGCCGAGGTACAGATGGGTACCATGTGGCCTGGCCACATTGGCATTCCTGGACACACAGAAGTCCCCAGCAGCAGCAGGCTCTTCATTTTCCCCAACACACAGCATTTTATGGCTAGCCTGTGGCTCTACTCCAGAGTGGTTGCAAAGGGTTAGGAACTTCTCTGTTTGCTTAATGGCCTCCTCCAGAGGTCACATGGAGAGGAAAGCAACTGAGAACAGCAAATACTCCCTGCAACAGCTCTGCAAGAAGGGTTGCCACCTGCACTCCTGTCGTTATTGCACTGTGCTGAGCTACCCTGGAGGTCACAGAGCTACTGCAAGAGGAAGCACATCCAAGATCCGTCAAACCTCCATGCTCTCCCAAATGAGGAACCCTACACACACAGCGGCTGCCTGACCTGCCTGGTGCCTCAGCTGCTGACTCCATGTGAACCTCTGGTTCCTGGCAGCCAGCGTCATCACTCCATCTGTCCCCTGTGTCCCACCTGTGTCCCCTGTCTGTGGCAATAACCTCATAGAGAAATGAGTCACTCCTCCTACAGATCATGCCTGTAAGTAAAGTCAGGAGGTTGTGTTGTTGTTGTTGTTGTTGTTGTTGTTGTTGTTTTTAAGAGATGGTAACAACAAAGGAAAGGGGGAAGGTGTCTGAAATAAAGGTAGTCCTTCCTACCCGGCAGATGGAAAGCTTTTGGGCATGAGATGGAATGGCGTATGATTATAGCAAAGTACTAATGGCTGTCACATGTCACTACCTTTTGACAGAGGGCACTTGGGAAAAAGAAGTTACAAACTGAAAGCTTTCCCTTCACCTTCTGAGGGGCAGAGTAATAATTCACCTGAATTGTCGGGATCTGATCCAGGCGGCATTTGCGCAATAAAGAGAGGTTCAGAAAACCTTCCGTGCCATTATGGGCATTCATAGGAGCAGCAGTAATAACTGGGTTTTAAAAGCCTCTCGCAATTGAGCAAGAGTCCTTTCAGCACTTACTCCTCCGTCATCAGCATCAACTGATGCCAGGGGCACCTCAGAAGTGTGTGGAGGAGAGAGACCCAGGCCCTTCTAACAGACACCCAAGCCCCCAGAGCCTGGGGAGGCGAGAGGAGCTGAAGTACAGAAAGCACCCCCAAGGCTGCTAGAGCAGCCCATGACTGCAAGCTGCAGGTAATGATGGAGCAGCCTGCTTCCTGTTTCCTCCAGTACTTTTCCATTCCTCTAGGCGATCATGTTTCCCCCAGCAGCAGAAGCAAAATAATAAGAAGAAAAAAAAGCCCAATATGAAAAATTTAAACAAACAAAAGACCACAATCTGATAGCAGAAAGCTATAGAAGGGGATGGATTCCCATAGAAGGTGAGCAGATGCCTCCAAAAAGAGAGGCAAGTTGAGGCAGCCATAAAGGACAGGAAACTACCCAGTGTGTGTGTGTGTGTGTTGGTGGGGGGATAGGCAGAAGGGGTCATGCATGCCACAGAAGCCTACGACCCTGAGAGGCTCAGGGGAGATGCCAGCCCCCACTTGGAAATCAATGTGCAGGCTGCTTTGAGTCCCTGAGCCAACCAGAGGTGATTAATAAGGAAGTGCTTAATTAGACAGTGCACATGGGACTGCTGTGGACCGAAGGCAGAAGGAGCAGGGCAGAAACAGGGACCTGAGCAACCCCACACTCTCTCACTGAGTCTCCGGGGAGGCAGGAGGCCTCTCTGCCCCAGGAACGGAGCGGGGGCAGCCACTGACGCGCCCCAGAGGCCCAGAGGAAATATTATTGCGAGACAAAAACTGAATTATGAAATCCGCAAGCAATAATTAGTTTAAATTACTACTTCTACTTGAATAATTAAACACGCTTATTTTCACTCACTGATGTTTTATTCATTACCATACATCTTTCCTGAAAGTTGTTTTTAACGTGGATATTCTTTTATTTGCAAAGATCCCACAGAGATTTACTATGCTAATTTCAAACCTTTCTTTTAAAATAAAAACAATAACAAAACACTCCCAGATTATCCCCCATTAGCAACTGCTGTGTGAGGTCCATTATCAATTTAAGTCACAGCAACTAACTGGAAATACTGTGGGTAGCCATGAAGTTATTCACATAACATAGCATCCTCCCTTGAAAATTCACTACTGAAAGGGCGGTATTTAAATAAGCTCCAAGTGATTATGAAAATAAAAAGACCCAAGTGCAGAAAGACCATTCAGGCACAGACGGAATTCGCCTGTGCTTTTAGCACACCCTCTATTAATGAACATGTTTGTGCACCGCCACAAATAATATTTGAGTTTTGTAAGTCGCATTTGTACCCCCTGGAGCCAGGATACCCATAAGCACAGTAATAGGGGCTTAAGGTTTTTATTAAACAAAGTTACCTTTGGGAATAAGGACTAACTTAAATATAATCCCTGGACTAACTCTTCCCTGCTGGGCTATTAGCTGATGCTGGCTGAATGGCAGGGCTCCAAATCCTCACTAATGCCAACAAGCTGGGCCTGAGTCAAACCCAGATGGAGTGCGGCTGCCACCACTGTCAACTAGCTCCATGGCAGCCCAGAAGCCAAGCACTCTGTGGTCCCTCTGAGGGGAGCACAAAGCCTAGTTAATTCGAAAGCAGAATGGGCACCAGCTGGACCCACTGGACCACTGTGACAAACAAGCATCCATGTAAAGTCAGCACAGCCCTGTGTCCACACGCCAGCCCTGCTCCTTAACAGATCCCTTGAGGTGGCACTGGGCTCTGCACAGTCCTGACCCAAGTCTTAGAATCAGCAAGCTCTTCTCAAACACCTGCTGGAGGAGACTAAGTGCTGGAGTTTTAAAAATCCAACTAGACCTGAAGTCTCTATCTTAAAGCAATCATTCATTCATCCCAGCAATTCAGCAAAGATTGCGTGTGACTTGTTCCTACAGTCCTCCCTCCCGCTGGCACCTATCTCCATGTAGGTGGGTTCAGGGGACACTCTTCCACACATGCAACCAGTATTTTGGAGTGGCAGGAAAGCAGATTTTGAAGTTTCCAAATAAAAAATGACGATCAGCTGAACACAAGCTATGGTGCTGGTGTGGCCCTTGGAAGATGAAGGGCCTCCAGAGACCACAGGCCAGAGCTCAGATGGTTCTAGAAGTCAAGACTATCTGCAATCTGCGTCATCCTGTTAGCCGCATAGGGAGAGCAGAGCAGAGCCTCTGCTAGGCTTCTGTTACCGTGGCAACAGCTTCACTGGCCTGTTGCTGGGAAAGGAATGCAAGAAGGGAATTGGAGAGGGAGTGGGGAAAGGAGGAAAGGCAAGCGGAGGCGGACATAGTTGATGGAGGACTAGGGGCAAGCAGCAGGGGAAAGTAAAAACAAGACATGAGAGGATGGAGAGAAGAGACAGGGAGAAGCAGGGCTGGAGATGGGAGTGCCCACAAGTGTGCAGCTATCTATATGCAAGGAGAGCTTGTTTCACTCATTAAAGGCAACACATTTCAACTCTCAGTTGCTGCCTCAAGATACACTCAATTATCCGATAAACCACAGGAAAACTGAAAACGCCGATGTGCTGGAATTGCCTAAACACAAACTCTCGACAACGTCAGCACCCAAAGGCTGGCTGGGTCAAACCTAGATGGAAAAGAAGAGGAGGGGAGGGAGAGGGAGAAGAGGAGGAGGAGGAAGAGGAAGAGGAAGAGGATAAGGAGGTGGAGGAGGAAGAAGAGGAGGAGGAAAAAGAAGCAGAGGAGGAAGAGAAGGAGGAAGAAGAGGAGGAAGAAAAGGAGGTGGAGGAGGAAAAGGAGGAGAAGGAGGTAGAGGAGGAAAAGGAGGAGGAGGTGGAGGAGGAAGAAGAAGAGGAGGAACATGTAGTGGGAGACAGCACCCTTGAGCACAAGGCACTTTGCACATGAACTCTGTCGGTCTCCCTGAGGAGCAGGCCCTCTTCTGCTCACAAGCTCACAAAGCAGCAGCCTTGGAAGCTGGGAGTTTACACTCAGCTAGGCACCCTCACACTTGCCCCTGGTGGAGGCCGGGTGGGGCTGGGGCAGCACAGGAAACTCAGAGTAAGTGATCAGCTCCAGCCTAGCCTTCGGCTACCCCCAAAACACATCACCTGCCAGGGTATGAGAGCATCGAAACGCAGCATGGTGCCTAGACTGGTCCCTGGAACAGAAAGGGGTGCTAAGGAAAACAAGTAAGACGCAGGTGAGTGCACTGCAGAGTTAGCTGAGTGTGGTAGAGTTGCCTGATGCTAACTTCTTAGAGCTGTGTGAGAGGGAGGTCAGAGTGAGGAACATGGGGAAGGACCAGGCACTCACTCCGTGCTGCTTTATACATCTAGGGTTATTTTTTAAAGTTTTACAAGAAGAATAAGAAGGGCTGTTAGAAACTAAGAGTCCCGTTTTTCTCACAGTGATTCATCTCTTTCATATAAACCAGCACCTGACAGGCTTAACTGCCATAAAGTTTTATTGGCGTGCAGGCTGCAGCCTTACAGCAGAGCCGCACTCCCACAGCCAGAGAGAGTTATTAAGCCATGAGGGAGCTGGCAGTGCCCTCCCCTCTGGAGCTGGAACACAGCCGTGAACACATCGAGGAGCTGCAGCTCAGACACAGAGAGCACACACACACCTGCAAGGCCGTGCTGGGGTCTCTTTGCCCTCCCTACTCCTCAGCTGCGCTGCACAGGTCCCTCCTGGGCTCCAGGTACCCAGCCAGGGAGCATCCTTGGATTGCCTTGGCTTACAGGGGGCAGTGCACTCTGCCACATGGCTAGGTCTTTGCAGTCTGCTTGGGATAGCCTGCCACGGCCTTGCTGTGAGTCTATCACACCCCCTCAGTGCCCTAACCGCCCGAAAGCATCTTATCCTCCACCCTACAGCACAGTCATGATCCTGCCCCACCGTTACCTGCCTGCCCTGATCCCCTGTGCTGCCTCCTCGAAGGCCAGGCCAGGCCAGGCCAGGCACTTGTCTCTGATCTCACGCTGTCCCAGCACCCAGCCCTTGCAACAGATGCAGGATGAATGAAACACTGTGCTAGGAATGCAAGCAGTTCTTCCCGTCCTGCCATGTCCCGGGAACAGGTCAGGAAGACTCTACGTGTGTGAGAAGGAAACAACGCTCCAGAAGAAAGAGATGTTGCTACAGAAGGACAGGTCCAGTCCCACAGACATGAGAGTGACACAGAGTCCTCTTTTGACAGGGAAGTTGAAAAGCGTTTCAGAGGCTTTGGTTTCCTTGACAACAGCATTGCTGTAGACATGCCGGGAAATAATTAAAAAGTATGTTGCCATTGCTCCAAGTGCCATAAGTGTTTTTAACCAACAAGAAACAAGCCATTCTGGGTGGTATCAGTGTGGACAGAGCCAAGGGCACACACAGAGACCCCATGGTACTTGGGGGCCTAAGACAGGGACTAGAGCCATTAGCCCAGTACAACAGTGACCACAGGATTTTAAGTCAGATTAACAGCAACCCTTTCCAAGGCCAAATCTCTGGCAGTTCCCTGACTGACTCTCAAACACCATGTGCTAGAAAGAAACTGAGGCACAGAAAAAAGAACAATCCAGGCTGTATGGCCAGGGATGTACATAGCCCCTCCTCAGGCTGACTCCAAGAGATCACCACTCCTGGAAGAGACTCATTTTCTGTCCCCTGGGTCCTGGCCCCCATGTGGAGACATCCCCCTGTGCCTCCCACAGAGCAGGGACTTACAGAGCCAGGCAGCCAAAGGCCCCTGCCCTGCTCGCCTCTGCTGCCCCCCCCCCCCGCTTGCCACCGCTGCCCCTGCTCGCCGTGCTCCCTCTTTTTTCAGATGGTTCTAATGTTGTGTTTTGTTTTAACAGCTTTACTGTGTTCGTGTCTTTTATTGTAAGCTTCCTCAAATCCTTTCTGGATTTATGATTTATAAATAAGTAATAAATAAACACACAAGCTGCAAGCAGCGGCCCAAGACTATTACCTGAGAGCGTGAATACAAACATCTCAACAGATGTGGCACAATCATCATCTTGATTTAGCATCCAGCAGCTTCGAAGGCCCTTGAGCAAACCTGGACCCAGTTAACACATCACTCTCCACAGAGGTGCTTCCTGCATGCACTGGTGGGCAGGATGGGCCCAGGGACAGGAGTGTAATTGAGACCTCTGGGAGGTCTCCCAGACCCTGAGGCTCAAAGGGCTCATTCACAAATGTCTTCTTAGCACTGACTATGTGTCCTAGACTCCTCCAGGACTGGCACTACATGAAAAAGAGCAGAGTCCTTTAATGGTGGGATCTATAGTGGGCCCATCCATGTCAGACGAGCTCAACAAAGTCCCAAAAGAGGAAGGTCCTTAGCAAAGCCACATGACTGCCCTCTGCCACTTTAAAAAGGGAGGTGTCTAAAACACCCAGAATAGAAACGGGAAAGGCTGAGTTCAGAAGCCAGCTCTGTGCTTACATGTCCTTCAGAACCCATCTCTGGTCCTTGGTTTTCTCACTTGTCAAATGGACAGAAGGAGGTTGCCAATGTCAACTGTCATTAGGAGCGACCATCACGGGCCTGCCACTCACCTTAGAGTCCTTCCATGGTTTGCCTGTTGGATCCTCAGAAGGCTCAGACAGATGTTGACACACTCCCTCACTTACTACCAGGCAAACTAAAGCCAAGAGCTGAACCCACTTAGAGAGACTAGGGTATGAGGCAGAACCCCAAAATAAGACTTATGAGCTCACTGACTAAAATGGCATGTAAGCCCCAGAGAGGCCAAGCCCTCCACAAGCACAGGAAGTGGCAAGTGTCTTGTGTGTTGACCATCCTGGCCCAAAGTCACTAACTGGGTCAAGCTCTGCATCTGACTGACTCTCATTGACAGTCTACCTGCCTGTTCTTCTCTGTCACCTAGCCTGAGCTCAACCCCAACCTCACACTTCCCTGCCTCGGAACCTGACAGATCTATTCCACTTTCTCCTAGATTTTAGTCCCAACACTAGTGGTCACACTATTTCATCCTGATGTCTGTCCCCAACCAGTCTTCCTGGTGGCCAGGGTGTGCCTATTCTCCTCACACCTAGAGTCCTGCATAGACCCAGAACTCCCCACAGGGTGGGGAAGGTGGATGGACAAGAGATGGCCACATGAAAGAGGAAAGGAAAGAACAGGCCTTCTGAGCCTGCAGTCAAGGGCCACCTATCTCCCAGTCAGTCTCTGGAGTCCTTTGTGTTTATATTTCAGCCAGCCAGACAAAGCTAGAGGAACACACAACCCATGCAGCAATGTCCCAGTACAACTCTGGTACTTCACCCATCATAGCTGACATCATGTTACTGAACTAGAAAACCATCAGCCGTGCCAGGTGGAGCCAAAGCCCCTGAGAGACCTACTGGAATGAGTGGTTACAATGGAGTGCGCTAATCAGCCAGGCCTAGAAGAGCAGGCAAATGAGGTGGCAAGCTTCACCTGCTCAGCAGTGAGGCTTAGAAGGCAATTACAGAATAACCCCATTTGGAGCACCAGATAATACCTTCCATTTGTAAGGGCTTCATAGTTTACAAAGTGGCTTCACACTTCTAACCGCCTGATCCTTCCAGCCCTAGGAGGCAATTAGTTCACAGAAGCACAGGCTGAAGCTCAGAGCAATGAGGGCACAATGGTCCCAACTCCCAGGGGCATGTGCACAGCACGTAGTCCCACAACTAGGCTGAGCCAGGCTCTCCAGAACTGCCCACAGCTAGCACCCAAGCACAGAATGCTGCCTCATACAATCCCAAAGGGGCCTACAAACCACCCAAGCTTCCAACCCCATTCAGCAAAGGTACATTCTGCCACCTGGCAACAATGTACTGAGGTCCTGGCAGACTGCTACTGTAGCCCTCTACTAGTCACAGTGCTGACACATTCCTAATGCATCTTCCTCAGGAGAAACAGCTGCCCTCAAGACCAGAACCACACAAGCTCCCTTTCCTGACAGCCCCAGCATGGTGACAGATGTCATGGCCCAGAAAGGTGAGGACATGGCAAGGGTCCAAGGTACCAGCACCTTCCAGAATGTGCTTACAGGACACTGAGGGGGTATGAAGAGGTGCAGATGAAAACACACAACTCTCCCAACCAAAGGTTACGATGAAAATGTGGTTTAATTTGTGTTTTTGTACCTTTCAAAATAACACTTCAACTGGTGTAGAAAGAGCCCACTTGTGTTTATGAAAGCTCTCCCGTCCCCCTACGACTGCTGGGCCGTGTAAACACACTGTAAGGAGGGGACAGAAATAGCTGCTTGTGAAACTTTTAATACGAGTGTGTATGAGAATTAGAATTCTAAACCCAGCAGGTTAAAAATGTTCTGAAAGCAATTTTGGTGTTAGTCTAAATAATTATAGATGGTGCTCACTTAGATAAGGGCCTTTGCCCCCTCAGGGCTCCAAGGGAGAATTCTAGGCATGATAGTTAAGCAAAATAGTTGGTTATTACAGAGGCTTTTCAGTGGCAGTGCAAATTGGTATAATCCTTCTGGAAAGCAATCTGACAGGAGACGAATCTGGACCCATGGAAATGTGCAGCCCTTTGACCCAGCAGTCCCACTTCTGGGAATCAATCTAAAAGAAATAATCCAACAGAAAAGGGTTTCATGCATGAAGATAACCACTTCAGTATTATCTGTAACAGCAAAAATTAGAAACCACCTCGGTGTCCAAGGGCGGCTAAGTAAATTACAGTTAATCAACTCGATAGAGCGTCGCAGAACCAGTGGAAATTGACGGCCCTCCAAAGACACAAAGGCTGGTTGTGCAGCAGCAGCCAGGGCTCCGGGGAATGTTAAGTGGCAAGCCCGGGCCGCTGGAACCCTGTGTGCTCTAGGAAAAGCCCGTGTGGACCAGAGGGACAGGAGGGCGGCGCCAGAGTGCTCTAAGAAAAGCCTGTGTGGACCAGAGGGACAGGAAGGCGGCACCAGAGTGCTCTAGGGAAAGCCCATGTGAACCAGAGGGACAGGAGGGCGGCGCCAGGGTGACCAGGGCTTAAGCATTCACTGGACATGGAGGACCTACTGCTCAGCACCTGGAAGCATATGGTGGCTTGGAACCCCTCATCATGTTTTGGCCACTTAGTTTAGGATTTAATCCAAGTAAAAAGAAGGGGCCCACCGGGCGTGGTGGTGCACGCCTTTAATCCCAGCACTTGGGAGGCAGAGGCAGGCAGATTTCTGAGTTCGAGGCCAGCGTGGTCTACAGAGTGATCTCCAGGACAGCCAGGACTGCACAGGGAAACCCTGTTTTGAAAAACCAAAAGAAGAAGAAGAAGAAGAAGAAGAAGAAGAAGAAGAAGAAGAAGAAGAAGAAGAAGAAGAAGAAGAAGAAGAAGAAGAAGAAGAAGAAAGGAGAA